>NW_027396622.1:133616-463406 GCF_047715775.1 Aspergillus undulatus | reverse complement strand
ATCTAGGGATACTATCCAAGCTATCAAGGCCTCTTCCTGAAGCTTAGATAGCCTGTGATTGTGGTTGCGACGTTCTGGCTTGGATTGGTGGCCCTTTAACCGATCGCGTAGGGTTTGTGGAGGTAGATTATAATGCAGTGCAGCTTGACAAGGATTTCGAATTTTCTTATTTTTCAAGTCTTGAATCGCGCATTCTATCCTGCCTTCTTGCTCTATCAATTCTTGTTTTGTTTTACGCGCTTTTCGTGGCATGGTGGTTGGTTAAAATTGATGGGTGGTAAACGCGTTTGAATTTTAAAAGTTGCACGGATGACCCGGGAAGTACGGGTCACCCGGGAATTACGTTATCGTATCATTCTACTTCCTATTTTAGTTAGTGAGCTTACCCCTATTTCTTCTGTATAGTGTAGCTTCGCTGCTATATTCAATGAATCAGACCTTCATACTTTGGGTGGTGAGATACTGAACATTACGTACGCCGCGGTCTCCGACAACATATAACCGAGATCTTGAAAATTTTAGCCTAAGCAACCCACTGACTATTCAGCGCGGACAAGACGAGGTCATATAGGCTAACCGCTTGCAATTGTCGCTGTTGGGAGGAAGAAAGAGACAGGCGGGGAGATGGAGAGGAACCCAGTGCCAAATATTGAGTGTGACGTTTGTTTTGGCGGGTTGCGGCGGCAGGTCCTGGTGCACGGATCATTTGCCAAGCGCCTGTCAGATGGATTCACCCAGGTTGGAAGGAACACATTCACTGTTGGAAGGAGGTTTACTGCAGCCATCATACATCCCCCTTCGGTTTTGTGTTATTTCAGAGTCCGCATATATTCACGTCCGCCTCCGTGATATGCTCTCCAAAGAGATACGGCTGGCGTCCCAGCTGCGCGAGGTGCTCTTCAATATTATTTTGAACTTTCACCATGTTATTCTGGTTAAGTACTGTGTTCTCGCTACCAAGCCTCTTTTGTCTTTCGCTTTTGACTAGGAACGAATGCCCTACGTAAAGAATAGAAAATAATCTCTTTTATTCTTATTCTCAAGCTGAAAGCCTACTCTTCAGACATCCGCTGAGCCTCTGTATGTTCCAACAGGGATAGGAAGAGTGTAGATAAAGTGAAGTAGCTAGGATAAAAGTGAGAAAAGCCCTCGCTATTTATCTTAAGCTTGGAGAGATCACAACGATAGCCTAAATTGCGTAAATCTATCTCTCTTACCTCTACTCACCCGGACTGGGTGATATTCTCACCCTGCTATCACCTATCCCACCTGCACTCACCCTAGACTTAGTGTTTATCACCTACCTCTAAAAACAGCAATACACTCAGGGCTCGTTGCACCTTTAACCGCGCTGATAATAGTGGCTCAAGTACGGCTGAGCGGACGGGATGCCCTGTTCTCCACACCCTGTGGTCGTATGTACTGGACTACCTTTAATCAAGGTTAATGTTGCAAGCTTATTTTGGCTATGCAAGGAAAGGGCAAAGCTCGTGGTTCTGTTGACAGGGCCGACATACTTTGATAGGCCTGTCTACGCAGATCGCCATAGTAGGAGGTTTGGTGGATTGACTGAGAATATTGAACTGAATTGAACCATGCAGGTATCGCTCCTCGAAACGCCGGTCCGTAAGAGCTGAACTTGTACAAACATTTTGGAATCAGAACAGGGCTGATAGATATCACCATATGCTCTTGCTCTTGGTCATACCGCAAGCCATCGATGCCATGATGGATACTGGCTGCCGACTAGTTGTTAGCCAGTCGCCATTTGACTTCCGAGCAGGTGATCAGGTAGACAAGTCCTCACTAACCAAACCAAGCCACACCCCAACCACCAAATACCCGATAACCCACCCCCGTCGCATAACCGCTAACCAGGGTCATACCCAACAAGCCTTCCCTAACTCGTCCACTTGATCTTACTACCCCTACTGCCCCTCATTCTCCGCCCCCTCACTATAATCCGCCATCCCTGTATCCTCCTGCTTAATGTTGACGTTGGCCTCCCCAGCAAGAACCTTCGTGCGCGGCTGATCCCCCGGCGTGCCGGTCCCAGGCGTAGCAGCAACAACGTTATCATTCTCATCGACAAACTCAAAGTTATACCGCGACAGCAGGTGCGGGATGGACGAGAGCTGTGGCCCGTAGCGCTGGTTGTTATCGTATAGTTCGAAGAGCGGGACGGCGAGGAGTTTCATGTTTTTGGGGACGGAGAGGACCTCTGCAAAAAGAAATACATGATTAGCCTGACGTACCGCTCCTCTGTGGGGATTTTGGATACGAAGTGTTTGGCAACTCACTCTTCTTCGGCAACTGAATAAAATAAAGCTTCTTACACTCCTTCGGCCGGGTAACATGCCCCGGCAAAAACGGATACATGAACGTCTCAAAGTTCGGCCTCCACCACTGCGCAAGGGTATCCCCAACCTCCCAATCCTCATTAACGCCCTCGCCCGAGAACTGACTTCCCACCGGCGCAAGGCGCTCATTCAATCGCTTCTTGAACCCCTCAATCTCCTCGTCGTCATGGAGCAGGTAATCACCGGGTAATTTGAAGAACGCATTTGCGATCTGCAGCATTAGCACGTGTGGGTGGTTGTGTTCGTGGCACACGAGAATTCCCTCGCAGGTGCGCCGCATCCCGTGGGACTCGTAGTGTTCCTCGAGGCGCTTTAGGCGCGCCAGCACGGATGGGTCTTCTTCTGGTTGGGTCTCTTTTGTGCCGAAGGTGTAGTTTGAGAGCGGGTAGAGGCGGATTGTGGGGGGTTGTTTGGAGGAGAAGTCGTTTGGGGAGATGGGGCTGGTTAGGGTAGGTGTTTGTGTTAGCTTGAACTGCTGTATCGGCCGATTGTTAGGCTGGGAACGTACGGATGGCTGCTTTGCATTGCTGTGGTCGTTGTTGTCGACATATTGAAGTGATCTGGATAGCGCAGTGATGGGCTGATTGGAGGGTGAGGGGGGCGGAAGAAGCGTTGATTTCATATGGTGCAAGTTGTATAATGAATGTTGTTGGAGCTCGGAGGCTGGTGGAGCTTGATTGGTGTCGACTCATCGGAGCTCTCCCGCATAAATATCGGCCCGCGGCTGGGGTGAGTGACCATACACAAGGTTCATAAACAGCTTCATGATTCTATAGATGGTTCAAGAGAACATGCTAGACTTTATTTCTACACCTCAGTGAAAAGGTCAACACGCTCGCCTACTACACCGTCCCGCTCACATCACCACCCACTCTTAACCAACACCTACCCAATCAGCCCGACCAATACATAACTGTATACCAATTATCTAAGCAAGAAAAATCAAAGTTTGGCATCGAAGTCCTCAAATTCACTGAGGTTTGTGATGGGACTGGGCCCGGTGCTGACAGCCAGGCGAGCCTTCCAGTCCGTGATATTCGTGATATAGGTTGGGGCGGCTTTCTCGGCACCGTTGGTGAGAGCGGACTCTTGCTCCTTCGATTCCTGTGTGCCGGCTTGGGCCTTCAAGTGGATCGAAAGTTTACCCCGGGTAGAAGAAGCAGGGTCAATCATCTGCTTGTAAAAGTCAAGGATGTCCGACTTAGTCAGAGCGCGGACTCTCGCGGCGTCAGTTTCGTTCTGCGCAAAGTCGTAGTCCTCAGAGCCGATGTGAGTCCAGAAGCGGGAGGTTTCGGATCCCAGGTTCTTGAGCGTCTCGAGTCGCTTGTTGATGACGCTACGCTTGTGGCCTTCGAACTCGTCCTCAGACATGTTCTCCAAGGTCTTTCCGAACTCGGTCAGGAAAAAGTCGATGCGAGATTCCAGGTATTGGGCTGTGCGCTCGCTCTGAATGATCACGCGGTAACCGATAGTCGTTGCCGAGTAGCGGGCGCCGCTCCAGACAACGTATCCGAGCTGTTCTTTGCTGCGCAATTGATCGAAAGCGGGTTCATCTGTCATCTGGGCAAACAGAAGGAGCTTCGAACGAAGGACCTCATCATTAATGCTACCGATGAAGAGGTAGTATTCGATACAGTGGTTGACGTTGGCAGGGTCCTTGAGAGGCCGTTCGTAGACGTAGTTGCCGCCAGGGGGGATAATCACGTTGCGCCTGACATACCACTGAGACTGGGGCAGGGTCCGGCTGTTAAGAATGGACTCCACGTTGTCAGTCATGCGCAGCGCATCTTCCTTATAGATGTTACCGTGGGCCAAAACCTCGATATGGTTCTGGCGCAGGATCTGAGGGAAGAAACACTGGATATCCTCCGCCTCGATGTGTTCTAGCTCCGCGGCGTATTGCTCGTTGAGCCAGCCCCGCTCCGCGGTCAGGTACCGCGTATAATCCCCAACTTGATAGTAGGGCTGTTGGTACTCCGCATTTTTGTAGCCTCGGGTCAGACGCTCCTTAATGATGCGGAAGCGGTCAGGATTGATTACGAGGTCGCGCATGCTCGTAAGGACCTTCTCCAGGAGCACGGCCATCTTGTCGTTGTAACCTCCGACGGAAATGTCAAGACCGAAGATGCTGGCGGACAAATGGTAGTCCAGGCCGGCGAGTTCCGCGTCATATGAGTACTCAACCAAAGCGTCTCTAACGAGCTCACAGTAGAGCTTCGACTTGACAAGGTTGGAAGGTGTCGCCCAAACAAGCGGGTTCCTCAGAGTGACAAAGACTGTCGCCTTGGGAACCCAGAATCGATCGTCTTTCTTGAACCAGAGACGGACATGGTCATCATGACGGATGAGCTTGGGAGTCTTTGCAGGTTCAGACACCTCCTTCTTTTCGACCGAAAGCCTAGTAGGGACGAACTCGTTCTTATGCGGCATGTGCAACTCCGCGTGTCGGTTTTTCGACGTCGACGCCAGAGCCGCCTTGATGCCGGCCATGAAATCCTGAGGAACATCTTCGACCTTGTACTCGGTTCCGTACCACTTCTCCTGAGCGTTCCAGTCACCTGGATAGTCCTGCGCCACGACTATCAATTTAAAGTTATCCTCCCTTAGGTAGGAAAAACTCTTCTTGATGGCCTCCGCATCAAATTTTCTAAGAAGAGATCCACTGAGCAGCCACTCCCGGGGCAGAGGCTTCTGCATGACGGTGCTCAGGCGGCTTGTGAACCGACTGGCAGGAGACTTCTGTTTGAATCGGAATTCCACCTCCGCTAGATTCTTCATCTCCTCGAAGATCCATTCCTCCGGCTCCCGTTCCTTAATCATCGCAATATACTCGAAGATCACCTTGACGACCTCCTGGTATTGCTGCAATCCTTCCTGTGTCAACCGGACCGAGACGGTGAAAAATGCAGCGCCGGGGCAGACCGGCATCACACCGGCTGACAGCCCGTTTGCCCAGCCCTTTGCCTTAATATATGCCAGAATACTTCCGGGACCTTCGTGGCCGATGAGATGGCTAATATAACGGCTCGGTTGAGACTCATACAGATCCTCCTCATCCAAGAAAGGGAAATATAGATCCACTGACCGCGAATCCATCACGGGCTTAGCAAAAATTTGTTTACTCATGTCATTCGGCAGCCAGATCGGGACACCATCCCACCGGTTCTGAGGCAAATCCTTGTTTTTGACACCAGCGAACAGCTCCGACACCCATTTCTCTAACTCATCTAGCGACTCACGGCCAAGAACAACCAATTTCATGCGGTTAGCAGAATAGTGCTTCTCATAGAACTTCATAAATTCATTGCGGATCTCAATACCGCGTTTCAGCGGCTCCTCCTTTAATGTTTGCAAGTTTCCAGTGGAGAAATGGTTGTAAGGATGTTCCGGGTTGGACAGCGACTTGTTGAGCTGCATCAAACGCCATAAATCACTCTGAAGGTTCTTCTTGTTTTCTGAGTCTACCGCCCGCATCTCGCGATCGAGTGTATTCTCTAGGAAAAGCGGCGAGATGAAAAACTGCGCAAAGCGATCAAGCGCGCCATACAAAGGCGATGGTCCGTCTGACTCCGAGGCTGTTGATGTGCCGTTTGTAGTGCGATTGGGGGTGGACTGGCCGCTCGACGAGTTCGATGTGCCGGTAGCAGACACCTCAAAGAAATAGTTGGTCTCGGTACCAGCGGTATAGGCATTGGACGATCCAGAGTGGGAGGCTAAGTACTGGTTGTATGCGTTTTCAACAGGATACTGAAACCAACACGATTAGACACGCCAGGATAAATTTAGTATGATCAAAGTAAACACACCTTCTCTGTTCCCATAAACAGCATGTGCTCCAAGCCGTGAGCAAGGCCTTGTAAATCCTCCGGATCACTGAAACTACCGACGTTCACGTCCATCGCCGCGGCGGCCTTGTCTGTCTCCGCATCGTGCACTAGTAGAGCCTCAAGCTTATTAGGCAGTTGTATGACCCTGTAAGAGCGGTCATCCAGAGAAGGCTTCTCCAGCCCCTCCGTGAGGCGCTCAGCCGATCTCATCGTCATTGTCCTTGCAGTTGTGATGGTCTGAGGAAGGGAGATGCGGTTAAAGGGAGGGGAATACCGCGGAGGAGAGGAATGTGAGCGAAGAGGAGCGTGTGATCGTGTGGACACGGAATGCGAATGAGGGGCGTCCGGCACAGAGACAGCACCTATAGGAGTGAGGAGCGAGCGATAAGCTGGGGATGGACGTGGGATTGGGATGCCGACAGTCAAGCGTTTGTTCCACAGGCGGCGGGCTGCAGTCACGGAGTACCTTGGTGACAGCATGCACGGCGGAGGGAAACTGGCGGTATTCAACCCTGGAAGGTTACCCGGGACGATCAGAGGCCGGAGATAACGAACGAGCGGCTATTGACCGACTCTGGGTCGATAGAGGGAGGGAGTTGGGCGAAAATATAGCGAGGCAGGGCAATAAAGATGTGAGCCCGAAATAGCGTGCAGATGCACGCCACAATGCCGCGGGATGAGGAACGGGTTCACAAAGGATGCGGATTCGCAATAGAGCCCCCAATCGTATGGAATATTGGAATGTGAGATGAAAAAGTAGTAGCCTGCCAGGTCAATCAGGAATCCTGGAGCAAGACATGGGATGCGAAGGAGTGTTTGGCATCATCGTCAGCTGGGCGGTGAAGCTATACCGAGGGCAAGGCACAGTCACTAAGCACTCCAGACTAGGCCAGCATGAACCCAACAGTGTCTCTTGATAGACAACTGATTGGCTGCTAAAGCAGTGACCCATGAGTTCGTCCCGACCTCCCTAATAAACAGGCGAGGCTGGGGCTGGACCTGGGTCTTTCTGGGGTCTGGGGCACCAAGCTGCATCGTTAGATCGAATTTGAGCCTCAAACAAGAACACGCAGAGAAAGTACGAGGCTGATTTCACAAGATCGTATTGAAATCTTATATCTGCGCAGCCTTGTTCTAGCCGGTGGTCATTGCTCAACGGACCAAATCATACTGCACGATCCGAAGTCGTGCCACCTCTCTGACCCTCCAACCAACTGTCGGGCGCCGTAGAAGACTGCTAAGGTGCTATTAAGGTATTTTGCGCTTCAACCTCATCTAATATGATTACAAAGAATTCGGTTAGTTTTAAGCATAAGAATAATAGTCAGGTTACATAAAAACGTGAAAAGTATATGCGCTGTATGATGAATACTCTCCAAACATGGCTTGCGCGGTCTTATTCATGAAAAAGGACATCGGAAAGAATACGCTATGTACGATAGACTCAAAAACCATCAAGCTTTCTTCCTTCGTTTCCCGCCACCACTGCCGTTATTTCTACTTCCACCTTGAGAGTCGTTCCCATTACCTGTATCGAGCATTCCAGCACCGTACTGAGTAGGGTCGTCGATGGGGTTACTAGGGCTTGTGGATGCGCTGTCCGTAAGGGTTTCCACCACTCGACCGGGACCACTGATCCCCGAATTTGTACCCGTTTCATTGGCCGACGTATTGTCATAGCCGTTGTTATCGAAGCCTTGAAAGTAGCTGGTGTCCGGTTGGTGTTGGTTAGCTGAGCCGAATAGCTCGCCGTCGCCGGCTAGATGGTCAAAATCGAAAAGATCATTCCCGTCGTGCTTGATGGCCGGGCTGTCTGTGGCAGGGCTGGGTGCCTGACCAGTGCCCGCGGAGTCTCCAAGTTCCAGATTTCCTCTGTCCTGTTGATCGTAGTCGCCAAAATTGGTAAAATATTCGTCGTTGAAAATCTGATCTAGTTCAAGGGGAGGTGGAGGAATGTTCCCATCGGCACCGATGCCAGGGATCGTACCGCTTGGGCTGAGTGGTTGTAATAAATTGGTCAAATTCTGAACGGAACGATCCTGCTCGGCTTGCATTTTCATCAAGTTATCAATTTCAGATCGAGTGTTGGCAAGGCGTGATGAATAGTTGTTTGGCATTGGCGGAGGAACTGGACTAATCAAAGCATTGTTCTGGGGTACTGCTCCGCTCGTGTCGTTGGTGCCGGTCTCGTTTGCCATAAGACGGAGCATGTCGTCACGTTGGTTAGGCGTGAGAGGAACGTTGCCGTTTGAAGTCTCAAGTGACGACAGCACGTTGGGGAAGTCGCTGTAGGTCGTTGGTATTCCATTTCGGGCATTGGTGTTCTGGATGACGGACATGATGTCTCGCTGCGGATATTGCTGTGATTGAAAAGCAGGGGGTTCCTTCGATCGCGGGCTATTATCAAAAACTTCCTCGACTTGCCCCGACTGCGAAGTGTTTGGCTGCCGTAGGTGATTTCGGGACTGTGAGCGGTCGTAGGCGCTTACGGCAGGCGAGAGAGTCGTCGCACGACCATGACGTTCTGATCCCGGCGGCGCCTTCAACAGCAGCGGTTGCTTTTTCATTGACCGCGGACCGCCAGGACTGTTCAGCGAGGTAGCACCTAGTGTGCCAAACGAATAGTCATCTCCCATGTCGACAACATTACCTTGATCCTGCGAGATCGCTCCAGCGAAAGAGTTGGCGAGATTTTGGCCTTCCTGACCCTGCAAGCTGCGGTTGTATACAGTAGCGAGGAAAGTAAGGATGGCGTTGATCGAATTTTCATGGCGGGTGTGTTGCTCCTGGAAATTCGCCGCCTGTGCATACAGTTGCTCATGCTCTCTGCGTAATTTGCTTATGGTGCTAGAAATGATTTGTTGCTGTTGACGAATTGCTTGTAATTCCCGATATACGTTCGTAAACTGATCCTTTGGCAAAGTTGGGTGTTGTGGTATCAACGATAACTGTTTGCGGGAACCGTCGTCTCGTGATGCCCCAGCAGTATCATCGCCATATTCATCAGTCTCGTGTTCAGCACCCTCTGGCTTTATTATCCGCCCAGCGCCCTTGGGAGGTTTTGTTCCTTGCCCGGTCGTATTCTTGGGCTTCTGGATTAACCACAACAGGTCTGGATGGCCGCGTTTGAAATAGGGGTTGGCGTATTCGCTTGGACTTTTGTTCTTTCTTTCGCTCGCACGCATTGAATTATCTGAAAGGCCCACTTTCTTGTGAAACCCATACATGTTGAGTTGTCGAACAAAAGAGGCATAATTGTTGTGTTTGAACAGTTCTGGAATTAATGTTTTGGCAAACTCGTCCTCATCCAACACAATAAATGAGTTCCCATCATCAGACCATCGGATCAGATCAGTATTCTTCGACTCGTCAAGGAAACTGGATCGGAGTGTTAGTAGCTTGAATGCCGGCCATGCTTTGATCTGACATACCTGCTGAGCTTTTGTACAAACGGTGGAATTTGTTTTCTTTTGGCTTGCGCGTCCCTTTTCGCAACCATCGCTCGTTTGTAGAGTTCATCTAAGCTCTCCGACCAGCCCCCGGACTCACCGGGTGCATTGCCCTGTTCGGATAGTGTAGCAGACGGGGGTTCGTAATTGCGACTTCGGTTCACCATTTGGTTCGCCAATTGTCTACGTGCGATTTGGTTGGATGCGGTAGGTACACCAGAGACATCATGCGTTGATGACGGTATAGCACCACCCGTGTTGTAGGAATTAAAATCGGGAAAAGACGAAGAGGGCACGTTGTTGGCGGTTTGATTCTGGCCCCATTGCAAAAACTGGTCGTTGGACAATGGTCCTGAAGTAGGGGGATAGTTCGGAAGCTGGCCCAGCTGAGGATGGGCGATTGGAGATGTGCCGGGAGCAGGTCTTTTGCGATTTATTCCTTGAGGGCTCATGGCAGAGACTCGAAGGGTCAACAGCCGAAAGATACTTGTCTTCGGGGTACTAGAATGTATCGGTGACTTGTCCTAGACTGGTTCGTTCAACCGTGGAGTGCGATCGAAAATACGGCCTTGTGGGAAGAAAAAGTCGAATTCAGCAGTCCAAGTCTATCACGTTCGGCACGGGAGGTATTGCGGGGTGGAACAGGGAAATGCGACTCGGCAAAACTTTTCGACTGAGCAGGTATAGATCGAATAAAATCGAGTATGTCGTCTCAGAATATGTTGTCAAAGCGTAGTGCTCACAAGAATGATAAAAAGCACGAGATGAGAAGGGGGACGGCGGGTATCAGCGAACTGATAGATCGCGGCTACGCGACGGGCGCAATATAGACACTAGAACGGAGAACGAACGGGTGAGGAGGATGGGTAAAGAACGTGGATTGCTGATCCCACACAAGTTTGGCCTGTCCCTAAGAGACGCTGGCAGAGCAGAAGACGAATCAATTGTAATAATGATCCAGCATCAAGGCTGGATTGACATTGACAGCCTGCAGAAAGCGCGGCGGTGATGGAGAAAAAAGGCTGAGCGTCGCACCGTTCGTAGGGCGGTGGAGGGCCGGAGCAAGGAATATGACAGGATCTAGTGAGTCAGTACTGACGAAATGGGCGGTTCAAGAATGTGCAGTTCTAGTAGGGGGCAGAGCAGCTTGCATCCAGAAGCTCTTGAAGATGGATAACAGAGGCTTGCAGCAAATTTAAGACAGATTTTCCTTTCCAGTTTGAAGATCTTGGCAAAGCGACAATGAAGTCGAAGAGGAACATTAACGCTCATTGGCTGTTGAGCTGAGTCATGTTATGCTTTGTTAATTATCACGTGCTATTCTAGTAGGTCTGTCCCAAAACGGCAATCTGCTTTCTTCACCTGGGCAGGTGCTACTCTGAAGTTCACGGCTCATGATATATATCATTGCTTTTTACGCAATATGATGCTCTCTCACTGCAAGTATACATGGTCCCCGGTGAGTTGATCAAAATCTTCAAGAATACTTTGCCAATCTTCCGCGTTGTCACTGGAAAACTGCTGCAAGGTCTTGAGCGCCGTCAGATCTGCCTCCATATGCTCCCGCTTGGTCGTTCCGTTCAGGATCGTGGCATGCCCTAAGCCCAAGACAAGGCCGTAAAGGGCCGCAGCCGTCGAAACTCCTGCATTCTTGGCCAGTGACTGGACCGGCTTGGATTGAACCAACTCCGGGTTTGCCGTCAAAGTCCAGAAGCTCTGATACACGATCTGGTGCTCCCGACAGTACGCCCGGAGTGGAACGTCGAACTGGGTTCCGCCGTAGAACCGGTTTTGCACAACCGCAGGCTTTACCTTGGCCAGTGACACAATCTCTCTCAGGATCGGGAGCGTGGTGTTCGAGATTCCTAGGTTGCGTATGCGATGGGGAACATACGTTTCCAATGTCGACCACGCCTCCATGGTCTGAGCCATGGTTGGTAGAGGGGAGTGAAGCACAAGGGTGTCGATGTACGTCTCATCCGCACTTTCCGGCGCAGCGGACGGGCGAAGGTTATGGAGAGACGACTGCACAGAAGCATGTACTTGATCTGCCACGCTGTCTTTAGGGTTATATGGCATATCATCTGGATTCTGCCCATGAACGGAGGTGAATTTGGTTTGGATCTGGAGCTGTTCAGTGCTCTGACGCGAAAGGTAATGCTATAAAGCATCAGCATACATATAGGTCCTCCCGACGAACGAACCCGTCGCCAATGGCTTTACGTATGCCATCCCCTACTAGGTCTTCTCGGTAATGCTTTGGCTGGGCTGCAGTGTCAACAGCGCGAAATCCAGCGCTGATCGCTTGGTGCACCAGGCCTGCCGTTCGATCTCTTTTCCATGCTGTGCCATAGACGAAGGTCGGAACAAACGTGGGGTTCGCGCTCTGAGCCGATCGCAGGGTATAGCCTTCCCAAGACATCCTACTCAGCGCAGTCCTAGCCATAATCAATCACTCATCGCAGGAATTCAGGCTTGTTTCAGAGGGACGAATGACGCCAGAATAGAAGGCAGGTTTGAAGTAACGACGTTGGAGCTTTGCGAACACGGCGGTATCAGAGCAGCCTTGGAGAAGCTCCATCCAATCACCTTCGATCGAGGCTTTTTCCCCAAAAACCTTCCGGTACCACATAAACCAGCTATCAATTAAGGGTAAAATCCAGACAGTGCTACTCTATACAATACTAGCTTCAGTCGAAGCTCCCTGCTGGTCGCGGTTGAGCAGAACGTTAATTCCTTCGTCTCGCTTTCACTGGTTGGAGGCTAGATTTGGAGCTTCTCAACAGCTTGGTGCTAGATCATTCGCGCACTTGGTTGGTATTTCGAGCAGCCCAGGGTCTGCGGTCATGGCAAACAGCTGTGCAAGAGAGAATGTATTTTGAATCGGACAGCAGTCCAGCCACTGCCTTGTCAAGTACCTACAGCTGATCTTGACCCGCGGGGTCTTCTAGAGGCTAGGGTCGACAGACATAGGATAGAGTTCTGACAGTCACTCACATTGGCCACCTCGATTACCATACCACGGATCGTCAGACAAGCCATTGGTACGGAAACGCTGCATATCATATGAGGCTCAGCTTCATACTACGCATCATTCATGTCATCTTGACTATTCTGCGTGGAAAGGTGCCTCGGCACCGTCATAACCAAGCTCTAACTCTGGGTCTAAATATCAGAAGCGCTCAATGGACACGCAATCGAAGGCTAGGCACCGCCATAAATGAAGCCAGAGCCCATCCTCGCTCTCCCAACTAACAGTACCAGTCTTAATATCAAAAGATCATCAGCCATCATGCGTTTCCAGTCTCTTGTCGCCCTCGCCGGCCTCTTGCTCGCCGGCAAACTCGCCCTCGCAGCAGAGTTAGACCCGGATGACGTCCCCGATCGTTGCCGCTCAGCCTGTGACCCCGTCGTAAGCGTCGCCCGAGACTGCGACAGGCGCAATGACAACGACGCCGCTGAAATGGACTGCATCTGCGACTCAGATCAGGCATCAACCCGGATCCCTCAATGTGAGGCGTGCATTGCACAGTACAGAACTGACAATCCGCGTGACGAGGACCACGATGGCAGTGACGATGCCGACTACGACAACGACGACAATGATGACGCTGACCCTCATGACAATGGTTAGCAGCACGGATACTTCCTACCATCATCCTCTCACATACACAGGGCTGACCTGAAACAGATGCATACGACATCCTTACCTCGTGCAACTTCGACCCAACGACCTACGCACCTGCATCCAGCCACTTCCCTAGCTCATCCGCCAGTTCTAGCAACGCGCCACATCGTTCAAGCAGTTCGTTCAGTCACTCTAGTAGCCCTAGCAGCCACACAAGCAGCGCACCGGATCCGGACCCGGACTCAGATTCGGGCTATATCACCACATCGGGTGTGTACCATCCTCCTGCATCCCTGACCGAGTCTCCGTCCCCGTCTGTGATAGTTTCAACCTTAATCTCGGTCTCCGTGTCTCCCTCACTAATCTACGTGCCTTCGCCTAGCAACCCGGGTCAAATAAGCCCAAGCTTAAGCAGCGAGGCCCCGTCAGGTTCGCCAGCATTGTCAGGATTCGTGAACCCGGCCTCGAGCTTTACTAAGTCAGGCCCTTACACTCCCCCTTCGGATTCGGATTCGGATTCGGACTCGCTTGGTGCTGCTTCTGCTGATGTTTCTTCTGCCGTTCGGAACTCGTCGCCTTCTGTGCTGATGTCGCCTTCTACTGCGCCTGTGTCATCAATCACTGGGAATAGTTATTCGGTGCCTACGTAGCTGAGCTTGAGAGCGAATTGGGAATATCCGGTCAACCAACGTGTATTTGAACTGTCAAAAGCTATCTCATATCTGTATTTACTATCAGTATTGTGTCTTATTTATGCTCCTTTCCATCCATCAGAGATTGTTTTTGTTCTTGCTCCTGTCAGGTATTTCCATAGTGTTAGATATCAATGTATATCTTGTAACACTCAATCCATTACCACGACTTCCTTTGACCAGTTCTTTTCACCTCTCCGCATGTTCTCTTATGTTTCACTCTCTGCGCAGCGTCGGTCTTAAGTTTCGCTTCAATCCTGGGTGATATTCTGGCTAAGGTAGTAAGCAGGAACTACTATACATAAATCTATTCGTCAGCCAACTCAAATCACGTTGCCAGGTTTAGTTGTTCGTTCGTCTAAACACCTTGGAATAGCTATGAGTTGCACTCATTTGACTGTCGAGGGAGGGAGAGTCTTGGAGGCCGGGTGTGGTACCATCTATAACTTGCGTTGAGCTTCAATGGGCTCGGAATATATATCCAGCACCGCACACTTACGATGTACCGCGATGCACCATGACTTCCTCAAAAGTACGTGCAAACCAATAAACAATTACAATGACCAAGTTCTTTCATTTTAAGATATTTCGTCCTTCTCAGATGTTATTCTTGGCCAAACCACCCCTACCGAACGGTCGAAAGCTAAGTTGTGAGGTCGGAGATTGGGTAGAGCCGGTGTGGCGCTGGTGCAGATTGCATTGCATTAGGTGCAGATCCATCTGCAAGTGAGAAAGGGACAGGTGGGTTGAGGAGATAGGTCAGTTTCCATATGCGATATTGCGAAGGCGGACTGCTATTATGCAGGAGAGCTCTCATGCTATTTTTGAGTCATGTTTGGGGGAATTTGGAAGCTAGAAGGGCGATTGGGGGTTTGTTTGTGTCAGTGCCCCATCCTGGTGATTGTATTATGATGACTTTCAAGCACTGATTTCGAGCGCGTTTCCGAACCGCATTGAGAATATAGCGAGTGTTTATCAGATTTGTCACTAGGATGTCAGGCTCAGGGCTAGCTGCCTAACCTGCAGCTTCTGTACATCTGGCTGTACAGGTCACGCTGCGATTGGACTGAGCGACTTGATTTCAACAGTCAATCGCTCCCCATCCCACTTACTATCATGGCAAAGGGTATCAGCCATAATCCATTTGCTACCCCTGGAAATTGGAGACTGGAAGTGGCGATAATGTGGCAGTGTTCGAGGGACTACTGGTAAGGCTTCGACGACAATATCCCAGAACCAGGCGGATGGGATAGTCCGGACTCCCCGGACCAATCCTGGTTGCACCATGAGCTTTATTCAGGGGTTAGTTCAAGCTAGAAGTCCCGAAGATTGCCATGCGTCGGCAGGTGACAGATACTGTTGGAGCTCTCCTGCGGATGTGCTCCATATCCGAGCTCCAAGCCTGACATCGCGCGCTCATTCGCCTTGAGTGACCCGCCAAGCGACAATAGCTGGGACCCAGACGACTCCATTTCATTTGGGAGGTTCTGGTGACAATCTAGCGGCTTCTAGCTCGAGCGTTAGCCGTGAACGGCGCGGGTCGCGACGGACATCATGGCTGACCTCCATACTCCGAGCCAGGCCCGCGATTGATCATTAACAGAGTGGGAAAGAGGGCAGCCAACGGGACTGGTGATAATGAGCTCATTTCAGAGTAACGAGAGTGCGAGTATTGCCTGTGGAATAGGCCATGGCTGGACTGTTTGGCCACCTCGTGGAGCTATCTTCATACTCCGTAGGATAGGGGCCGCCAATAACCAGATGAAATTGAAGTGCGCCGATGTAGCGTACCATTTCGATAGACCCGAGACAGGTCCGGAGCGGTCTCAGATAGACAACCGATCATCGTAGTCTAAAGAACAGTAAGAGTAAGGGTAGAGACAGCAGCTATTTTCCACTTGTCGTGCTGCAGCAACGAGACCTGGTCTGGGTAAAGGGCGGACCCGGAAGCAAGGAGGGTTTCGGTCGAGGAGCAGATCCTATTGCCGTCAGGTAGGTCAGACTCAGGTCAAGACCTTGGAATACAGAGCGGGTGCCCTCGTAACATGCAAGCCGGGGAGCTCGTCCATCCTGCAGAAGATCTGCTCTTTCAGGTTCTTTGTGCGAATTGTCAGTAGCGCAATGGCAAAATAAGCTATTCGGGAAAATGGGGTTCGAGAGCATGGAGCTCGGGTGGGTATGAGCTCCTTGTTCAGGAAGAAACAAAGTCAATCTGGAACATCCTCTCCACCCACGGCGGATCCTCAATCTGAGGGAGAGGTGTGAACTGCAGAGGCTGTTCGAGACTGAAATACTGAATGATGGTCTGGGATGGAACTCCCGGAGGCCCGGACCGGCAGGCAGGAACGTTTGAAAGGCGCGGCTGCCAGGCTGGTCCAGCTTCCAAGGTTCTCAAATTGCGAAGCTGAGGGCATGTCGAATCATCGAACGACCTCGGGAGACTGAGTCCTCAAGACAAGAGTGGCAAAGATAGATCGTGCCCCTGATTCCCAGAGCAGCAGCTAGGTTACTAGTAGCACCGCCCCATCTTCCCATCACTCACTACTCGCAAAAGGAGGTGCTTAGCAGGTTAGCTCTAAAATAACCGGCAGGAAACGAGATGCTAGTGCGGACAAAGGACCAAATTCCAGTCTGCTGATGACGCGGTTTTAGATGATGCCATCCGCAATCTCCCTTCATGCTGATAATATAGCTGCAGGGTGGCATCTATCTACACGAGGAAGTTCAGTCGGGAGAGTATTGTAAAGAGCAGCAGCATGGCGAGAGAATGGACGACAATCAACATGACACTGCGCAATGTCCTCGGTGGATGCCCTCCAGGCGAGGTCATCTCCGTCGCCGGAGACCAAAAATACCAATACCAGGTCGAAATAGAATAGGGGGCAAGGGGATGAGGATGTTCTAGGCAGAAAATAGAAACCCAGAGGCGCTCGTGCCAGAAGTACCCAAGACGGCCAAAGTATATGTAGACCTCAGGTCCTCGAGGCCCTTCACTGCGAATGTTGTGCAACTCTCGTCCGTCTGTTCTCTGCATCCCGATAATCTCATTCTTTGCCCTCGACAGCGACAAGCCCCTTGTTTCTTTGACGCATACTAACAACTGCCCGATCCCATTTTCGAGTCCCGAGTACTTTACTACAACTGCTGCGGCTGTACAGTAGTAGAGAGTCCAAGTCATCCTGCTGCAGGAGATTCCGATATCGATCCACCGAAACCCACAAACCACAGCCCAAACAGAAAGCCGGGCTGGCAAGCGACTGGATAGCGAGTTCATTGGGTCCTTATTATTCGCCTGCCTTGGATCTTAACTGCCGGCCATTAAGCGATCATCATTCGTCTTTGAAGTGACCTTGTTTCAGCGCGGTTGTCGCCTCAAACGACGTATCCAACTGTCTCTTGGAGTGCGGGTTGTCCTCCAGCCGGAGTTTTTCTGTCACTCTCACTGTCACTTCTCCCAGTCCACGGTCCCGGTTCCAGTCTCCCGTCACGGCCGCTGCTCCAGTGCTCTCCAGGTAATTCCCTTCGTTCCCCTCCTATCTTCCACCGTTCTTCTCATCCTCTCTCCCTCACTCTCTCTCCCCCGTTGTCTGCCTCCCACTTCCTCCTCCCGACGCCCCGGTCATTTAGACTGTGGCAGTTTTTCTTTTCTTTTTCTTCGTTTCCTATTTATTTCGCTTCCGGCATTCTCGCTTTTGTAGTTTGTGTTTTTATTTTTATTGTTTTTTTTTCTGATGCCCGTAGTGGAACGAAGGCTAAAAATTTACACCCAACCGTCTCACCCACGCCATTGAAGATACGCCAGTCACGAGTCAAGTCGATTATTCGGCCGCTGAGATTGATCGCTGCTTGATCAACCTCTCATTCCTTCGACTGCGTTCCTGTCTGCCTTTTGTTTGTGCACTGTTCAATCAGAGGCTTCATTCATCCAACGCCCCTCCCCCGGGCCGATTCGAGACAAGCCCCGACCACTCTTCCCCCTTCCTACGCTCGAAAATCTCCGCAGAGTTTCCTCCCGTCCTCGCCCAAACGTGGCTTACAACACCTCGTGTTGACCACCGACCCGCCAAAGTTGTCATCTCCCCGTCTCGATCGCTCCTATGACTGAGTAGACTGCTCATACTCATTCCGAATCATACTCTACGGGATTGTTGTGGTGGGTTCCAGTGCCACATTCTTCGGTTTGGCTGCTTGTTGGGAATTCTCCGTCCTGCCACCATGAGTTATCAACAAGCCCAGGACATGTACCACGACAATTCTTCGCGTTCTCCCGGCTCGCAGCGTCACCAGCAGCCTCTTCATCGCCAACCTTCGCGACAGTTTGACGCCTACGGCCCGATGCCCGTTAACCTATACGACGATCCCATGGCCCGTTACGATCGCAACCTCGACCGGTTGAACCCCTCGCTGCGTAATCCTTCTTATGCTTATGACCTCCCTGGCTCCCAGACATGGAATCCGAATGGTTTTGCCAATGTTCAGGCTCTTGGAGGCATTCGCTCGGCGTCAGCAAGCATGAAAACCACCTCGCGCAGCACTCGGGCAGGTCTTCCTACGGTACGTGATAAATATAACGGCTTCAACGGCGTAGCTGGATTCAGCGTCACTAATTCGAGTCAACAGACGTGGTTGGATCAGCAGCCAGGTATTCCGAGCCCCTTCTCTAACCTTGGGTCGGCCTCCCTGCAGGGCGGCTCCATGCGGGATCCCAATGGTCCGTCCGAGGCCGATGACGAGTTGATTCCCACTGCGATCGTGATCAAGAACATCCCCTTTGCTGTGAAAAAGGAACAGCTCGTTGGGCTAATGACCGAAATGAACCTGCCTCTGCCGTACGCGTTCAACTATCATTTCGACAACGGTGTATTCCGTGGACTCGCCTTTGCCAATTTCACATCTGCGGAAGAGACAGCGACCGTGATTGAAGTCCTGAATCATTTCGAACTGCAAGGCCGCAAGCTCCGAGTTGAATACAAGAAGATGCTTCCTCTTCAAGAACGCGAACGCATCGAGCGCGAGAAGCGCGAGCGTCGCGGCCAGCTAGAGGAGCAGCACCGTCCTATGGCAGCCTCCCAGCTTCAGACTCAGAGCTCTATGTCGTCTTTGACATCACATATTCCGGCTACCTCCCCTTCTCCGGTTTCCCAGCGTGGCCAGAAGCTCGGTGAGTTGGTTCAGACTTTCCTACATTTCCATTTTCTATAGTCTCGAACTCTAATATTGTTCTCATTAGATGTCGATCTGAACGACCCTTGGACTCTTCAGCAATACTCCTCTCTCCTGCTGCTAAAGGAAGACACCGGCCGCGACTCTATCATCTTCCCCCCCAACCTTACACCCCACCAACGCCGCACTGTGCACACTCTGGCTCACCAGATGGGTCTTGGTCACGCGTCTCGCGGAGCTGGTGAACAACGCCAGGTACAAGTGTTCAAGGTTGCGCCAGGCACGAATGTGAGCCCCCCCTTGTCTGCTATTCCCGCCGCTGTCCAGCCCCCAGAGTCTGCTCGTCGCGGGCTCAACCGCGCAGCGACCATTGATTTTAGCGAGGCCCGCAACGACGCACCTGCTCATTTCAATACTCTTCGTGGACAGCCCTCTTCGGGCTTCTTGGGTGTTTTGGACTCGTCAGCCGGCTTCGGTAACACACAGAACCTGCGCGCAGCCAAGTCATTCGCGGACTTGCGTTCTTACACGCCCTCCCCCGTCCCTTCGTCCGCCAGCTTTCCGGCTGCATTGCAATCCAACGGCGCACGCATGCAACACTATGATGGTTCCACGAGCGTTGCGTCCAACACCCCGACTTTGACGCCTGCCCCATCTGGATCTTCCCTTGGCATGCAGCGCGACGACGGTCTTCTGGTCAACAGCTTGGGCAACCTTTCTCTGGGAACTGGAATTGGAGGGCCAAACTCGAGCCCGAGGAGACTGAGGGGTATGTTCTCCTGGGAGCAGCCGGAAAGTCAGCCTTCCAGCGCTGGTCCCATTGGTAGTAACCGCACCATCGGAGTTGGATTTGACGGTCAGTCACAGGAGCGCCTGCCTATTAGGCAGCCGAGAGGTCCGATGCCCGAAAAGGGACCAGGATTCCGCCGGCCAAACGGACACCAGTCGCGTGGAAGCGACGAATTGCGCACCACCTCCGGCGTGGAGATCATTGTGGAGTAAACGTTTTAATGGGAGATGAAGACAACGAAAAAATTGTTAGATTGCTTTACCGAAAGACGCATACGACCTTTTTTATATCACGAGGCCTGATCTTTTTGCGCGATGATCGGCTTACGATTCGATGAGGGATGATGAGACGACAATGCAACCAAAGAGAATAACAAAAAGAAAGTATTTCTCTGATCCATCCAAGTTTAGAAATTTTTTTTGGGCAGCAGCCCTCCAGGCGCGCCGTTTATACGGACTCGTTTATGTTTCCTCCTTTCGTCGATACAAACGAAATCACGCACATTTTGCGACCCGGTCGCCTTGCCTACGGATGCACCATTACCCGCCTCTCCCCTTTATTTACTTCATTTTTCACATTTATTTTCAAAGTTGTGTCTGCCTGAAGGAAAGCAAAAACCAAACCATAAATTGAACTGAACATCTCAAGAAGACTACGAAGAACGACTCATACCAAAAAGAATACCAATACCAATACCAAAACCAATCGATCGATGTGTTTGTCTTTTGTCTACGTTACCATGTCTATGACAAGAGATGACCTAAACATTTGCATTACCTCTTGGATTTCTGTATATGGGGCAATTTTTGCATCGTTTAATGCTTATTTTTTATTTTATTTATATATTTTATTTTATTTTATTTTTTTCATTTTTTGTTTCTCTGCCTCTATTTGCTGTATCTCTATCTTATTTATCTAAGGACGTTGACTCGAAGGTGCTGAGATTTTTCAACTGAATCTTCCTACTGCGTATTGACACTTAGCACGGTGTCTGCGATGCCATCGTAGGCAAAGTCGGTATATCAGAATCCACGCAGAACGAACCCTCGTAGTTTACCATCCGATGCAGTAAGCATGTACCACACGAGGCGACTGTCCAAGCGAGGTATACCTCGGTAGTACTTGCTCCTCTCCGCCTACTGCGTATATGTATGCGCCCCTTGCATGCAACAAGACACCGTGCCCCCTTTTTATATTGGATCATTTCAACTTATCTCAGCTTCCTGGTCAAACGCTCTGCCCGAATAAAATGGCTAGTAACGTGGCTGTTGCTACGGTGGTCAATGAGCTAGACTAGTGCTTACAGAAAGATATCCAAATGAGCTTGTAAACGGTATGCTAGACGGCTTGAGTTGAGTCACAAGTATGCTATACCAGCCGTGACTATGTATAGCTATGACTACTGCAGATGCTCCGTACATAGGTTTCATTTATGTATATTGTCTCGCGGAATGCAGTTGATACATGCTTTGTAAAGGTGCGATAAGGATATACTTAGTTCAGTTCCAGTATTACCACCATCAGCCCTTGCGGCGGTCAGTTGCGAGCTCGGATGGTATGCTATATCATGGATAGATGGGTCGTGTTTTAAAACGTTGTCTTTTGTTGACTGGCTGAGTTGGTTGTGGAATGCTCGGCGTGGCGGTAAGGTGCAGGTGCAGGCAGGTGATCAAAATGAATTTCCGGAGTTGACTTAGTTCAACCTGAGATCTTCATACAACTACATAGACAAGTTATAATAATACCAATCCTTGAGATGGAATGCTTTTTCCTTTCCAGAAAGAGTTGCAATACACTCAACACCATATTGTAAAAATAGAGATTAAACAGAACAGATAGAAGTAACATAAGAAAGTGACAAACAATTCCCATCACCGAGAATACCCCTTTTCCCATTACAGCGCCCTTGATAACTTGAGAAAACGATCAACGGAGCGCGCACGTAAGAGTAGATAATCGAAAGAAGTGCAGATAACAAGAACGAGGTGGGTTCAAGGAAAAGAAAGAGCTGCACGTAGAACTGCAACGTTCGCGGGGTTAAGAGCGCGCGGGGGAGCAAATGCTCCCGAACTAGCGTTGTCTTCAGAGCTCGAACTCATTCGTCGTAATCACGGTACGAGGGGTGTTTCCATTCAATCATCATTAAACGCCGTATTTGTTGGGTATCCGCGGTTTTATGCGTCAGACTTTTTCTTCTTCTGTTCCACCTTGAGCAGCAGGGCGCGGTTGATGCGTGGCAGGACACCACCGAAGGCGATGGTGGCGCGAATCAGAGTGTCGAGCTCCTCGTCTCCACGGATGGCAAGCTGAAGGTGGCGGGGAGTGATGCGCTTGACCTTAAGATCCTTGGCAGCGTTTCCGGCAAGTTCCAGTACTTCAGCAGTCAAGTACTCAAGGACAGCAGTGACATAAACGGCGGCTAGAAGCACGTGTTAGCTTCAGATAATGGACGGCCAGCTGAAACTAGATGGATAATGAATATTCACCTTTTGCGCCAACACGCATCTTGTTTTGCGTGTTGTTCTTAAGGAAACGCTTGACACGACCACAGGGGAACTACGAATATAGTTAGGAGCAGGTTCGAGTAGAGCTGCGTGATAGCGATGTGAAAGGAGAGCGATCAATCTGCATGTTGGAATGACGAGCAAGGCCCAAAGCTACCAAACTCCCAGCTCAGCCCTCGAGAAAAGGTACGAGAAGGGAAGAGGTGCAGGGTTAGCAGCTTTGCGTTGTCGCACGTTCCGGAAGTCGCGATTGGACGATGCAGCCATGGAAGAATTCAAAGATGAACAGGTAAAAACTGACCTGCAGACCAGCCTTCGCGCTGTGGGACTTCTGAGCCTTCCCCGCAGAGTCCTTGGAGCCTCCCTTTCCACCGATAGACTTTCCCTTTCCGCCAGGCATTTTGAAAAAGCGTCGAGATTCGCGGTCGCGGACGATGAAAATTCGCGTTGATCAAAGTTCCAACTCGATGGAGTGCGATGGTGGGCGTTGGAGGAATTCGAAACACGGAAGGCACGCGCGTTGTTGATGGATGAAGGAGTCAGAAATGTCAGAGCCATCCTGGTCGCTAAAGACGGCATCGAGCCTCGAATGCCGCTAGTCCTAATAAGGAAACTATCTCAGCATCCAAAGTCCAACCGTGGGGATGACTCGATATAAGGGCACCGAGACGTCCTGGACAGCGGATAGAGAGAGAAAGTTGTACTTACCTTTTCATAAAGCAGACAGAGCCTAGAGAGCCCGCTTCCAAGAACAGTCCGGAACTGGAAAGCTCATGTGTCGAGGCTGGTCTTCAGCGCCCGCATCTAGGTCGGTAGTCGCTTGGTATCGCCAGCATTTCAAGCATGCCATGATTGGAAAACATGTTCATGTTTCCAATATGAGTTATATACTGACAAGGGCACTGTATTCAGGTATCTAGCAGTATGACAACTGCAAAGTGGACGCCTTTGTTGAGCTTATGATCGCAGCACAGAAGTTGTAGGAGCCAAAGTGAGTCGACAAGTGTGCTAGGCGAGTTACATAAGCAGACAGCTGACCGTGCGCGCCTGAGGTACCCCCCATTTTCTCTTATCGCCCGCCTTATCTCCGCATCTTCTTCTGGAAGCGTCTGAGCACGTGATTGCCGCGTGTTAGGACAGTTGGCTTCCGTGTGATGGCGACAGCTTGGGGAAGTTTCTGCTCCGTGTACTCCAACTCTAACTCCCTCTTCAGCTCATCGCACGCCGACAACTCATCGCCCCCTCTGGTTATCCTTGATTACCAACCGTCAAAATGGTGTCTCCTCAAGTGTAAGCCAACCTGCGCACTCTCGTTTATGGATCGTTTCCAACGGCGTGGAAGCATGTTTCAAGCCATGCTTTGAGATCCACATCGGTTGGTGAATATACACTGACAGATCATGTGCTTACAGAACAAATCTGGCGATCATCGTCGTGATGATGCAGGTGGCCAAGAAGGTTCCTTTTGACGACCCCGATACCCTGCTCCTCGTCCGCGGCCTTTACGTCTTGTCGAACGTGATCATTCTGAGCTTGTACCTCTACACGCAAGTTCAAATCAACAAAAAGAATGGTTAGTCGTGCTCTGCTTTTCGCTTCTTCAGTCGAAAAGCGTGAGGGTCGCTAACTTTCAACGTCTACAGATCATACAACCTTGAAGTATGTCGAGCCCGCTCCGCTCGGAAGCGGCGAGGAGCCCCGTCCTGTCACCACCACCAACATGGAGTACGACAAGGGTCAGTTTCGCCAGCTTATCAAGAGCCAGTTCATGGGCGTTGGTATGATGGGTGTGATGCACATCTACTTCAAGTACACCAACCCTCTTCTGATTCAGTCAATCATCCCTCTCAAGGGTGCTCTGGAGTCCAACCTCGTGAAGATTCACGTTTTCGGAAAGCCCGCGACTGGCGACCTCCAGCGTCCCTTTAAGGCTGCCAACAGCTTCCTCAGCCAGGCCCAGCCCAAGACTGACAAGGCCTCCCTCGAGAACGCCGAGAAGAACTGGAGAGGTGGTGTCAAGGAGGAATAAGCTCCTTAAGGGTAGTCGAAGCGCAATGGTGTCAACAGTATATCTTTCCGCTGTATTATAGATGTGAAGCCGATTAGGTGGAGGGAGCTTTGCGTTGGATTCGCCCTCTCGCCGAGATGCTAGTTTGGAGGGGTAGAGGGCCGTAATAGCTTTACGATATCTTCGAATATATCTGCCACTATTTCCGGGAACATCTCGTTCTTATGCACTCGAAGAGGGGTGGGGCGGCAGTGTATATGGCCCTGTAGATATGCTAAGAACTGGGATCTACCAATCATCTGATAGTCCTGCAGGGGATGTTGCACGACGCATGCCGAACGTTGCTGGCAGTTGTATGATCAACAAGTTAAGTACATTTTATCAAGACATGGCACGACTGCGTCTCATCAGCTCATCTCAGAGAACAGACCATATCAGTTGGCCTCGGAAATTCCAGGGTGCTGGACATGAACCGAATGATTCTTGAGTCTTGAAGGGTTATTACTACCAGTATTGAACTCAACCATGGAGTCATACTCAGTGTATACAACCACTCACGTATCAGCAGTAGAGCACGAGTATACTGGCATTTGTAAACCGATAGATAAGGTGGCTCAAATAAGCCCGAATCCTCCACGGAGTATATTTACTTGACATTTTGGTCAATCGTATAGATCTACTTTTAACTATAAAGCGGTGGGGAGCTCATTCATACTGGACAGTCTGATCGGTTGACCGTGCCTGGATCTTCCCTGCAAGGACCATCCCGGGCAGCCTCATTTGCTGGTCCATGGAATTCTGGAGCGTCCCAGAGACTCAGAAATGAGCCTAAAATGCTGACTCCCCACTAATGTAAAAATGTGATTGCGCTCGTGAGCTTCGAGACGGTGACCGGTGACTGTTTCTGGCGCGCGGAGAGACGGACGGAGGCATAAAGAAGGCGTTAATAAGCAGGGCCTGCACAAGGTTGGCTGGGCGGCTCAGAGGAGGGGCAGGGGAAGATTGTTCTTCCCCAGCCGGGATCCCCATCGCCCCAAAACGGAAAGGCTGGTGTGCCCCTCGTTGCAGAGGATTCCATTGCATCATCGCTGCATGGAGCTTCCCGTCAGCAAGTGAACGACGCGAGGATGTGAATTGTGAAACGAAGAGTAGAATAGCCGTGATAACCTAGGTAGAACTCCAATTGCTTCCGAGTTGCTGGCAAAACATTCACGAGATGAGACCTTGGATGAGCGCGTAGTCGGAGTCGTAGCAACGCCTATTGGCCCATCCGGCAGCTGTTACAGTCCCAAATATCGTGCCTCTCCTGCTTTGCCCGGTGTATGAAACCGGAAAGGGCTGCTAAGGAGCTGGCCAGCGGCGTAGACCGGGTACACAAGCTGACAATCGACCCATCGTCGCATTTGCTGAGCTCCCTGGTGGCTTTGCCCCGTCTGTCCGCCCGGTGTGCACGCTGTCTGTGTCGGCGGAGGTGATCTGGTCGTTGCGTCAGTCCAACTGCTGTTTCCATATTTTCTCCTCTTCCTCCCCACCACTCTCATTCTCTTTTCTCTTTTCTCTCTCTCTCTCTTCTCTCATCATCATCCATCTTCTCCTCCATCCAAGAACCTTTTACTTCCCCATAAGTGAGTATCTACTTGATTGTCCCCTCCATCCCATGGACCCAGCTTGAGCTTGACTAACAGCTACCCCGCTCTGCAGACATCAACAATGGCTCCCAAGGTACGGCTTGCAGACGGACGGAATCAAAATCCATCAGGTCAATTCTTACTAAACTTGTTGCTTCCAGGTCGGAATCAACGGCTTCGGTCGTATTGGACGTATTGTGAGTGCTTCTTTGCCCAATTTCCTAGCCAATCTCGAATTCTAACGCTGCTTCCAGGTCTTCCGTAACGCGTGAGTTCACGACCCCGAAGCCGAATGGCTAGGCTTGCATATGGCCTGGATTAGTCCCTGAAACATGCGGTTAACCGTTCTTTAGCATCGAGGCTGACACCGTCGATGTCGTCGCCGTCAACGACCCTTTCATTGAGACCCACTACGCTGTATGTCGCCTCTGCTCCTAGAAAGGCGACACAAAGTACTAACGATAGCTCCGACGTAGGCCTACATGCTCAAGTATGACTCCCAGCACGGTCAGTTCAAGGGCACCATCGAGACCTACGACCAGGGTCTCGTTGTCAACGGCAAGAAGATCCGCTTCTACACCGAGCGTGACCCCGCCAGCATCCCCTGGGGTGAGGCCGGTGCTGAGTACATTGTCGAGTCTACTGGTGTCTTCACTACCCAGGAGAAGGCTGGTGCTCACTTGAAGGGCGGTGCCAAGAAGGTTGTCATCTCTGCTCCCTCCGCTGATGCCCCTATGTTCGTCATGGGTGTCAACAACGAGACGTACAAGAAGGACATCCAGATCCTCTCCAACGCTTCTTGCACCACCAACTGCCTTGCCCCTCTCGCCAAGGTCATCAACGACAACTTCGGTATCATCGAGGGTCTGATGACCACCGTCCACTCCTACACTGCTACCCAGAAGGTCGTCGACGGTCCTTCCGCCAAGGACTGGCGTGGTGGCCGTACCGCTGCTACCAACATCATCCCCAGCAGCACTGGTGCCGCCAAGGCCGTCGGCAAGGTCATCCCCGCCCTCAACGGCAAGCTCACCGGTATGGCCATGCGTGTCCCTACCTCCAACGTCTCCGTTGTCGACCTTACTGTCCGCACCGAGAAGGCCGTCACCTACGACCAGATCAAGGAGGCCGTCAAGAAGTCTTCTGAGAACGAGCTCAAGGGAATCCTTGGATACACTGAGGATGACATTGTCTCCACTGACCTGAACGGCGACACCCGCTCTTCCATCTTCGATGCCAAGGCCGGTATTGCCCTCAACTCCAACTTCATTAAGCTCGTCTCCTGGTACGACAACGAGTGGGGTTACTCCCGACGTGTTGTTGACCTCATTTGTAAGTTCCACAACAAAATCACTTGGTTTTGCGCTCTGCTAACTCGTACCTTAGCCTACATCTCCAAGGTCGACGGCCAATAGGAAACAGGTCGGAAGCCAGAGGCCAAAAGTTATCTCTAAAGAGACTTTTTGGTTCAGGAAGTCGGCCATTCCTGTCGGATTGAGCAGACGGTATGTCCGTGTCCTAACGTTCTGAGACCGTAGAGCGGCATATAAGAGCATGAAGGATATGGGCATAAAACCTACGATAACGTACTATTTAATGACAAATACATGATCATATCCAAGTGAATTTCTTATCATCTGTATTCAACTTGGTACTTTTGTAAAGTTACTGGTTTTGTCCTGGTTGTGGTTTGCTCTGGAGTTGAGTGCAACAAGGTCACACTAGGGCGATTACACTATACCACTATGATCGCTATACTGTTACAGAGGACAGAATGCATTTACCAGTTGATCATCAAATGCCATCTCAACATAGATCTATTCACTCGATATATTGAGTGACTGGGGGGGGGGCAATGAAAGTCACGTGAATGGCGCTTTTGGCAGCTCGCGACCTAAACTCAGTCGATAGAGCTCCATCAACCAAACTCCTGCCCCAGAGCACCCTCCCTCGGTGCACGCGTCGTCGCCTGTTGGGCTTCGCTATTTCACCCTGACGCTGATGGGCTCGAGTGCGAGTCTCACTGAACTTATCAGCTAATTTTTTCTGACTTGTGCTGCTGCCCTGTGCCATAGCTCTTTTCTATCTCTCATTCACAGACATCTGGGTTTCACACCTAGCACTATCTAGTTCCTCCTCCCTATCTACTTATTGTTCCACTTTCCTTCCATATTACCTTTTTCTTGTTTCATTTATTATTTCTGTGCCACCATTCTGCCATTTGTCAATTGCTTGCCTGGCTCCCTCTTTGTACTTTCAAAGCCCTTTGTCACTGTTAGGTCTCCCCTTGGTTACCTGCATTGAGGACACCACCATCCTACCTACTATCCAGCTGGTTATGAGGCGCTAGTACAACGCTTCTTGTAGCGCATCAGGGAGACAAAGAAGGTACTCTATTCCTCTCATGACAATGGTAGGGGATGAGGACACCATCATGGGGGAGGCGGGCTTCCATGCTGCCAACCCTGACAGTTCAAACTACCCAACAAGCAATGACCCAGGTCAACAGAGGAACGGCCATCTAAATGGTGGATCTGATCCGTATCTGGCACCATCATTCTTGAGTCAACCGGTGCAGATGCCTGTACTCCAGTCTGGCAACTCGCAGTCCCTGGATACGACTGTTGCGACAGATAAGACAGGAGCTTCATTAACTGACAGTGCCATGACGACGGCCCCTCCTGCGAACGCTACTGATGGCGATCTCGAAAAGCATGAGGATAGCCTCGTGGAAGAGGATTCAGATTGGCCTGAGGACGAACTAGACGCACGTCCTGGATTGCCGCTTGCCTCACTGCCTTCAGGGCTCTGCTACGACGTTCAGATGCGCTATCATTGCGAAGTTCGACCGACTTCAGAAGTGCACCCTGAGGATCCGAGGCGAATCTACTACATCTTCAAGGAGCTCTGCCGAGCAGGGCTTGTTGATGATGTGGAGTCAACCAGGCCCCTCGTCGCACGGCCATTGAGGCGAATTAATGCTCGCAATGCGACGGAAGAGGAGATAGTTTCAGTTCATACATCAGCGCATTATGCTTTTGTAGAAAGCACAAAAGGTATGATTGCATGGTGGTTAGAAACCCTGAACCTTGCTCATATTTGTAACAGACATGTCTGACGAAGATTTGATCGCCCTCGAGCATACGCGTGACTCTATTTACTTTAATAAACTCACCTTTGCAGCATCATTGCTCTCTGTTGGAGGCGCAATCGAGACATGTCTAGCTGTCGCCCAGCGAAAGGTCAAGAACGCCATTGCTGTGATCCGACCGCCAGGGCATCATGCTGAGCACGACAAGACAATGGGTTTTTGTCTGTTCAACAACGTCTCTGTCGCAGCCCGCGTCTGTCAGAAACAGCTTGGGGACAGCTGCAGAAAGATCTTGATTCTGGATTGGTATATCATACCTCTTGTTCTAAGCACTTAAGAGTACTGACTTTTGCAGGGATGTTCATCATGGTAACGGAATTCAGAAAGCGTTCTATGATGATCCCAACGTTTTGTACATCTCGATTCATGTATATCAAGATGGGAAGTTCTATCCTGGAGAGAAAGAAGGCGACTGGGACTACTGTGGCAAGGGCGCGGGCGTGGGAAAGTAAGTAACTAATCCATTTCTACATTAGAGCCTTATTCTGACAACGCATAGGAACGTCAACATACCCTGGCCCAGTCAGGGGATGGGTGACGGTGACTACATGTATGCATTCCAACAGGTTGTCATGCCCATTGCCCAAGAGTTCGATCCGGACTTGGTGATAAGTACGTCTCTGACCCTCTGGAGCCGAAAGTGACTAACATGCATAGTTGCTTCGGGTTTCGATGCTGCTGTGGGCGATGAGCTTGGAGGATGCTTTGTCACCCCGGCCTGCTATGCTCATATGACGCACATGCTGATGACGCTTGCGAATGGCAAAGTTGCTGTCTGCTTGGAGGTTTGATTGCCCTCTTTTATTTGATTTTTCGCGAGCTGACCAGAACCAGGGTGGCTACAACTTCAGATCGATCTCGAAATCTGCCCTCGCTGTCACGAAAACGCTTATGGGAGACCCGCCTGATCGTCTGCACTCTACCTCGCCCTCAGATATGGCGATATCCACTGTTCGGCGGGTTATGATGATTCAGTCCAGCTACTGGCATTGCATGTACCCGAAAGGGCCTCAAGGCGAGGGACTCTGGACAGACAGACTTCACGGTATGTGATCTAAAAGAGATGGAATGTGGCACGATACTTATTTTCTGGTAGACGTAGTTCGAGCCTACCAGGCTAAGCAGCTATATGACAACTACAAGCTTACATCGCTCTACATCTACCGGACCGCCATCTCCAAGTCCTTCGAGAATCAAGTTTTGGCGAGGTCAGTACTTCAACGGTAACCTCCACTGCAATGAAAGCTAACCCACCAAAGTCAAAATTACAACCAAGCCACTCCACTAATAGTTATATTCCATGATCCGTGAGTGCCATGTCTCAACCAAGCATTACTTTATACTGATAAAAAATAGACCTGAGATCATGGGCCTAGCACACCCAGTCACAAACAAACTAGAAGCCCACAACTGCTGGCTCGTGAGTGCACGCTCTTGCCCCCCGCGATGACTTCGCTGACTGGAGCAAGGCTGATGTCTCGAAGGATTATGTCGGATGGGCAGTTGGCAAGGGCTACGCCGTAATTGATGTGAACATTCCCAAGCATGTCACAACAGAACCGGTGAGTAGAAACTATTACCTATCATTTGCACGAAATATGTTCTGATAATCAATCAATCAATCAATCAGTCACGGAATAGATTTGAAGACGAAGACGAGAATCGCCCAACAGCAACTGAAGAACTGGCTGGGTACCTGTGGGATAACTATATCGAGTAAGAAATCTATTCCCGTCAGTTTTTCGTTACAGAGATTTACACTACCCTAGACCCAACGAAGCAACCGAGATATTCCTAGTCGGAATCGGAAATGCCTTCTACGGTGTCGCAAACCTCCTAATCAATAGAGGTAAGTCAAATCCAACCCAAAACAACAACACTAACCAGCCCCCTCCGAAAATCAGACACCCTCTACCAACGCGTCAACGGCGTAATCGCCTTCGTCGCCAAAGACCCTGTCCGTGCCGTCGCCTCTCACACCCAAGTGTGGCTTTCGAGATGGTATAAAGACGTAAGCCAGCCACTTCACTTCCTCCATCTTGAACCACCCTCAAATCCAACCCCCACTAATCTCAATGCGTGCCCAGAACTCCCTCGTCTTCGTCTCCCATGCCCACGGCCTCTGGAAGAACCCGAAGAAGCCGTCGAAGCGGTACGGAAACCTCCTTGAGTCGCCGAAGAACGGGCTTAGTGATATGCTCATGCATCATAAGGAGGAGGTTTTTGGCTGGATTATGGATCGCGCTGAGCCTGCTATCGATGAGTCGGAGGAAGAGAGGGAAAAAGAGAGGCAGAGGGAGAAGAGGAGGTCGCCGCCAAAGCCCAGGGCTGCGTAGTCTGAGTTTAGAATTAGTTCTCTGGTCAGAGAATGGAGTATTGCGGACCTCGAGCTCTCGGGTCCTACGAGATTCTTTTATGGTGTTTTCTTCATTTATCAATTTCGTTCCATTTCCTTTCATTTGTTCAGGTTGGGGTGATGGTTATTTGGAATACAATACAATGGCGTATCTGTATCTATATGGATATTTCTCTACTTATCTGATCTGCGCAGCCGCGTGATCGGAATGGGGCAGTACTTAGTAAGGCAGATAAATGGTGGAAATGGGTTGGGATGCTTTGCTTGATGGTCGAATCGTAGACACTCAGGGCCACTATGTTGATTTTCCTCTTAACTATGTTCATCTTTATTAATACAGCCGCTTCAGCACGGACTCAGAAAAATTGCTTAAATGCCATTGATAGCCGACATGCGTGCATTGCGTGAAGTCATAAATTGTAGATAATCCCGTCTAGATACATGATGAACACGATTTCTCCTCCACATTATCATCCATCAAAGGCATAAAGGGCATACGTCAACCCGACATAGATATCACTCACTACCCCATCAAATACAACCCCTTCAACTCAACAGTAGTGCATACTTCATTCTTAAGCAGGGCAGTTCTCCGCACAAAGAGTCAGCGTCTGATCCTTATCCGTTCCACAAGTCTTAACCTGGCTGCCCGCCGGCTGCGTCCCATCAGGCCAGCAAATACCCGGGCAGCCATCAGAAGCAACAGAGAGGACCTCGCCGCTGAATCCCTCCCCGAAGATCGTGCTCAGGTCATACCAGAGTTGGCTAGGGTCGAGCGTGTACGAGAAGGTCAGCTGCGGGGAGCCATCATAGAGCCCGTCCGCGGTGCGGGTGATCTTAAGCGCGATTCCACCGGTTTGAGGGTCGCGGTGGAATTGTTCGCTGAAGGTGGCACCGGACTCGATTGTGTGTACGCCGCTGACGGAGGAGCCGACGGACCAGAGGTATACGGGGTCTGGGCAGGCGTTGTGGACCTTTGCGTTGCCGACAGCGGAGACTGTGCCCGCTAAGGCGGAGAGGGAGAGGGCGGCGAGGGATTTGAAGTACATTGTTGTTGTTGGTCTTGTCTTGGTATGTGATTGGTAGAAGTAGTAGGATAGATGGACGCAGATTGAAAGATATGAAGAAAAGGTAGGCTCGTTGATTGAGGACTGCTTGACTGGTCTCGTATGTCCTCTTCCAGGTGGGCGAAAGCCGTGCTTATATAGCTTTGGTTGCGCAGTATAGTTCCTCTTCGGCATGGCTCCTGTCTCAGATTAGCATAATCTCATGATCTAACTGGGGTAGCGGCAACCATGATCGCATCGTACCGCATCGCCTCTGGGGGACACACGCGGATCGCACCCTCGTCTCAAAGGCTTGACCCACGAACGATGCCCTTGAGGCTCTGACGTAGCCAAAGCCCTGAGACAGAGGCCATGATTGGCCGTGTCGCGAACTATACGACGAAAAGCCGGTCGACAGAGCGGGTCCAAGTGAGACAGTTACATCGAGAACTGGTCGACCAGAGGCCCACCGGAACAAACACATCAGAGACATCAATCCAGAAGTTCAACAAGGTTCAAAGCACCCTGCGGCCCTATTTCGAAAAGCAAGACCTCGGATAATGGTACGCGCCAATAAAGTTGCACTCTCTTTGTTGTGGATGGAGTTGGCAAGACTAGCTTGGTATATGTCTCAGTATAGTGCATCTTGGTGGCGAGTGCAGGATTTAGGCGTGAACACCGCGCAGGGACCGTGGTTCAAGGAGTCATCTCGTATTTGGTGGCTGAAGGATGGCTCGCCTTGTTCTTGGGCTGTCTCAGCCATCATCTGACCTGAGGAATGTAGGTGGTGGTGAGAATTAACTGTTATTGTCGGGGAGATGGATGAGGTCAGATCACGCGGGGAACACACCATCCCCACATCCGGACGAACTAGAAGTGAGACATGCAAGTGCCATGTGGGGAATAAATAGAGAGTGCGTCAATATTGGTGTCAGACTGTCAGATGCTGATCATGAGGCTGGCTTCTTGCTATACTTCCGTTCATGGGAAGTGTGTTGGCACAAGTTCCAGGTGAGCTTCAAGGCTCCGATATATCCATAGATTTCTTTGAGTATCTGGTGGCAGATATGATGATGGGAATAGTTGCCGTTGAAGTTAGATCGAGTAACAAATAATGATAGAAGTGAGATCATGAAAGGTGTGTTTGTTCATAGACACGTTATTGTGGGTCAGATGCTCGGAAGTTGACAGAGTAGCAGTCCCCGCTGGTGCATATGTTGCTCTATACGCCGGCGGAATTATGCTCAGGATGATCGAGCTTGGGGCCTCTCGGCGCTCGTGTTTTATTCTTTACGGCATCGGCACCAGCGCACCATGAGAATGCGGAATCGATATCTATTCACGTAGTTCGGCGTCTAGAGCATCTATACTTGGTCCATCGAAACACCTACTTTCAGTGTATACCCAGTTCCTGCAAGAACAAGCCATAGATGTCCTTAGACAAGTAGATAGATCACCTCTTAGACCACTCCAAATCTCCTACGCGTCCCCTCTTCCTCTCGCGCTCACGATCTCTTTCTAGCCCTCGCCCTTTACTCCGTTTCGACCCAGTAATTTCCTTCTCCTTCTCGCGAGGATCAATAACCATAAGCGTATCGGCATCCTGATGCTCGCGTTTCCAACTCAGGTCCTTGCCAAGCGTATCCTTTCCGAAGCGGAGTTGATGTGAGAGCCAGCTTGGGTCGTTGGCGTCGTCTGCAGCGGGGTCAACGTCGTTGTCGTTGTCCCATGATTTGCACGATTGGCAGTTTGCGATGAAATGCAGGTCGCAGAGATGGGATTCCTCATCTTCGTCTTCGTTTGCGGCTGTATTCTCTTTCTCTGCTGCTGCGTTGGGTTTATGAGATGATGAAGCGGGTTTGGATGTTGTGCTCGGTTGAGCCTCGGAGTTCTCAAGCTGGGCTTTGAAGGCGTTGAACATCTTTAGGGCTTCGGCTTCGGCGCTGCTGGTGCTGCTAAAGCCTGTTATGTCGTTTGATGCGGAGCTTGCGGTTGCACTGATGTTTCCTGGCGGTGGCCGTTTGCGTCCGCGGATTGCAGTTGCAGGGATCATGGCTTCGAGTGCGGATTTTGGCTTTGCTTCCGCGGCTGGGGCGTGTGTGGTTCGGCGCATAGACGCCTTGAGGTTTTCGATTTCGGCGTTCGTTCGGGACAAGAATGATTGTCTTGGTGGGGAGGGAGAGCGGGCTGGGGATTCCGGGTCTGGCAGTGGGAGTTGGTTTGCGTGGTCTGGTGTCTTTGGGCGGTCCTTGGGTGGAGGGGAGCGTTGGCGTTGTGTTTTGGCTGAAGGGGATCGCGGCCGTTTGTGCGTTTGCGAGGGTTCTTTCGTAGACGTATCTTTCTCTGGAAGCTTTGTATCTGTGACAAGAGTCGGGTTGAACTTCGGCTTCGCAGGTCGAATAGGCATATCCTCCTCACCCTCCTCGTCGTCCCCTCCAAAGCTCAACAAAGCCTTCCCAGGCTTACCCTTCTTTTTCTTCTTCGCGGCTGGCCTCTCCTCAGTCTTTGGACCCGTAGCGACAATTTGCCTCTTCTTCACCTTATCCACAAACGGCCCTAGATCACCGACTTCGCACGACGTGATCTTAACCGGATATACAGGCCGCTCCGTCCCCTCAACCCGCTCCGCATCCGCAATCTTCAGCATGTTGTACAGCGTATCCCCCTCAATCCGTCCGAAAAGCGTACACTGCCCATTCAACTCGCGCTCTGTATTGGCAAGCGTGATGAAGAACTGACTTCCATACGTGCCATCCTCGCTCTTCGCCATCCCTACAAGCCCGCGCCGATTATAGCGCAACCGACTATGTAATTCATCTCTGAGGACAACCTTCTCGTTTGGATCGCGCGCGTCGGGGTCGTATTCGAATTCCGGGTACTCGTAGATAGAGGTTCCGCCGGAGCCAGTGCCCGTTGGATCGCCACCCTGGATGATGAAGTCAGGAACAACGCGGTGGAAAATTGTGCCGGCGTAGTAGTTGTCCATGCAGTGTTGGAGGAAGTTGCGACATGTTAGCGGCGTTTGCTTCGCGAAGAGGGCGATGTGGAGCGGGCCAAAGGTTGTGTTGAGCGTCGCCGACGCAGTCGGTGCTGGTTCGGTGGCATAGTGGGCGGACATCTTGGTAGAATCGGAGATCTTGCGGAGAAACAGCGGTTTGGAGAGCCAAATGGAGCGCGATTCGAGGTGGGCTCAAACTTGGAGCAAGGCTGAAACGCGGATGGAGTTAGCGGCGAGCGTGGATTGACTATGACCTCAATGCGAATTTGACATCAATAGCCCAGTAGAGATATATAAGAGGATGTTATTGTTATTCGAGTGCCGGGCCGGTAGGAAGGGTCGTGGCCGGTAAAAGCGTGGAAAGCAGTGAAGTGGTGAAGCTTTTCGGGGAGATTTTGGTCGCCGCGTCGGGCACGTCACGAGCCGAGGCCAAGCATTTTATAGATCGCCAGCCGGTGCAGACAGATCAATGCACGAAAGGGAACTTGATGCCGATCATACTTCTAGCACGTACAGAATACTTTCGTTATTAAGTTCAATTGAGATTAATTAAAGATATGTTCCACGCTCGGGGAAGGTACTTACGCGTAGCGGACTTGCTCTACGTTACTTCAGACTGGCAATGCTTACAGCGAGACAGGTTTCTGCCACAGAGAGGCTACAGAGAAGTAGTCTTTTCATTACGTCCGGTTTTTCTAGCAACCCAATTTCCGAGTCTACCCATAACAGGGAACTCGACTGAGTGCCTGTTGCTATTGGCACACTTCACATCAACTAAAGAGTCCAGGATCGGATAGCTTGCCCAATTCAAACACGGAACACTTCCGAGCCCCAGCTTGCTTTTCAGCTCATGACGCGAATGCCTCAAAGACGACCGCTAACTTGCTAAGCTATACCAGATCGTGGCGGTGCTGTCAGCCCTAAGAGGAACACACCACCGCACAGCCACGATGGGCGGGGACCAGGCCACCGGTCACCTTCCTATTCAAGCTAAATCTCATCAGCCTCCAGGACATAAAGTCCGCTGAGGCGCATCTCTTGGCCCCAGGTAACACGCGCATTTTCTTGTTACCGGTCCAGGAGTGTTGAAAGAGTGCTTTTTTCCGAGGTTCCTCATCAGCCATCATGTCTTCGGAAGACTACTACAGAGACAACAAGTACCCCTTCCCTAGCCATGGCGATGGTGGACAAAGCTCCATGCTTCCAGCTCCGGCTCCATACGCTGCATACTATGCTGCATACAACCAGACGGCCCCATCTGGGCATGAGACACCCTACCGCCAACGAAACGGCAACCAGTACCCTCCCGAGAGTTACTATGGCGCATACCAGCACCAGGGTTGTCAACATCAGCCACCTCCGCCATATTACCAACAGCCTGCACCACCAGCATATCCACTGTATCAAGACCAGTACAACTATGGTTACCCACCGTCCCAACAACAGTACCAAACAGACAGCACCCCTCAAGCACCTTCTCCGGATTCCAACGACCGCGGCGCCCTCGGGGCCCTAGCCGGTGGCGCAGCAGGCGCATACTCAGGGCACCAAGTGAACCACGGTATTCTGGGGACAATCGGCGGCGCGATAGCAGGGTCTCTAGCTGAAGACGCGATCAAACTACACGGCCAGAAACCCGACAACAAAGTGAAGAAAGAGAAGAAGGAAAAGAAATCAAGATGGGGTTTCCATCGCCGTGGCACTTCGTCTTCATCTTCGTCTTCCTCATTAGACTCTGATTATGAGAAAGAAGACCACAAGCCCAAGCCCAAGCCTGTCCCAGCTCCAGCTCCAGCCCCAACAATCCACCGCGGAAACTTCTCCCACTCCTCCTCCGACATCTCTCTACAAGGAAACCACGAGCTCGTCGCCTCATGCTGCGCGATCTCAGGAAGGAGAAACCACTCCCGGCTCCCGCTGAGCAGCGTACTCACCAATGAATTCGGCCACTTCAAGTGGAAGCGGAACGGCAACTTCGGGGCGTCGGCGAGGAATGCTCGTCTTACTGAGGGCGGGTGTATCCTGGAGGCTGAGCTGGCGGATGGGAGTGGTGGGTGGAGGAGGGATTGGGTGAGGCTTGATGAGAGGATCAGTAATCGGGATGGGGTGTTGGTGTTTTTAGATTAGGTTGGGGCCCGGGACATCATATTCTGCTCTTTGACTTTGATACGTGGATGGATATTTGATTTATTTGGGAGGGAAATTTTTTTTTGCAACTAGGTATTTATCTAGGGATTTTGCGGGAGGGGATTAGGTTAGGTTAGGCTAAGCTGTCATGAATACATTCTTTTAGCAGATGACTATCGTAAACTATTTTCGTGACATCCCAGTAAGCGTTAAGTCGTAATAACCTTCCTGATGATTATAAATATAGCACCCATTACATCAATTCATATTCACAGTCGCGGATCTCCCTCCGAAGCCTTATTCTCCGCAGTGTTAGCAACCTGCGCCGCTCCCTTCTTCGAGAGCCTGAACGGACCGAAAAGAAGGAACAGAGCCTCCAGCCCCAGAATAACAGCGAGTGTAACCATCGCGCCGATAACGCCCGCTACACCCTTAGAGATGCCACCGGTCTTACCAGCGACAGAGTCTGTGGATGCCGAACCTGAGTCAGAACCGGAGTTCTTGGAAGAAGCGCACTGCCCGTCTGTGTTCCCGCAGACCTGGCACCACTGATCCGTGTCCAAGATGGCGATTTTCTGCGTCTGCTCGACGAAGGTGGACCACGGGATTGTGGCGCTTTCCTGGCCGTAGAGCGGGTAATCAATTGGGGTGGAATCGGTACCTGTGAGTGTACCATTGTGGAAGGCAAAGCGGACACTGATCTCGTCTGTTGACGGGAATGTATCGCTTGTTGAGTTCGTCACGAGCTCCCAGACCATGGAGGAGGCGTAGTCGGGTATCCCCATGAAATCGGGATTAGCGGCGGGCAGCTGCGCGAGGCCGAAGTATGAGAGGAATGTCCCGTAGGAGCCGAACTCGATGTGCAGTTTGACTCCGCCGGCTGAGGTGACTGTTTCGTTGAGACCCATGAGCATTTCGGCCGCGAGGGTGGAGCCTGCGACGGCGCGGATGGAGTCGGTGGTGTTGTAGGCGAGGTTGTACTGCTCGATGTTGGCGAGGAGGAAGGCCTGGTGGAGTTGGTCGAATGTCGGGGTGTTGGAGGAATTGTGGATATAGCCGACGTTGAGATAGTCGTAGATGGCGTAGGCGTTCTTGAAGCTCATGTCTTCTGAAGAGAAGGAGGAGTTGATGAGCGGGGCGAGAGACCGGTAGAAGTCCCTGCTGGATTCCAGGATCCTGTTATAGAGCTCGGAGCTATAGTAGTTGTTGCTGCTGATGATGGCATTCTGGCAGTCTGTGGTGGATTGCAACCAGGTGCTGTCCTCGCTGCTTGTGCCAGAGTCAATCATAGACAAGGGGATGAGTTGGTAACCATTCAATGGCGACTCGACGGTTGTGCCGTTGGCTAGGCCCTGACTGGCCATGGAGCCAACGGGAGGGTAGATACCCTGGAGGAAGCCGGTGGCAGAGTTCTGGAGCACAGCATCGGCTGGCGCTGAAGCAGTTAGCTGCTTGAGGTCGACGACATATTCGCTGATGCCATCGATGTGCTGCGAAGAAGTTGAGTTGATGTAGCGGTCATGGTAGGCAGACCCGGTCAGGTAGACCTGATTGTAGCCAAGGTCAGTGAGCTCGGTGTTCTTGAGGATCTTCGCTGTGCGGTCACCATGGCGAGCAAAGATGTAGGCGCCAATGACCTTCTCAGCAGAAACCTGAGCAACTGGAATGATCGAGAGGGCGAGGAACTGCAGAGAGGAACGCATGATTGCAGTGGAGAGGAATTGAACCAGACTGAGCAAGCCAACGTCGAGCCCGCCTGAAGGGTGGGATGAGGAGGCATTAAATCCTTGCGGACTGCATTTCCGGTTCTCATCGGTTGCACTGAATTCAATCTGGTCTGGAACTGCCCTGTCAGGTGGGGTGAGTCAACTTTCTCTCATTTTCTTCCTTCTCCTCGGATATTTTTCATGCATTGTCCGCGGAAGGTCAAGGAATCGGCCATGCTATGATCCATCTGGAGTAGTGCACGCTGTGGTGCGGGGACTGCAGGAAAACATTGGAGAAGGTGTTAGCTAATGGGTTGCATTGAAGATACAGATCGAGATCGCCATTGGACCATGGAAGTCAAATCCAATGGGCAAGAAGGCCCTGCGCTTGGAGACCCTGATTCTTGCCCGCCATACCCTACCAAATACCTAGACCTCACGGGCGTGTCCGTCCGAAAACGGCACCAGTCCCCGACGATTAACCTGAGGAGATAATCACCTCACTTTGCTTGTCGGTGCTTGACACGCCTATCGGCTTGGCAGTATGCAGCCAAGAACAATCTGATAACTTCTGACAATTCAGAGGACAGTGATAACCCCACTCTTATCGACTCCGTAGCCGAAGTTCGGGCTCCCACTTTCGACAGTCTATCCCATGATTTTGAATGGAAAGAAAACTTTATGTGAGACCATTCATATTAGCATTAGTAGCCAGAACTATGTTGCTACACCTTATCCCCCATCAGTTCACACCCATTCCGAATCACCCCTACTAAACCACCAGTCTGAACGGTCTCCGATCCGCCTGCGGATAGGCGCCATTCAATCTCGGCTAACCCTTCTAGCCAAGTGACCCGTGTCTGCGCCGGAACCTCGAGTCGCTGTAGCTGTTCTCCAAGCGCGGCAAGGATGTCCGCCAAGGCAATACCTTTGTTCATCTTTAGTGTATTAAGGGTGTTGAGACATGATGTAACATCGCTGGTTGCAAGAAGTGTGGTCATGATCTGCTGGATATCGGATGGGTGAGGTGCGGCAATGCAGTCGTATATCGTTTCGTTCGTGATTGTTTCTGGTTCGGGAGGAGCTTGGTCTTTCGGCGCATTCTTCAGCGGAAGCGGTTTGCCTTGCAGAGATTAATATGAGGTGTGTAAAATGGTTCATGTTACTTACTGCTTGCATGGCAGGCTTGGAGGACGTTCAAAGCACGACGCATGTCGCCACGACTTAACGTGACTAAACTATCGACAGCCTCTAGCTGGATTCGCACATCTTCCTTCTCGACCACTTGGTCAACCAGAACCCTAATATCTTGCTCTTTGAGCGGACTGAAGCGGAACCGAGTACACCGGGAAAGGAGGGCAGGCGAGAGTTTGTGTGTATAGTTGGCGATGATGCAGAACCGAGTGTTGGCGGTGTACTTCTCCATGATCCGACGAAGAGCCATTTGCGCGGTAGCTGTCATGGCGTCGGCTTCATCCAGAATAATCAACTTGAACGACGCGAGCGACGACTTGCCAGTGGCAGACGGCGCCATTGAGAATATCTGTTTCGTGCCTGTAGTGAAACCCTGGTAAGTCTACGTTCAACGCTCTGGTCCAGGTCAACCTACTTGCAAAAGTCTTGATCTGTTCTCGGACCACGTCAATTCCTCTATCGTCACTGGCATTGAGCTCGAGCACCATCTGCCGCATGTTCTTGTCGCTATATATCCGCCGGGCTAACGCGAGGATCGTGGATGTTTTACCCGTGCCGGGCGGGCCGTAGAGGAGAAGGTGTGGTAATTGCTAATGTTAGAATTAGCCGCTGAGATGAAAGTTCTATCTGAGGCGCGTACATTTGCTTCGACAAATCTGTTGATCGTAGCTAGGATGTCTTTGTGACCCGAAACATCATCGAGCGAATTCGGACGGTATTTTTCTACCCTGGTCTTAGTTAGTCACCTGAGATAACAAGAGTGCGAGTGCTGCCTTACCAAGGCAGGTTATCTTGGGCTTCAACTGGTAAATCTGCTGTGGCTCTCTTGTACTTTCCGGCAGTGTTATCGGAGCTAAATTGGACGGCACTTTTGGATGCCGGGGCATCTACATCCATGTTGTCCTCGTAGTCTGACATGGTGGTAGCTGTGAAGTAACTGGTCTCGCTACAATCAAGAGAATATGGTCGATTTGCGATATAAAGTGTTAAACCAGCGGCGTTCGCGATCCTGCTGAAGCTCGACGCGTCGAAGTGCGGCAGCGCGTAAAGAGGTTCGGCGCCGGAAAATCTGCGGAGCCCCGAGCCAAGCCTGAGGCAGTGAGGCCGCAGTTGCTACGGCGGTGATGACATGCGACCTCCCGTTAGGTACCAGCTCCGCCAAACACCCGCCGGCAGCTCTCGTTCTTTAGATAGTCTGGAGATTGATTGCTTCAGATACCCATTCACAATGCCTGTATGTGGCCCTTTTTAACCTCGTTCTTAAAGGGGCTGCGTCTAAACCAAGTTGCCAACTCTAACCTCGCCCAGGCCTACCACTCCATCTTCCTCGAGGACCGGGATGTCCCCGTGATAGGTACGATCGCAGCAATCCGTCCCTCCCACGTCTTGTTCGAACGTGGATCAAGCAACCATTGTCTACTAAAAAGGATCCTGTTAACTCCTGTGTTCGTCCTGCAGGCAACTTCCCCGTCCTACCCCTCCGCACCCGCACTCGCGGCCCCGCATACACCCTTCCCATCCTTCCCCCCGGCTCCGCCGACATCGATGTCCAGCCCGACAATGAATCCTACGACTGCGTAGACGAGATCCTCTCTCTATTCAGAGCCAATGTCTTGTTCCGGAACTTTGAGATCAACGGGCCCGCCGACCGCATGCTTATCTACGGAACGCTGTTCATCACCGAGTGTTTGGGCAAGGTCAAGCCTGCGATGACAGCTAGGGAAGCGGAGAAGGTACGTTCGTGAATATCCGGAGGCGGATTGAGGCGCCTTGGAAAAGGGTGGCTGTTGACTGACTCGCTCGTTGGTACCAGGCTCTGAACAACGTTGCGCTCGATAACTTCGCTATTCCCGGCGATGCGTCGTTCCCTCTAAACCAGGCTTTTGAGCCGCCGCGGGATCGCCAGGATGCTGAGACTTTGAGATCGTGCGTCATATTCCTGTTTACATCGGGAGTTACGATGCGCTAATGGTCTGTTATCTAGATACCTTTCCCAAGTGCGACAGGAGATTGCGGTTCGGCTGCTTGCGAGATTATACCCTGGTGGTGTTGGTCCTTCGAAGGTAAGTTTCCTGGCTTAGGATCTCTATTTGGTAAATTGAGGTGTCATTAATAACGGCTGGTGATAGTTCTGGCTGAGCTTTACGAAGAGAAAGTTCATGGGAAAGAGCTTTTAGGATAGGCTTTAGCTTTGTTTCGTTGTACCTAGCGTGGGGGCTTGATGTTGTTCTCCTGTTACAGATTCCTTTAAATGTGACAAGCCGTATATAAATGTCCAAAACATGTCCCTTGGTGGCCAAGCAACGGCACTCCCCGCGTTAACAAGGACATAGTCCAAGGCTACACTAGAGGCTAACCCTGGTACGGAGACCCCATCTACGCCGTAGACCTAAGTGCGCCGCAAATTACGATCCAAATGCTTTTATTCATTGTTGTGTCCGCTATCATGACTTCATCTCAACATCCGCACTTGTCGTGGTTTCAGGCGTAGCCGCAGCAGTAACAGTCCCCTGCGCAGTCGCAGGCACAAGCTTCCTCCTCTTCCTCCCCGGATTCCCAGCCGCCTGGATGAATCCCTCTGACGGAAGAACACGGATCCCATGAAAGACGTACCCCTCCGCACCACCACGCCCAGACATCATCGGATGTGTCCGGCCCGGAAGGACTTGCCACTGCCTCACGCGAACTGTCTCAAGTGTCGGTGCCAGTAACAATGTTGGATTAAGCGGGAACTCCTCCGCCAACTCCGGGAACTCGGCGCCACCAGGCATGGGTCCTCGCTGCTCTTCCAGGTCGCGCTTTTTGTTCAGGTATGCTGTTTTGCGGCCTGTTGAGTACAGGTCTGTGAGCGTTACCAATTGCTCCGGGATGGGTGAGTAGACGACGACGGGGGCGGAGCCGGAAAGTAACGGGACAGCGTGTTTGAGGACGCTGTCGGGGTCCATGAGTGTTGCGACGACGAGACCATCGTACTCACCAGCGCGGACTTCATTGACAATGCTCTGGGTGCGGGCCCAGCGGTTGCGTTTGCGGTGGTAGGCGCCGCGTTTGTTGGTTTTGAGGGTTGCGAGTTCGGCGTCGGGGATTATGGCTGGTTCGTCGGCGTAGATGGGGTCTGCTTCTGGGTGGAGGAGTTGCAGCCAGGAGATGGACTTCAGGTGTGTGTAGAGAGGATGTGACTCGTCGGGAACGTTTTGGTCGAAGCCAAAGTATTTGAGGAGGGATGTGTTGGGTTGCTTGTTTGCGTGGATGACGGTGATGGTGTTTCCTGTTGCGGACGATAGGGTTGCGCGGTTTGGTCGTGAGGCGGCGTTTGGGTCTTCTTCGGGCGACAGTTGTTGATTGGATGCTCCGTTCTCTCCGCTGTCTAGCTCTTCGTCTTCTTCTGGGTGTAAGACGCCCATTCGTTCAGCCATGGCTGCGACGACTAAACCCCCTGTTTCATCCACCACAAGGTAGCGGCCATTCGGCTTTGGTAACGTCGCTTGTATTGAGGCATCACCTCCATGATGCACATTTCCCCAGCTCCCAATCAGACCCATCAATTCATCGCGCAACTCGAAAATCTTCTGGGCGGACTCCTTATTCTCCAGCATATAATTCGTGAGGCTGCTGACATTCATCGGAAACGGCGTAAACCGCTTCATGTACTTCTTTTGTTTGCGCAATGTATACTTGGCCAGCGAGAATGCCGTCTTTTGGTCTATCGTCGAGTGTGACTCCAAGATCTTCGCGATAATCTCCTTCCCTGCGCCTGTCGATTCCTTCTTCAAAGCTTCGATCTCCTCGAGCGTCAATTTCTGTGTTGATGCATCGTCGACGGTTTCGCGATTCGTGCGCAGGGGCAGGCCCTCTTCGTTCACTTCCACGTCGTCATCGCCTTCGCCCTCTGTTATTAATGACTCGGCATGTAGTTCTGTTGCGGGCACAATTCGCAAGGTGGTATTGTCTGGCGACTCGAGGATCTCGTAAGTTACGAAGAATGGCCGGCCTATGATCTGATTCGCAGGGAAAGACCCGAATTTTCCGCAGTTTATTAATCTACATTGCAATGTTAGCGCATCGCAATGGAAAAGTAGATCATGGAGACGAGCGCACGCACGTGTTTGGTACGACTTTTTGAATTTTTGTCGTGTCTGAGGGTAGTCGTAGGATGATGAACTGATTCGCGCGGATTGAGGTAGACATGATGGGTTAGACATAGACCTTATACAGGCTCAAGCATACCCCAGAGATGTATAGATCTTACGTCGAGCACTGCCGTTTGCTTGACTTTTTTCTTTGCGATATCGCACGGACCATTGAAGCTCCGATAAGTAACTGCTTATATAAACGTCCGGAGGCTTGATATTCCGCCCGCGTCACATGCCTCAGTTCCGCCGTGGCTGGGTCAGTGGTCCCTTGTTACCGTACGTTACACCAGCAATACCGATATTTGCCAGCCAGGCAGCCAAGTTGCAAAGGAGATCCCATACAAATTCGTAATGCTGCCACGTCCTCCACTTACCCAAAAGTCGGCCTCATTTGGTGACCCACAACCAATGGAGAAAGCTCGCGATTGCTGGAATCTGGATGCCTGTTATCTGACCGATCTTATGAATTGACGTATATATACTTGGATCTATTGAATTCGGGCTCCTCCGGTTTTCATCCTCAAGACCGGCAAGGGGCAGCGGCATGGGAGATATAAAAACCACTTTCCCCGTTCAAAAGTAGTGCTGCTACTTACTTCAAGTTCAGCCTTACTACTCGTCGTCTAAGCCACCGGTTACGTATGCAAGCCAGCTCTCGCGAGTCGCAACAAGTGAACAATATCAGTTAGCTCATTCGCGCGTTCTGGTGAATCTCATTCTCTCTGATCAGTTGCCCTGGTTGAGCCGCAATTCTGCCTTTTAATCTGTTCTACTATTGGTTCCTGAGCGTGCCCAGCGTTTCACCTTTTGCCCGGCAGGCCCCAGACCAATCCGTCATCACTAAATCTGCCTTCATGGTCCTGCGAAAACGAGCTCCTCCGCACCTTCACAATCTCAGTCAAGGGAATGCCCGTTTCGACCCTCGCTCTTCAGTCTCGCGAACTTCCCCGACATCCCAGTCTCTATCATCACACTCTCCGAAGCGCTTGACCCGCCCTAGCAGAGCTCAGAGCTCCCCGCATCCTCGCCGCATTCCGTCGCAAGAATCGATCTTCTCACCCGACCTGAATACGTCACCAGCATTTGATTTGATGTCCTTGGAGCAGGCCCAGAGGTCCCCGATTCGGACCTCGTCCACGGACAACCCGAATCCATGGGCCGACGAGCTCGTCGAGAATCCGAATCAAAGTCACCGGAACGATGTGCAACAATCGGGGTTGAGCTGTGATCTACAGCATGGAGAAGCAGCAGATACTAGCAAGGGGGACCGGGTCCCCCAGATCGTTCTTGAGGGCACCCAACGCAGAATAGCTGCAAATGAGCTCTCACCGAACCCTGGGGCCACCGATACCTCCGACTGGGAGTATCTGGGCCCATCGCCAGTTCAGCTGCAGTCGAACAATCCGTTTCTGAAGCCCTCACAGCATGAGAGCAATGCGTGGGCAGAGAGAAATTCTCGCGCATCTTCGCTTTCTAGAGATGGTACAAGCGGCGGTTTAGGTCAAGGTAATTTCAGGAACCCAAGCTCGATTTCAAGGTCTCCGTGTACTAACCTTTTTTCAGACGAGGGCTATATCCCAATGACCGCTCGCCTATCCTTATTTGACCAGCAAATTGAATCCGAGTCCCCGTGGGCTAACGAGTCCAGTGTCAGTCAAGGTGTTGGAATGAGTAGCCAGCAAGCAGGTGTCACATCTACCGATTCCCAGGGACCCCAGGCTGTCTTTGAGAACGCAAAACCTCCGCTTCCTCAACGTCCGCCCGAACAGATACCTCCGCAGCCCAGAATAAGCACACCGGGGACTCTATCCACCGCTACTACTGGTTCATCTCGTGTCCTAATCGATTTCGACGACTCACCCACACATGATCCGGGAATTGACTCCAGGCAAAGAACGGCGCCTATAGCGGAGTCAGCCACAACCCAAGGATTTAGTCCCCCAGGCGCGCTCCAAGATGTCCCTAACAATACCGCATCGTCGCGGGCACTCGATGAGGCCGCTGGGTTAGCTCCGCCTCCTCAGCAACACCCAGTACCTGCGACTCCCGATGACGATGCCCAACAACAGGAGAAGCGAGCGGAGACTTATTCAATCAGACATATCAGTTGGAAAGATACTACAGGAACATTACGCGAATCACCAATGTTGATCCAGAATAAGAACGGACCGTGTCCCCTTTTAGCATTGGTCAATGCTCTTATCTTACGTGCCGCAGGCCATTGCACCCAGCCGCCTATTGTGAGGGCTCTACGAACGAGAGAGCAAATCTCGCTAGGGTTGTTGATTCAGGCACTGTTTGACGAACTAACGACACGCCTGGGGCCGGATGACGAGCTTCCAGACATCGAAGCACTTAGTCGTTTCTTGACCATGTTGCATACAGGCATGAATGTCAACCCCCGACTCACTTCGGTATGTTCGGTCATTTCTTTTTTTACTATGAAAGTCACTGCTAACCAGGCCAGGAACCAAACGATGTAGCCGGCACATTTCTCCAGACGGAAGACATCAAATTCTATAGTACGTTTGGGGTGCCTCTAGTGCATGGGTGGATTGCATCGCCGTCAACGGATGTTAGTGCAGCAATGGAGCGCGTTGGTCAACATCATGAAGATATTCAGTTACTTCCTTTTCGCAAACAGGAACTTGAGGACCGAGTCTTCCAGGGAACAAGCCTTACTACGGAAGAAGAAAGGATCATGGCCGACATACAGGCGATTCAGCATTTCACGGAGGTCGAAAACGCGACACAATTGAGTGCCTTTGGCCTCGAACAACTGACTAAGAACTCGCAACCCGGAACTTTCTCAATTCTATTCCGCAACGATCATTTCTCCACTCTCTACAAACACCCGCAGCTCCAACAACTGTTCACGCTCGTCACTGATGCTGGCTACTCCAACCATGCCGAAGTCGTATGGGAAAGCCTTGTTGACGTGAACGGATCCAATGCGGGCTTTTACGCGGGCGATTTTAGGCTCGTCAGTCACAATACACCTCAGCCTGCCTCCGACCCATCCGGGCCAAGAACATCTAGTAACGCCACTTCACAGCCTGCATCTACGCTCTCTGTCCAAGAGCAGGTGGACGCAGACTATGCATATGCACTTTCCCTTCAGTATCAAGAGGAGGAACAACGACAGCCACAATCAGGGTCGGGTCCCGCCCGGGGGCGCTCCCAAAGTGCAGCCAACCTTGGAACAAGCGCAAGCACTCCTGCCGTCAGTCGTCAACAGCGTCAATCATACGGGCACCGTTCCTCGACCCACCTTCAGCCTCGCACCCCGGCGAACGATAACCCGGAAGACGGACCACCTCCGTCTTATGAGCAAGCCGCCAAGAGCCCAGTATATACGCCCGAGCCACGAAGCCCAAGCATCATGGATGGGCCTCCGCGAGTTCCGTACTCGAGAAACCAAAACCCATACAACAGGTATCCGGAACGGGGCGCGGAGCGGGGCAGAGACAGGAATAGGGAAAGGGACAGGGACTGTATAGTCATGTAAGCACCATATCGGTGGGCTCATTTTGGACATCATAACGTGCTCTTGCTGTGCATTATGCCATAGTAAGATCACACTGGCACTTCTTTATGGCTTTTTGACGATGGAACGATAATACATGACTCTTGATGTACGGCACATAGACGCCTGGCATTTGGCGCATTTAATGTATCTTAGCTACTTACGACGAATACGATCACGAATTTACTCGACTTTTCCGTTCGCCACTAGACTCTTCAGACAATGCATCAATAAAGGACGAACAGGGGTCAAATCACGTTATCCGCATGTGATGAAGACCCCAAAGTCCTCGCGGGCAACTCTTCACCTTTCCCGATTCAACACGGCACAAGATTGACATTTGACAAGAACTACCACGGGCCACGATTCCCTCTATGGCAATCAAATAGATTAAATAGATGCGGGGTACCTGAAGAATTAATGTAGGTATATTCCAAGCGGCTTCTCACCACTTTCTATCTGCTGGCTGACTGCAATTTCAGGAACAGGCACAAGATCTTCGCAATTCCGGCTACCAGCTGCACGTCCCCCGGAATCCGTCAGTCATGCACCATTCTCTGATTAGAACGCCATCCATCTTCCCTCTATCAAGCCATCATTGGAGGAATATACCAGTTTCGGATGCCCTCCCCCGTCGCTGAAGCTTCTTGGTACTCTCTCATTCTTCACCAGTTTGAATGGTGGCGTTCATTATGCAGGCCACGCCGACTGAAGGCTTTGTACAGCACGGTCAGCCAGTCCGTGTACTAGAGAACTCACGGACGACGTCGTCCCATTCGGCCTTCTCTCTGTTTCAGACCCCTGCGACTGCAATATCATGACACACCTTGTGCGCCATTTCGACATGCAGACAACATATTGGAAATATGAAGACTGCCTATATAGTACCAAGATACCATGGGTGGACAATTTCCGAAGCTGCCCGTCGTAGGCTATATATCTATACTCTCCAGGGCTCGATTGTTGCCAGCATCAAAACAACCTAATCCAATCCAATCACGCTCAAGATGCAAAGGCTGCTATTTACTGCAGGGCTTTTTGCTCTGTCGCAAGTCGTCTATACGCAGGTAACATGCTCGGAGACCTTCTCCCCAATCACTGCAGAGGACTTCGTCGCGAACCTGCATCCCGGATGGAACCTAGGAAATACTCTGGACGCTATTCCAGACGAAGGCTCTTGGAACAATGCCCCTGTTGAGGGTGCCACACTTGATATGATCAAGGAGTCTGGGTTCAATAGCGTTCGTCTTCCAGGTACACCGCGTCATACCCCTCTAGATGTAGAAAGTACTGACACTTCCAGTAACCTGGACGCATCACTTTATATCGGAATCTCCTGATTGGACTGTAGACCCAGAATGGCTGCAGAGAGTCTCTGATGTCGTTGATCTGATCATCGCTCGCGATTTCTATGTTATTGTGGACGTGCACCATGGTGGGTTGCAACTATTAATTCGGGCTTTGAGATTCTAATTACTGACCTCCTAGATTCATGGGAATGGGCCGACGTCACCGTCGCTGGCGCCGATCTGGCTCTGATCGAAGAGAAGTTCTACAGACTTTGGTACCAGATCGGAACCACACTAGGGTGCAAATCGAGCCTGGTCGCTTTCGAGTCCATCAACGAACCTCCTGCCAACACTGCTGAAGACGGCGCTCAGATTAACAGGCTGAACAGCATCTTCCTCCAAGCAATTGCCGATGCTGGCGGCTTCAACCCTGAGCGAGTCGTTAACCTCGTTGGCGGTGGTCAGGATAGTATCAAGACCTCACAGTGGTTCGAGGCCCCTGCCAACATTACGAATCCGTGGGCTCTCCAGTTCCATTACTACAGTCCCTGTGAGTTACTCGCAACTATACATAGTATGCCGTAAACCATGATGCTGACCCTCTTTTCCAGATGACTTCATCTTCAGCGCATGGTAAGCTCTAGTCAAGATTACTTCCATCTGCTGTCTCTCGTCACTGATAACATCCTAGGGGCAAAACAATCTGGGGCTCCGACGAGGACAAAGACCTCCTAAGCACAGACTTCGAACTAATCCGCAACAACTTCACCGACGTCCCTCTAATCCTCGGCGAATACGACGCATCCCCAACAAACACCGAGCCCGCAGCTCGCTGGAAATACTTCGACCACCTGCAGCGCGTCGCATCCAAACTCGGAATCTCCACCATCATCTGGGACAACGGCGCAGACCACCTCGACCGCACAATAGGGGAATGGCGGGATCCGACGTCCTTGCAGCTTGTCGTTGGCACGACGGCGGACACGGCCAATAGTCTCCCGGACAGCACTGAGGACGCAACCGCGACTGAGCAGTGGTCCTCCGCATATATCTTTCACCAAGCCGGCGAGGAAGCCACTGAGCAGACACTGCCTTACCTCTTCAAAGGGAACTCTCTAGTCTCCATCACCGACTCCGCGGGAACGGTACTGGCATCTGGATCCGATTACTCCGTCTCCGGCGATGTCATCGTCTTCTCGTCCACGTACCTTGCATCAAAGTACACAGCCTCCACTGCACCAAGCGTAATCGACACTCTCACGCTAACATTCGACGGCGGCGTCGCATCACCCACTCTCGACATTGTAGTTTGGGACACGCCCGTCCTAGCATCGACATCCGTCTCCGCTTCCAGCGTGTCAGGCGCCGATCTCCTCATCCCCATTACCTGGGCCGGAATCGCCAAACCAGCTGCTGTGAAAGCCCTTACTGAATCGGGCGTATACCTCTTTGACGACTGGACCCAGTGGCTCGGTCCGCTTCAGCAGGCTCGCGCGGTAAGTTGAGCTCTCATTGTCCAAAATTGCCTCTCTTACAAGTACACCGTGTGCTGACCCTATTTATAATACCATAGACATACAGCAACCACTGGAACTGGGACGCCGAGAACGTGATTATCACGAGCGCTGCTATCGATGTGGTTGTGGCCGCGGGCGAAACAACGATTTTCACGTTTGAGTTTTACCCGCGTGTTAATGGGACCGCGAACACGGTTGAGTTTACTTTGACTGTTTAGGTTAGTTTGTTAGTTATTCTTGCGTTGTATGTGAAATGGAGGTTGTGATTCTGGAAGGAGGGCTCGGGACGTGGCTTATGGTATGATATGTGTGTATGGTGCTTTCTCTGTCTAATGTATATATCTATCGCAAGGGGCTCTCAGGGACAACGTTAGCTGTTATGAATATCATTATTGTATTAAAGTTCCTTTGTAAGCAACAGACATGAGATCATTTATCCGTATTCATCTTCGCCAAAGGACAAGGCCACCACCAGATTACCTTATTATCAACATCTAAGCCCTATCCACCAGCTAACCATCCCAATACCATATAACCCATAAAAGCCATAAATCATAACGTTATACCTTCAATAGAACCCTAATACAAAATCTTCAACTCCCAAAGCGGCAAACCCGGATCAAACTTATCCCAAACAATCTTCCCCTTCTCATGGAGATGTGCCCCCTCATCCGTAATCGGAATGCACTCATGCGACTCCTCAATCTCCCACCTCGACACCCCCCACTTATCCCTCGGAATCCAGATAGTCGGCGTCCCACTCGTAATGCAGGGCTCAAAGTACGCACTGCGGCGCTCCTCCTCAGAGTACTTAATCTCCACATGGTCACGGCGGACCTTCCGGCGGATAGTCGCGAAGTCGCGGTACAGGTTCGGATGGAACCATTTGAAGAGGCGGGACAATTTTGTCTGCGGTCTTGTTTGGAGAAGCGCGGCTTCTTCGTCTTTTGCTTGTTGGATTTCTTCCTCGACGTCGAGTGTGCGTGGGAGGAAGGAATTTAGGGGGGCTAGGGCTTCATTTAGGGAGAGGTGGGCGAGGACAGTGAGGATTGTGAAAAGAACCATTATTATGAGCGGGCCGATGGCGGATTTGATAGCGAATAGGCCGACCATGCAGATGTTGGCGAGGTAGACACCTGTCAGTAGGTGCTGGAGGGCGCGCGGATAGACGAGCCCTTTTGTGTCGATGCGGATGTCGTAGACGAAGAGGAAGTTGTAGCGGTAGGCTTGGTAGACTAGGTAGAGGCCGACGAAGCAGAAGCCTAGGATTAGGGGGGCAATGCAGGAGTATGTTAGGGCTGATTGAGTTGGTGTTAGATTAGCGTGCCGGGGAAGCATCAAGAGTCGGTAGTAGGCCTACCTATTACGCCCATGTTCGCAAATACGGGAAACACGTTACCCCAGCCTAGTTCGCTGAGGGCGGCCCAGCGCTCGTACAGGCGTCGAGGTGAGCCGTCAAAGAACGTGGTCATGAATTTGAAGACCAGTACGCTCATGATTTGTACGACGGCTAGCGAGCTGATAGAGAGACCTTGAAGGAGGAAATATGATATGTAAAAGTTGGTTGCTTTCGGTAGGTTCTCGGCTAAGAGATCTTTTGCTGACAGCGGGTCTTGGATGATTTGTGCCGTCGCTGCGGACGCTGCTGAGGTCAAAGTCGTCACTAGAAATACTTGGACGACCTGGAAGCAGAAGTGCGCTGTTTGGGTAAACAGTTCAACATGAGCTGCAGAGGGCACACCAGCACGCTTAGCGCCAACTAGAGAGACCATTAGCTATGGCAGAAAGAAGAAAGAGACTAAACATACAGCGACAAATGACGGGAACACACGACATCAAAAGGGCCAGGGCCGCAGCCGGAAGTAATCCTGCAATCACACCCTTGATCACCTCAGGGAGGTCGTCAATCCAGCCCAGGAACGGGACCTCCCTCGAAAGATAGCTAATGTTCGAGATAATACCCACGGCTGCGGACGGGATGGACCAAAATATAATCATTGCTGCTATCCCACCTTGGACAAGAAATCGTCTCACGATGCGCTGCCACCAACTAAGATTCAGCGCCGACCACACAACCTCATCTGGAGATATACCAATGAACCGAGGTGTCATATGGAGGGGCTGGTGGTGGGAGAGAGTCTGGAGGGCAACCTGGGCATCCGACTGGGAGTGGAACTCGATGAATATGGCAGATAGAAGTTTGGCATCCCCATTTTTGTGCTTCTTTTGCAGACCCTCGATCTCTTTCGTGACGTTCACGAGCTCTTCCCGAAGCCAGCGAATGGAATCGACCTTCTCTCCGAACATCTTGGGACGGTGAGTCGGCCGTCGGACTTTGTGGTACAATGCTGGACCGCTTGATTTACAATCGACACAGTCCGTACATGGGAGGGTTCCAGCTTTCAGGAGCTTTATGCGCATCGAATTTGCTGACCGGATCAGCTTCGTCTCCAGTCTCTCCAGGCGACGGGCAAGCTCGTCCCTCTCTTGGACCTTTTTGGTCAACGCTTTGCAGTCGGCTGTTATCCATATCTGACAAATACTGTCCCCAAACACTTGTCGTAACTTCTTTTCACTTTTATAGTCTTCGGGGACCGACATGAACAGAACTGTCCTGGACGATATTCGGCGGGCATAGGCAGGCGAATTAAGATACGCTTGTCGCAGGTTGGCATAGAATATACTTTCTCTCGTTACAGTGTAGAAAACGAAGGCTTGAAGAAGTTAGATGTGAAGTACCCACATCGATAAGATTGCACTTACTGAAGTACACGCATGAGATGATAGCATGGGCGTAGTAGCGGTTCTTACTTTTCACATTGCTAAAGCTCAAGGCATCAAGCTGAGTGTTTCCTGCACCGCCCGTTGCATGAATCGGAAGGAGAATTGGCCATGTGAATAGGCATCCGATAAAAAACGTTGCGCAGAGAACTCTTAAGAAGCGTAGAAAGAGATATCCATCCATAGAGTGATGATTGAGGACATGCGCATCGGAAATTTTGAGGAATTGTCCAATCCAGTTCACCCATCCGGTAGGAAGCTGCGGACTCTTCTCACTAAAAAAAATTGGTTCAGCATTTGGAATAGGGTTCAAAGCCATGAGCGACGCAAACGTACTGTTGGTGCCAGCAAGGCAAATGACTCCTCGGAGCATACCATCGCACTTGTGTTCGGCGGAAAATCAGAAAAATAGAGAACCAGATTGTTGCGATAAACAACGCAGGAAGTATTGTAGACAAGAGAGACGATAATGAGGTCGAGTCTCCTCCTGCAGTGACGGTATCCAGTGTGTCAGAAGTTGTTGACGATGCATTTCCTCTCGAGGAGCCAACATTAGGATCATTGCTAGGATCCTAGATCTCACCATAAGAATCAATTTGATTAAAGTTGCATATCATGGTGTAACACATACAAGGAGATCTTGTCGTGCAACAAGAAAGTTCAATAAAGCTCGTTTCTCCATCTTGGCCGCGGGTGAGATTTGTCATGTCCTCCGCTTCGACTATTCAAAAGCAGAAGCAAAATATTGTCTTCCGACAGCATCAATAAATCCGGGACTCCGCCGAGATACATATTCTCTGCGGCGCGTTTCCATTACGAAGGGCGATTCCATGGCGTGCTTGACCTGTCATCCGTGCCCGAGGATCAATAGCGCACAGAAGATCAAAGTATGGAGCTAGTCAGACAGAACGAAGAGCGATTCGTCAATGAGAGGAACTCCTGTGCTAACCTGAGGGATAAAGTTGGAAGAGTCCGTGCTGGTTGGAATAAGAAAAAATTTCAGTTTATCTGATTCGTCGTGGGGGACTGGAAGCATGCATGGGTTCGTCACACTGGAACGGGCGGCCGGTCAATAGTACGGCTTGGACAGGTGCCAGTCTCCGCTAGGATTCCATGTCAGGGAGTTCTCTGAGGAATCTGCAGCTAGGAATCGCTAGTGGTCTATCATTTTTGTGAGAATCTGTGCCTATCTACTGATAAGACAGTAGACTAGATCCAATAGTCCCTCGGGTTCGACGGGAACTGCCGATCAAGTGGGTTGTCTAATCCTCCACCTCGGCTTGGAATGCTCGCCACAACATACCATTTCGTTTCCAAACTCCAACTTGGTCACAAGCTCGAGTCATGACGCTCAAAAGCAATACGAATTTGACTCGACCAAAACCCACAGTGTGGGAGGGCAAACCCGGACCAACCTCGGAGCCTTGCAGCAAAGTTCCCCGCTGTTCGGGAGCCCATGTGCTGAATAGTCAGACAAAGTCCTCAAAGAAGGAATGATCCCCATGTCCCTTGCAGGAACATACCGCAACTCCAGTCGCAGGCTTCATGGAGGGGTACCTTTGACGCAACTCGGGCTCGAGTGAGGGTGAAATCCACATCACTCAAACATAATAATAGCATCATCTTAGACAAGGAGGAGCAGATGCAGATGCATGCTTCGCTTTCGCCCATCTCACTTCCTGTTGCTTGCAGAAATCTCGGTTAGAATTCAAATGCGAGGAGAAAAAAAATCCCAGGATAACCCGGCGATCTAGCCATATACTCATTGCTTCTGGATCTGTCGCAAACAAAGGTAATCTTAGAGGTCCGGGTAATCGGTTCTGATATCTAGGGTGCGGTGGCTTGTAGGGAGGTTCCAATTTTCGAGCTTAGATGCATGTATTCCACAGTGGTTATATGCAGAACCGTCCCTGACCATTCCAACTTGATGTGCCTGCCGAGCATTGACAGTGATTTGCTTAGGAGCAACGAACACCGATGATAGAATTCCTTGCTCAATGTTGATTTCCAGGGAGTGTCGAGTGAATTGGGACGACAACCAAGAGGACTGTAATTGATTGATGCATGCGGGTGGGAAGGAAAATGTCTGCCGCATCAGGCTGGTGACCTGCATGTTCCAATCTTGACATCCCGCGCAATTTTCACAACCCTGCAGGCTGCACCAGCCCTATGTGGGCGAGTCACACCGTGGTCCATGTTGGATGTCTGTAGATGATACTCCGCACAAATTAGGTGCCCGGAGTACGGAGTAAAGAGCATCCACATGTTCTTGTGCGAGACTTGATTGTCCTTCCTGGTCGAGGGATGCCAAGGGCTGCTGGTCGAGCCATCGGTCGAATGTATTCCTCAGTGCACTGACTGTGGTCTCATTCGTCTCGTCATGCACTCCGTATGTTCATGCATATTGTGATGTGCCCAAAGTATCACCACAGACTTCCCATTCCAAACTGTAACGTGATGGAAAGTGGATGCGGACTGGACTGTTCGAGTTCGCCAGATTCTGCAAGCCATTAGTAACAGGCCTCATGCAACGAGAGCATGACGCTAGAATGGTTAATCCGTGCTAATAGAAAACGTTATTCGATAAGCGAGAAGCGTGTCCATCTCAACTTGACGTGATATATATACATGTCGACGAAGCCGGGTGCAAGAGTAGCGCCCGCCATTGTAAGCTTCTAGGTGACCGTATGATAAAGGACACTCCGTCAATAGAAGCTAGGGACAATGGACGGCAAGCAGCGACAGCTGAATCTATGCTTAACATCAAGTTGTTCCGGTTGAAGTATGGAAATGGTCAAGAGAGGCCAAGTGAGGTTATCCTGGGCAGAGAGCTAGAGTGGATCCAGCGGGGAGCGGTGACGGGCGGCAGTAAGGAGACAAACGAAGCCGAACTAGGAAACTCCCCTGGCAGCTTGAACGACCACTGACAGACTCCATGGCGAACAACCCCCCATTCCGAAGTTCCTCAGAAGATGTCCCTTCGGAGCCCGGAGCAGAAGGGAGGAAGATACACCCAAGATGACTCCGATACCACCCCGGTAATCTCGCCTTTCGAACAGAAGCAGCCGTTCCCTCCTCTACCGCCTGATGAACTCGAATCTGCTGAAGAAACCCCGGACAATAGCTACGCGCAAGGCGATGACGAAGACCTAGCTTCTTCTCCGCAACGCGAGACCGAGGGGGATGACGTGGACTTCCACTCCCATTACTCCCTAGAGGATCAGTCTTTCTCCGATGCCTCTACAGACTCAAATGACGAGCAATCGCCGGAAGATGGCATTGCCATGCACCATCCTTTCCGGCAGTCAACAGGTTCACTTCACGGACCCAATGCGTTTGCACCACCATTCTACAATCGACCCCCCACGCCGCTACCTCCGTCTCCATCGCTGACATCTTTGCTTCGACCTCCTTTTTCTACTACCACTTCACGCCCCACCACTCCCGACAGCTCTGACGTTGAGACTCCGAATGACACCGAAGCAGCCGTCGCAAAGTCGGCGCGAAGGGCGACCACTGTTCCTAGAGCCAGCCCCAAAGTGCCGACTTACGAATACTACGGCTTTGTCTTATACCTCGCTTCATCATTGGCATTCCGTGAGTGAACTTCTTCATATATGTCATAGCAATACTGACGTGATTATAGTAATTTATATCCTCTGGTCATATCTACCGTCGCCTTTCTTACATCAACTTGGAATATACTATTACCCGAATCGATGGTGGTCATTGGCGTTTCCCTCCTGGCTCGTTATGTCTATCATCTATATCTACGTCGCCTTGGCCTCCTACAACACGGGATACTTGACTCTACCGATGAACAGTGTAGAGAACATTGTGGATGAAGTGGCAAATGTGGCAGTCATTGATGGAAAGGGTAGACGGCGCCCCGGTGGTGCTGCAAAGATGCGTGCTGGGGCTACTTCTTACCAGATTATGGGGCCGCAGAACCGGAAGGTCAATTGGAGGGAGATTTGGAGTGAAGGAACGGACGCGGTTCTGGATGTCCCGGTCGGGGGTGTGTGCGAAGTGCTCTACGGACAGGAGCGTGATGACGAAGAGATTGTCTGCGAAGATAGCCCAGATTTATAGGCTTAGATGGTTCAGTGTAGAATCTATGAACCTTGCAATGTTCAAGCAGATGTTGAGTGGACTGTAGCGGTCGTAATACTGAGGGGTCTCGACTTCCATGTGATAGTAGGACGATAGAAAGACACTATTGAACCCCGGATTTCGCGGTAGCCGCAGAAACGAGACACGTTTCGCTCGTGGTCTTGCAGCCTCAAAAGCAATACTACCTTTGTTTGGTTGCGTGGCAGCAGAGCGGGAGATTGCATGGACTTAGGCAAAGACTCGCCATGGACAGTCACCAGAGTCGTAGTGTCCAAGAGGACAAACCCCTGAGAGCGCCGCCAACCCCAGCGCTAAAGGCGGTAACCGTCGCGGGAGCGGCTGCGGAACCAACAAGAGGCCAGCGGCGGCGGTCACTCTGCTGCGAGGAGTCCTCAGACGCGCTGCTGTCCTGTGTCCATCTCGACTCCAAGAGCACAGCTCGACCTCTACCCTCGCTAGCTAGCAACTCTTCCCATCTCTGACACAACTCCACTATTGCTCATCTACCGGTGCTGGCACGGCTTGGAACCTCGTTCCCTGCCGCTGTCGCCCGTCCTGTGCTGTCCGCTCACAACAACACTTACCGCTACCGCTGCGAACACCAATTCCGAGCCGTCCCCCAGAACCCACCACATCATCGGTTTTTACGAGAATTATCACATAGCTTGTCTTGATCTAATTGTCTCTTGTCGCCCCAGCTTCGCATTGTATGGCTTGGCAATCTCCCTCCGCCATGTCTGGGGGTGGAGGGTTCGTCGGTCCTGGGGGTGATGCGAACGGCGGCCCTCAGGGGACTGAATACACATTGCAAGGTGAGTTTTGCGCGCGAAATCTTTCTGCTATTTTCATTTCCTGCCGAGTATACCTATTCTAAATGTTAATCACCTGCTTTTTTTAGGTGTTATGCGCTTTCTGCAGACAGAATGGCACCGACACGAGCGGGATCGCAATGCCTGGGAGATCGAGCGCGCAGAGATGAAATCTCGGATAGGCAAACTCGAGGGTGACGTCCGGACGAGCAAACGCTTGCACGAATCGCTAGGAAAGCATGTTCGGCTGCTGGAGGCTGCATTGAAGAAGGAACGCGAGAAGGTTCGAAAGCTCACGAACAACGAGGCTGTGGAGGACCTCCGCGATCCCAAGGACATTGCCCGCGAGAGCATCAATTCTCTTAAATGTGATTCATCTGATGAGTTCTGTGTCTACGACTTTGTTCTAACATCTTCTCTTCTAGCGCAACGACCGAAACTGGAGAGCGGCCTTGAAGACCTCGACCCTAACGCTGAAAATCAACACGAATTCCGCCAGGAAACCGAACGCGATAAGTCACGACTATATCTATCAAAGTGCTCACAGGAGATCGCCTACCATGTCATTCCGTCCGCGCACCCGCCCCCCGATCTCGGCGAGCTCGAGCTGTCGAACCATGTTTATGGCAACCAGCAGCTGGCTCAACAAGGCCTAGAAGAAGCGTATATTCAGCAGCAACGACAAAAAGCAAACAACTTCATGGCACGGGAAGTACCGATACAGAATCATCAACCCATTGTCAAACATTATCCCGATAACATGAGTTTATCCCGCGCTCCTAACCAGTACAGCCTCCCAGCCACCTCGAGGGACGTTGTCGATAGACGGATGATGGAGCAACAACAGGTCCCGATGCCAGCTCTTGATGACAGCAAGCAAGCTCTGGAGAACTCCGTTCGGGAACATGGAATGCCAGAGAGACAAGGATACGAGGGCTACGGGTCGGAAGCCCCCACTGGAGACGCGCCACGGCCTCAGCGAACCGATGAGAGTATTGGCGATACCGATGGCTGGAATTTTGATGATCCAACTGAGCAAGTAGCTCCTCCTGAATCGATACCCCAAAGACCGGATGTTGACGCCTTCCCGAACGCAAACTTTGTTCGGCAGAAATCACCCGCACGGACTGGTTCGCTGTCTCATCGAAGAAAAAGCTCCGGCGCTCGACGCAAGAGCGAAGGCTCGGTTGATCTCGGCACAGGAGCCGGGCCGAAGCAAGATTCTGCATTCAGAGTTCGCTTCGCTCTACGAGGACACCTTGATGTTGTCCGATCTGTGATCTTCACTGGCGGCGGCAGTCCATCAGAACCTGAGATATGTACCTGCAGTGATGATGGGACCATTAAGCGGTGGATAATTCCAGCGAGCTACGGAGCGTTCGGCCACTCGGCAAATAGCAGCGACCTGGATATTACGAGCTACTTTACACATCGAGGACACGTTGGAGCTGTTACTGCCTTGGCTGCATGCTCTCCGTCTCAGAACTTCTCAAACGGCGGCCGCACGATTGGAGATGGTTGGGTCTTCTCTGGTGGACAGGATGCCAGTGTGCGGGTTTGGGAACGCGGGAGGGTCGATCCCAAGGCCACACTCGATGGCCATTCGGATGCTGTTTGGGGTCTCTGTGTTCTTCCCGGAACAGCAGGATCCATATTTGGTGATTCCGCCAGCCATTATGGAGGACCAGATCGGGTTGTACTCGCATCTGGCTCCGCAGATGGCAAAATAATCATATGGGCTGTTAGTGCGCCACCACAACTCTCCTCACCTCAAGCTGGAAATCGTCGGGCTGGAGGCAGTCGACGCGCCAATTCGATATCCTCTGGGTCAAATTTCCCGTCGTCACCGCAGCCTAGTACAGCAACGACAACACCCTTCCACTACACAATGGTTCGGCAGATCGTCCGGACGGAATCACCATCACCGACCTGTATCAGTCCGTTATCCCTTGCTGGTATCAACTTTGTAGTGTCCTACACAGACGCTTCGATCCTTGTGTACGACACGCGGACTGGTGAAGAAATTGTGGGCATGGCGAGCCTTGAAACATATGATGGCACTCGATCAACAGGTGTCAACTCGGTTGTTGCAACAACTGTTGGCTTTGATGGGTCGGCGGGTCTGGATCCAAGCAGAACGCTAGCTGATGAAGAGGTCGTTCATGGCGCCACTGGCTCAAGTGGTGTGGAGGGTGTTGTCATCAGCGGTTACGAAGACCGCTATATCCGTTTCTTCGACGCTAACAGCGGTATGTATCCTGTTCTTTTTATCTAAGCCAGTTAACTAACTATTCCACAGGGCAATGTACCTACACTATGCTAGCACACCCTTCCGCCATCGCTTCACTTTCCCTTTCCCCCGATGGCCGTGAGCTCGTGTCTGCCGGCCACGACGCCAGCCTACGGTTCTGGAACCTCGAAAAGCGAAGCTGCACCCAAGAAATCACAAGCCACCGCCTCATGCGCGGTGAAGGCGTCTGCTCTGTCGTATGGAGCCGCGACAGCCGGTGGGTCGTGGGCGGCGGCGGCGACGGGGTAATCAAGGTGTTTTCAAGATAATAATATGACGAAGGCCAAAACCGCAGTTGATGTATGATTTTGTTGCTCCCATCTTATTATGTCTCGCAGATACTCTTCTTACGCCATGTTCATTATGTTCTTTTGGACTCATGAAATGATTGAGCGATTGGCCAAATTCCTGAGCATTTGTAACGGTGTCACACTTATCTGGCATATGTTCCTTTCTACAACTCATGTCCTTATAACTCTTTTCTTCACTATTTTTTTCCGTTTCTTCTATTTTTGTATTCTCCCATGGTTGTTGGACCATTTCATGTGCCAATGCCTACGTATACCAAGATGTTCTGTCCTGTTACCTTGTTCTTTCCTCTAAACCCTGCGGACAAAGTCTCGTCCTTGTGGTAATTATGGGGGTGTATGTTACTCTATTGCCGTTTTGATGTGCTTTTCGTCTCGCAGCATGCCTTCTGTGTTTGCAGACTGATACAATATTAATGGACGCGAATAGTGATTTCCCGATCCTTATATGTCCTCTTAATCCACCTTTCCTGTAGAAACATATAAGCCGGTTGCTATTCAGGTATCATCCCCGACAGATTCTCGAATCAATGACTAGCAGCCCAAGCATCCTTAAAAACACCCCTCATCTTCCGCGCAACCTCCTCATCCTTCAACCGCTGCTCAAGATACCCCTGCAAATCATCCCAGAACTGTTCCGTCCGCAGCACATCCTCGCCACTCGGCCCAAACGCCGCCTTAGCCGTTGCCTCCCCCCCTTCACATCCCTTCCTCTGTTCCTGTTCCTTCACTTCACCTTGAGCCTCACCCTGGCCCTGCACCTGACTCTGCTCATCAACAACCCTCGCACCCCCCATAACCATAACCCCAAACTCCACGCCCTTCCCACCAGCAAGCAACCCCTCCTCCCCGTTATCACTCATAACCTCCGCAACAGTCTTGCCGTTCCCTGTGACGGGTTTCCGCTTATATAGGATCTTGATCTTCTCCGTGGCAACTTTATTGTCCGACCCTGTTTCGAGAATTCGTTCGCGCACGGCGTCCTTGAGGTCTGAGATGCTTGTTGTTGAGAGCGGCGCGTTGAGGATCGTTACTTCGAGGACAGGGTTGCGCGCGGATTTTAGTGTTATCGTTATGGATTTTGCGGAGCCGGGGTTTGCGGAGGTTGTTGTTCGGCTCTTTTTGGGCATGGAGGGGCGAGCAGGGGAAAGACGGGGGAGGGTGTACTATGTTAAGTCGTAGGTTAGCTGAGGGGTCATATTACTGATTGGGAATGCTGTAGGAGTTTGGAAGAGAACAGGCAGGTGTCACGCACAGGAGCACGAGGCGTCTGTCCTTGGTCGTGGACATAGTCTGCCCGCAGCTTAATGGGACGGGAGTCCAGCGCTGAGAGGAACGATTTCGTGAATGCTAGTTCCGACATCGTGGCGGCGGCAAAGTCCAGCTGTATGAGATGGAGCAGTCACAGAGCGAGGGAGAAGAGAAGTGTCGTAGGAATCAAGAGGTGATACACGATTGTTGCTCGAGACTCAGCAGTACCCAATCGGGGTGTCATGAAGCTGCGACTCTCCGTCCTAGTTGCAGCCTCAGTCTTCAGGCACAAAAGGTCGATGAGTGCCTGCCACTCACCGCCCAGACCAAATCCTTACTGCCAGTGCAGACCGCCCACCCAGCGCAGAAAAAAAAACGAAAAAAGATTCAAATCTTCCGCCAGCCAGTCTCGAAAAACACAACTTCCATATACCGTCGCATTCCGTTTCGCAATGGGTAAAGGACGCCGCATGAAGAAGCAGGGCCCTCCGGCCCCGCTGGATGAGTCGAAAATCACGATGCTCAAGAAACGCAAGTCTGGCGATGCCGAGGAAGCGGGAAAGAAGCGGAGACGCTCCGATGTTGAGGAGGATGTTCACAAGAAGACGAAGAAGAGTAAAGGCGCCCAGAATGGCGTCGCTGTTAATGGTGCTGGTACCGGGAAGGAGAAGAAGGGTGCTGTTGCGGCTGCGCCTAAGGACAAGAAGGACAAGAAGAAAGTTGTGCAGAGACAGCCGGAGCCCGAGTCGGATGATGAGGATGAGGATGAGGACATGTCGGACTTTGAAGGCGAAGCACTTGACGAGGACGAGTTTGACGATTTGGATGGCGTCAGTGATGGGTCTATGGATACTCAGGGCGAAGGGGAATTTGGATTCGGCAGTGACGAAGATTCAGACTCCGTGGTGGATTCAGATGAAGACGACCACCCCCGACAAACGATGTTCTCGGACGACGAAGATATGTCTGACGCAGAAGAAAAATTGACAGCGGCCAACATCGCAGGTCTCTCGCGGAAATTGGACGAAAAGAGGCAGGCTGAAGAGGAGGAGGCAGAGGCTGAACTGCAAGAGTCTGCGATGCAAACGAACATCGCAGGTGACGCCCAGGATGTATTTGCAGGCGCAGATAGCGAAGGACTTGCGCCTAACCTACAGCTTCTCAGAACGAGAATCACAGAGACGATCCGTATCCTCGGCGACATGAAGACGCTCGGTCAACCTGGCAAGTCCCGCGCCGATTACACCCAGCTGCTCCTCAACGACATCTGCACTTACTACGGCTACACCCCCTTCCTCGCCGAAAAGCTCTTCAACCTCTTCACACCCATGGAGGCCTTCGCCTTCTTCGAAGCTAACGAAACTCCCCGCCCTGTCGTAATTCGCACCAACACCCTCCGCACGAACCGAAGATCTCTCGCCCAAGCCCTCATCAACCGCGGCGTCGTCCTCGAGCCCGTCGGAAAATGGTCTAAGGTTGGTTTGCAAGTCTTCGAGTCCGCTGTCCCGCTCGGTGCGACCCCAGAATACCTAGCAGGTCACTACATCCTCCAAGCCGCCTCCTCCTTCCTCCCCGCCATGGCCCTCGCGCCTCAAGAGAACGAACGAGTCCTCGACATGGCCTCCGCCCCCGGCGGTAAAACTACCTACATCGCCGCGCTGATGCGCAACACAGGCTGCGTCATCGCCAACGACGCCAGCAAGCCCCGTGCAAAGGGTCTAATCGGTAACATCCACCGCCTAGGCTGCAAGAACACCATAGTCACGCACCTGGACGCGCGCACCGCCTTCCCCAAGGCAATGGGTGGCTTTGACCGCGTCCTCCTCGACGCCCCCTGCACTGGAACAGGCGTTATCTCCAAGGACCCCGGCGTCAAGGCAAACAAGAACGAGCGCGACTTCCTCGCCATCCCGCACATGCAGCGCCAGCTTCTCCTATCCGCCATCGACTCCGTCGACCACGCCTCCAAGACAGGCGGATACATCGTCTACTCAACGTGTTCCGTAACCGTCGAAGAAAACGAAGCCGTCGTGCAATACGTCCTGAAGAAACGCCCCAACGTCAAGCTCGTCGAAACAGGTCTCGGCGATTTCGGTACACCTGGTTTCACGCATTACATGGGCAAGCACTTCGATGAGAAAATGACCATGACGAGGCGATACTTCCCGCACCGCGAGAACGTCGACGGTTTCTTCGTCTGTAAGCTTAAAAAGACAGGCCCGACGCCCGTGCAGAAGGCTGGTGCTGGTGAGAAGGACGCCAACGGTACCTCCGTTAACACTCGCACTAAGTCTACGATTTCCACAACGGACGGCGATGACAGCGATGTCGTCGACAAGACGCCTATAACTGAGGAGAACGCCTCCGAGGGAGACGGATTCGGTCCCTTCGATGAGAACGAGGACGAAGATGCGGAGCGGATCTTGCGCGCTGAGCGGAACCGGCTCCGCAGGAAGGGTCTTAATCCTAAGGGTGTCCTGAATAAGCCGAAGAAGAACGCCGCGTCAAAGGCGAAGGCGGAGTCGGCAATTTCTGCATCTGCATCAGCATCAGAGTCCGAATCCTCAACGCCGGCCTCGAAATCGAAGTCTAAGAAGACTGAGGCCGCCAAAGCCGAGACCAAGGCAGAACCTGAGGAGAAGAAGGTAGAAGGCAAGAAGGAGAAGAAGAGCAAGAAGGAAAAGAAGGCTGACGCTGACGTGCCCACATCGACACCCCCCTCCAACCAAGAGGCAGAGAAGAAGCAGGATAAAAAGCAGGCAGCGTCTGCTACTGCTAGTAGTCCCGGGAAAGAGAAGAAGGGCAAGGGCAAGGGAAGTAAATAAAGGATTTGTTCGGCGTTTATACATACGTAGGTTAGGTACTCATCTGTCTGCAAATAATTGATCTGTTATGGTAATGTTACTGTGTATGTATAGCATCGTGAAACGAAAAAAGCATCATTTTTTTTTCTTAGAACCTATCAGTGCTCGGACGCTTTGTAGGCTCATCTACGGTCAGGCTGCTACTCTACGCTCGGATAACTCCAATGATATGTAGAGCAAACATTGTTTAACGTATGTCGATCTAATCTTCGAAACCAGATAAATAACTCCCTCAAGATAGATAAATAGAAGCAGACAAAGAAAGGCATCAATCACTCTAGTGATGTGATGATGATAAAATAAATTTCCAGCTCCAGGGTATGCCATTCCAATATTCTCCAAAAGACTTGCAAAGACCATAAAAATCATAAATGAATGAAAGAACGTAAATCAGACCATACCAGGTCAGATCCAGATCCAGCGAGAGACAAAGACGTACAGCCAGCCAGTCCGCTTGGTGTCGCTTATGTGCGATAGATCTTAACGACGCTGACGATATTCTTCCTGCAAATGGGGCAAATATCCACTTGTCTCGCGCAAACGACACATGCACAGACATGACCACAGTCATAGAAAAGGGCGTCCTGTTCCTCGCTGAAACATATCTGGCACAGGTCCATCTCCTCGTCTGCAACCTCCCAGTAGCTGATTCCCTTGCCGTGGCGTTTGCCGTCCTTGTATCCGCCGACGTACTTGTTTCCCGTCTTGCGCTCGACAAAGGTTCCCTGGCCGTGGCACTTGTCGTCGAACCAGTCTCCATCATAAGTGTCACCGGTGGGATACTCCATGAGCCCCTTACCATGACGCTTGTTGAGGGCAAAGTCGCCGGTGTAGGTGGCGGCCGAGTCGGAAATGTGCTTGCCTTTGCCGTGGCGGTAGCCTTTCATGAAGTCGCCGGAGTAGTAGTCCGATGTGAAGGTAGCCTCGACAGTCTTCGTTCCGGTGAAGGCTTTGATGGGGTGGTTGCGGGATGCGGCCCAGAGGTAGCGAACCAACTCATTGGGGTTGGCGAAGAGGCCCTTTTCATTGTACTGAGCGCGTTCTTCCGACTTGAGCTTATCGCCGACAATGAAGCAAGTCCCGTCGGCGGGATCAATCTCAAAAGTTTCTGCTGACGCAAGGCTTTGAATCTCAGTGTTGTCAACTCGTTGCCAGACTTGGAAGTCCTTGGTTGCGGGCCAATCGAGGTGCTTGCGGATAGCACGCTTGATGGTTTTCTTCCTCTTTGAGAAGAATGATCCCATGGTGCGTAGGGATTGTGACTCGATGTCGAAGAGCTGAATATAGTAGTAAACGTGCTCCACTGGTAGAATGTTTTCAGGCTCCGGTGGGGTCGCATTTTCAGTATTTGTAGTTTCTTGTTCAACCGGAGCGTTGGTTTGATCCTCAGGCGTTGGTGGGCTAGGCTCCTGTTCTTGACTAGGCGCAGGAGGCTGAAGTTCCTCGTCAAGCTGCTGGACATCGCCTGCAATGATGGCTGCTATCACTGCATCGTTTTCATTAGATGAACTCTCATCGATCGCAGTTGCGCTCGCCGGGGCCTCAGTTTGGGGGGTCTCTGGGGTCTCGGTCGCAGGAGCTGGGTTCTCAGTGGCCCCAGAGCTTGGCTCAGTGCTAGGAGAGTCCTCTGTTCCGACGGGTGCAGTGACCTCATCGCTTTCAGGAGATGGCTCTTCGGCATTTGAACTGGCTGAAATGGCCGGCGTTCCGCTCTCTGAGACTTCAACTGCGACCGGTGCTGGGGTCTCCGTGGTTTCAATGATCGGCTCGGTAACTGCAGGCTGCTCCGACAAGGTAACGGCTGCACTAGGCGTGCCGTCAGCGGGACTCTGGTTCTGGTTGCTGGATGAGCCTGCCTCAGCACCTTCCGTGGCTGGGGCAGGTTGCACTTCATCAGACGTTTCAGAGCCAGCCCGCTCAACAACCGCTTCCTCCGGCTTGGAGCGAGTTACAACTGGGATCTCCGGGTCTTTCATCGCGAAGTACTTTGCTTCTCCTGTTTTGCGGGTCAGCATGTGTTTGACTATTACTAGATATCACCCCATAAACTTACCGTCGGACACAATCTGCAACCAATAACGCACAGGACTAACCGGAAGGTCAACAGTAGTTGTGAGATCGGAGACGCGCTTGAGGGCAAGAGTTGGACCACAGCGATCGCGCGTATGACCAATCTGCCAGAGACGAATGTTCTCCGGGCTGACCTCGCGTTCGGACTGCGTAGAGGCCCAGAGCCCAATCTTCTTGCGAACATCAATGAGGTTGGTGGAGCGCGGCACGCTCAAATACATGACACTGTTCGCTGCCTTGGCTTGAGACATGAGATCGTATGAATCGAACAAACTGCCGAGCTGATCATACTTCTGAAGTGTGTAGACTTCAACCTGAATGTCCTCCTGCTCTGCCTCGCTATCAGTCTTCTTTGGTAGGCTGGCTTGACCTGTTTCGTAGTATTGCTTGAGATCATCGGAGACTTCCCACGGTCCCTGAGGGCCAGGAAGGAACTCTTTGACGACATCACTGCGAATATACATAACAGCAATGGCGACATCATGGCCAGTCTTGTGGTCCGGTGTCTCGCCCGGATCCAAACCAAGGTGTGGTCCCAGTGCCGTCTTCTGAGTTAAGCACTCGACTCGGTTGTCACTTCCATCATCAAATGCCAGCCACTTGGAGCCTGGTCCGCCTGGGCGCAGAATGCTAAAAAACTTGCCAGAGGTGCGTCGACCGCGGTGGACGATGTAGCCGTACAGCGCATACTTGCCACACTGACCGTCCATAACGTAGGACGATAAGTCCAACTCCTCGTCCAGGTCAACTCGGTTGTAAAGTAGGCGCCACTGTCGGGCGACCTTGTCTAGTGTTTGACGTCCTAGCTCAACGTGCAAAACTGGGGGCAGCACCCATCGCCCGGCCTTGGCACCAAGATACCAACTGAGGGCCTCGCCCATGGTTTTTGCTTTGTCGGCAGGCACGCATATACGAGAATTGTAATCCCTTGGGATTCTGTTAACATCCTCACGCTGAACACCTTCCGGGAGGGAGTCAAGTGACGGGCTGTCGAACAACTGAGCAAGCTCCTTGGCTGCCGGAGTTCCCTCGAGCTCTAACTCCAAGGACCGACGCAAGCGTTCCCAGAACGCGCAAACATCTCTTGATCCCTCATGGAGGTTGCGAAGGGTGCTAGTGATCGCGTCTGTGTCCACATACTGCAGGGATTGATCTCGCTGCCGCAACTGCCATAGAAACTTTTGCAAAGCATCACATAACGGCTTAGGCTTGACATCACAATTTGTGAGATGCTCAAGGACATTGACACTCTGAATGATTTTGCAGAATGGAGCAACATGAAGCAAAGTTGCTAGTCCAGCAACTTCTGCGCTGTGGTTGACGACAGAATCACCCAGTGGCCGGTAGCCGGTCAGTCCAAGACTATCCCAAGTGGGTTCGGCATCACAAGGGTGCCACCAGAGCGATTTTGTTGGGTCATCGAAAATACGAATGTAGGCCCCAAACGCTACTGTGTCGTCTTGAAGTAGGGCGCGGTGATAGAGGTGTTGACGACGGTGAATTTGATCCCAGGGGCCGTGGAAATTGGTCCAGCCCCAGTCCGGATTGTGTGGATTGAATTGATGACATGAGGACTGGAAAAACCCAGTACGAGGCTCATCAGGATTGTAAGCAATGACTGCAATTTGTGCAGACACTCTCCATGTCTCCTTGCTTGGTTCCGATTGGCTGGCGGCTGCTGGATATTGGGTCTTGAATGTTTCCGCCCAGGCTTCAGTGTCCTCGGTTTTACCGAACTTGATGTCTAGATCCGGAGCGTTCATCTCTAGCTCTCTGTCTCCCGGGCCGCGAGTGATTTTGAACTCGGTCTCAGGTAAGGAGTCGTCGGGCTTCGGCAGGGTGGGTGAGCATTCAATGTACACACTCAGTGACCCAACATTGTTTCCGCGGGGGAAGAACTTGATCGTCCACCAGTATCCTCCAGCAAATGCCGGAGGCGACCGCATGATTTTGGCACGGTTGGGCTTTTCCTTGGTGCCCCGGACACCCTTGAACTTCCACATGAGGCGAACCCGCTCTGCGGGATGGTATTCCGGGTCATCAAGAGATGGGTAGAAGCTCTTCTCCCAATATTCATCTACAAGGTTTAGATATATATAAGTACGGGGATAGGAAAGATCAAACTCACGATCCAAGGCACTCTGATTACGGTCCCCCTCTGCGATCTCCTTCAGTTCAGCCTCGTCGGGGACGGATGTATCTTCCTCTTCCTCCACCCAATAAGCATGCTCCTCTGTATCATCCACCGCTGGCGAATCAGAATCTGGTAATGTCTCCTGGGCTTCGTTATCTTGACGAGCCCCAGTCTCTTCTTGGGCCGCTTCGATTTGTGGTGGGGCTTCATTTTGCGAAGTAATTTCAGTGGGCTGAGAAGCGTCAGCTTCTTGGGCTTCTTGGGGAGCCTCGGTCTGCGAAGGGGCTTCGGTGGTAGCGTCGGGCGTCGTCTCCAGTTGAGACTGGAGAACTGGCGCCGACGGTTCCGTAGCGAGAGGCTCTGTTGAGGGTTGAGGTATTTCTTGAACTATGGTGTTTATCGTGACTGCATTGCTGTCTGTGAGATCGGGAGAACGGGGCTCGGTGTCGAGAGGAAGCGGAACTGGCAGCTGTTCGACGGTGACTGCGGAGTCCATCTTGACGGATCTAAATTGCGGAACGATGGGCAGGTATGATGTTAAACAATCAACGGCAGAAGCAACACAAAACTGAGGGAAACAAAACTGGAGCTGAAAAATGCTGAGGCTCTGCAAGAAACTCGATCAATAAATCTGCAGAAACGATGAGTGTGAGTCACACGAAAAGGCAGCAAGAGCAGCAGGCAGAAGACAGGAAGCTGAGGGCTGAGCGTGGTCGAGAGTCTAGACGGATTGCGATAAGACGCTTATCAGGGGGGCTGTACGGGCTAACAAGGCCGAGGAAGCACTGACAATGCTCGACAAACGAGGGGCCGAGCGAAGAACGATCTGGTGGGACAATGAGGGAGGTAAGTTGGTTGAGACAGGAAAAAAAAAAGGCAAAATAGCAAAAAGTAAAATAAATGGAAGGCTGCAGACCGGAGGAACGAAAGGAAAGTGAATGTTGGGGAGCCTGAAGGGGAGGGCTGCGATAACAAGGCTGTAGAATGAGGCGGTACCACAGCCAAATCAGAGGCGCTCACCGCTGCTTCTGCCTACTCGAGCCAGGACAAAATCTCCTACAGGTAGCTCTATTCGGTTGGGGGGGGGCCACTGGTTCTTATCCTATTCCCAAGGCTCGCAAGGCTGTGAAAAGAAGTCTTATTCGTCTTTATCCGTACCGAGTATCTGCCTTGCCACCGTCTCCTCCCAGACCCCCTTCTCCTGTCGCAATCCCGCCTGGCCCAATGTGAGGGGAAGGGGTCTGCCGACGAGAGAATATCCATCCCCCACTTCGTCCTGCCAGCGTATCTTTGCTTTTGCGCGCTCCAGTTGGGGATTGATTACCTGTTCGGAGGGTCGTGGCGACATGTCGGAAAGCCATAATGCCAAACTAAATGCCATTCGTCTTATCGGCTCCATCCAGGCCACGGCGATCAAACCCACAGGACATTCCACTCAACTGATCAATTCCAGGCGAGCGGTCATCGTGATTCGTCGAGCCGACAACCCTCCCACCTGAAACTTTGCCCCTTCCCCTCGCCTCTGCCATGCACTCCAGACACCGGAACTCCGGAACGGATCTGTTTCTTGTCTGAAGAGAGAATTTGTTCCTGGCTTTTTCTTTGGGTCAACTTTTCGCTCAGTTTCCACATCCTCGGGTCTTTCTGGGATCCTTCTCGCCACGCAGCTATTTTCGAGTCCGAATGTGCGCCGAGAACGGTCGGACGACCAAAAGGTGGAGTCGATTTGTTGTCCAAGAAAAATGATACGGGTTCCAACTGCAGCTATGCAGCATGACCATTCGGACTGTGCCAATGAGGCCCCAAAGCTATCTCCAGACGGGAATTCGCAATCCTTAATCAGCTTTGTGATTGCTCAGTAACTGATGGGCATTGTCCTGCGCGCGCGAATGTGGCGGCAACGATGAGTGGAAACACTACTGTTGCTTCCGCGTACACCTTCACGGACTGACCATCTGCCTTGATCTTACCCCAGCTGACAGCCTCATCCGGACGAGCCCCAGCGTCGCTGCCGTCGAACTCCTGTGCCGTGTTTATGTATACCGCGTGCTCCGCCCCGTTCCGCATCAGACAGGCGTTGGCAATATGGTGTTTTACGACCCCCCCGCCGAGAATGATCATTCCCGCGCGAGCTGCCCGTACAGCCATGGTATTGATGCGACGAAGGTCATCAACGATATCTACTCGAAGTCGGCGAGGAGACGCGCGGAATGTGTGGAAATATAACATGTCACCAAGCGACCCGTCGGTGAGGGCGGGGCAAAATATGGGGATATTGTTTTTGGCAGCCCAATAAAGTACGGAGTCCTCGTGGTTGATTTCTCGACCTAGGCGCTCGATGATGCGACTCGGGGTCCAGTGTAGCTCGTCCTCTTCGTCTCCCGTTTCCTGGGCTTTCTTGTTGGCTGCGTCTTGCTCTTCCAGCATCTTGTCAAGAATGGGCACCAGCCAATCTTCGAAGGCGCAGTAGTTGCTGTTGGGAACGATAAGATTCCCAATCCGGTTGAGTCCTTTCGCTCGCAGTCCAGCACCGGGTGCTGTGAAATTGCCCATGTATGTGGGAGCTAGGCATTTGATCAGATCCTCCTCAACCCCACCGGCAGTTGTAACGATGGCAGAAACGTGGCGATGGCGGACTAGGTAGCGGATTGTATCGCGCAAACCGGAGGAGATTAGATTCGAGGTGTAGCCTAGAAAGATTGTGGTCTTGTCGCCGGTTTCAGGATGACGATAGGCGCGCTGTTCACGATGGCAATGGTTAGCGGGTGCTCAATTGCAAGCATTCGCAAGTAGAGAATACCATTTCATTGATGATGCGAGCTGCATCAGCCACGGCGCTGCTCTGGAAACCCATATACTTCATGTTGTCGACCATCTCTGCGACGGTGATATCACGGCCCTGGAACTGCTCAAAGTCTACCCCGCTAACCCTGTGAGTCCCCTCAGGGACAGGTTCTGAGGCGACAAGCACAGCATCTGTGGCGGAGGAAGGGGGAGCGTTGTTGAATTGACCTGACATTGTGAAAGTCGGAACAGCTGAGGATGTAAACTGAGAATTGGGAGAGCAATAGTTGTGTCAGTGTGGCAGTGGTGCGGGGAGATTAAGACCAAAAAAAAGTTAAACCAGAAATATGTTGGTGCCTGAGCCCTGAGGCCGCAGTGGAAAAGCACCCGCACTGATTGCCTTTCAGGCTAAGTACTACTGGGGGATAGTTTTATGCCTTAGGAGCCAGGCCACAAAGCTGCAAAGGGTCTCGCCTCAGGCACTAACCGCTCTAGGGCAAGTGACAAAAGTTAGGCTCCTTCGAGGGATCCGCATTTGAAGATTGGAATCGGTTTCAATTAGGTGGAAGCAATAATCCCTGACCAACAGAATCCATCCCAGCTGCTCAGCAAGGTTCCAACCTTCCCGCTGGTCGCTGGGGACTGCCACTGACTGGTCACGGTCTCGAGTGCTGCTCCTCATTCATGATCTTCTCTCTCCCCTGCGCAGGGCCTTCCACTTCCTTTCTTTCCACTCCTTCACTCTCTGCTTTCGACCATCGTCTTCGCGCTGGAATTCCGTTTGAATCATATTTCCGACTTGAACTCTGAAAACTCCAGGAGTTCGAGTTTTGAAGTCCGTGGGTCCTCTGCCACTGCAGCGCCAACTCCTTGCAGCTGTCCCGGCCGATTGCTTGACACGTTCTCCGTGCGTGCGGTTGAAAGGTAAGCAAAGTCGATTCAACAATGGAGTTTATTCTTCAAATCTGTGCTCTCTGAACTGTCTCGTCCACGGTCGCCTTGTCACACCCGGCAATAACCACTGTCGTTCTTATTTGACTGGCCTAGGCGCCATCCCGTCATGGAAACGCCGCCTGTGGAAGCAAACTCAAAAGGCTGTTTATTCTCGGCCACCCAGATCACAGTTTATCTACAGTTTAAACTCGTCGTGTCTATGATGTCTTATCTAAGACAATCCAACCTCGAGTCTCGTCCAGGGATTTGTTCTGGGCTGCTGGCCGAGCTTCACCCGCGTTTTTGCCAATCGCCAAACTCTCCGATGCGACTGGCCTGCTTAGCTAATTTTGAAGATGGATGGCCCGTGCTTCGATTCAGTTCAAGATCACGTGTTCCCCACACTCTCTAGCCCTGTCGTCTTCCGCTTCTAGTCCCCCTGCCTTTTATTAGAGCTGGTTTTCGAATCCGACGTTACTCCATTTGCCTACACTCAGAGCGCACAGAGCAAGTTCATGACTAACCGGCTGCAGGGCGCTTTGCCAGGTTATTCCCGCCCGTACCCTCTAGCATGGTCCGGTGATGTCTGCGCGATATTCCCAATCGTCTGGGTTCAACCCCCGAGACCGTTCTCCGCCCCAACGATTCGGTGATCGTCGACCTCCCGCCGGCCCTCGTGGCTCCGAAGATGGGGGCCTGCCTATGGGTCGAGAGCCTCCCAGGGCTCCCAAGGCCTTGATTGATACCCCTCGAGGGGGTTCGTTTGGCGGTCGAGGTCGAGGCTACGGCCGTGGAGATTTTCGCGACAGGGACCGCGACCCCCGTGACCGTGACCGAGAACGCGACCGTGACTTTCGAGACCCCCGCGATGGACCGCCGCCATTTCGACGCGATATCGACCGCGATTGGGGCCGTCGCGGCCATGATTTTGACGTGAGAGAACCGCGGGTCGGTTTTGGGCGCGGTCGTTCACGTTCGCCTCCACCCCTTCGTGACTTTCGTGATATGAGAGAGCCGCTAGGTCGAGATCCCGATGCTACCCGGATGCGCCGTGGTTCGAGAGATAGTATAATGTCGGCATCCTCGGCAGTGCCTGATGGCCCTCCCCCTGTTGGCCACCATTCTCGCCCTGGCCCGATGCGTGGCCGAGGTCGCGGTGACTGGGAAGGTGGGCGCGGTCGTGGCCGGATGCCATACCTAGATGATCGTGACTCGTTTCGGCGTCGGAGTCGGTCACGCGACACCAGATGGGATCGAGACCGAGACCGCGACCGTGACCGAGATAGAGACCGAGCTATTGAACGCGATCGTGACCGAGAACGTCTACCTGTGGATAGAGATAGAGAGAGAGACATTGATAGACGTGACAGGGACCGCGATCTAGATCGTCGAGATAGGTTTGATCGCCGTGATGAATTGGACCGCCGCGTAGATCGCGATGACCGAGACAAACCAGCAGACTTGTTATGGAAGCGAGATCAACCACCGAGTCGGGTTGATAACAAAAATGCTCCTGCTCCGTCTGTATCTTCTGTTGCACCGCCCTTGCACACTGGCCCTGCGCTATCCGACAGGATTTCTGACCCATTGAATGCCGAGCACCCTCGAAGACCATCTGCTGCAGAGCCTTGGCGCGATATAGAGCGACTCGAGTCTTTACCTCCTCGATCAGAGCTTGCGAAAGAGTTCGTCCCTCCGCCCGTTGTCAAACGCTCTACGCCCCCTGCTGCTCCTCAAGTTCCAGCCTTTGGTTCCGTAACCGCGCCCATACCCGATCTGTCCGCTGACAAGCCGCCGGCCGATGCGTCCTCAGCCGTCTCATCATCCACCAAACCTGAAAAGGAACGGCAGGAGCCTCCAGCTAAACCTCAAATGTTGCCCCCTACGGGACCCAAAGCAGACCGCGGCCCGCCTCATGTGTCGGAACCGCATGTTCGCCGTGATGAAGCCAAATGTGATGAAGGTACCGATGCTCCTGGCAAGCCAGAGAGTCCAGTGCGGTCTTTCAAAACACCTCAGACGGTGTCTGTTGGACTCCAGAAACCGGCAGAACTCTCACCACCAACTGCCCCTGCAGCCATGATTGCCAAAGAGCGTGCACTTACCCCCGATTCATCCCCTAATAAATTGAGTTCGGCTACCAACTTTCCAGACCCAGCGCGGGACCCTCCTGCCGCAGGCCTTTCCATGTCCCCAGGCTCGCGTACATCCCCACGCATGGCTCCATCGAGTATCCCCACTGGTCCTCGCGCGCTTCAACAACGGCCACAGCCATCTCGCGGGCCTTCTAAAGGTAACAAACAATGGGTTCGGCCCGGCTACAACCGGCCACAGCCCGCGACAAGTCCAATTTTACCACCTAAAAGAGACTCGATTGATGGCAAAGACAGAAGCTTGTCTTTGGGCGACGATATCAATAAGGGCGACATGAGAATGGACCTCGATGATCACGTGATTATCCCGACAGCAACACGATCCGAGACTGAGAAAGATAGTGTTGTGCATGAAGATAAGGAAAACATGCTTAATCCGGAGCCACCTACGGAAGGTCAAAAGCGAACAACTAGCCCTGTCCGGCCATCTTTACAGGAGACACCTGCCAAACCCGCTATTGACAACGATCCCGATGATGTGGAGATACCCGACTTTGGACGATCTAGCGACGAGGAGGACGAAAATGTGTTCACGCAGGAGTACTTAGAGGAGCGGAAACAAATATTCGAAAAGGACATGAAAGCTTTGCGTGCGGAAATGCCGCCTCCACCACTGGAAGACCCGACCATTGTGTCACTACTCATGCGCATTCAGCTTTTGGGCATGATCGCGAATGAGACTGTACCTCCCAAAGCTCCCGAGCCTTCTGCGCCAACAAATGGATCCGTCACAACAGAGGAGGTGCAGGCTCCTTCTACGAACACGGACGTTGACAAGCAGACCGAGGAGCAAGAGCCGCCGACAAAGTTGGTTCTGGATTCGCTTCCTGATGCGCTCTCTGTTGAGAACCTCCCATTCTTGCAAATGGGACCTCCTACACCCGTGTCCGACTTCGATGTTTGCCAAGAAAATAACACGACCCATGAACGCATCAAATCAGTTCTTCGCGGCGAGTTGATTGATCACCGAAAGGCCATCGCCAAGAAAAATGCTGAGCTACGGTCAGTTTGGCTCAACCACTACAAGCGGTGGAGATTGAGTGTGTGGGAAATGGATCGTGAAAAAGACAAGGACAAGACATCTGTAACCCCGGGACTAACACCTCCTCCGGCACCACCACCGCCAGCAACGCCCACACCTCTCCTCGAGACTCGCTCGGAGGGGCGGCGGTACAAAGGAAACAGCGAGCTGGATTTTCAAAATGCCCTCCGCGCATCAGAGATTTCTGCTCAAGAGGAGCTTGCTAGACGACGCGAGAACAAAGCCACGGCACAACCAGATCTCAATCGCGAGGCTGTCATACCGGATATGCTGGAACCACGCGACGCCAAAGCTCTTATCTTCAAGGACACGAACAACATCGTCCAACCTTCTCAAGCTATGGATGTATTCGGTTTCCTACCGCCACCCAATGACTTTACTCCTGAAGAGCACGAAAAGTTTACAGATGCTTTCATGGCCCATCCCAAGAAATGGGGTAAGATTGCAGAGGCCTTGCCTGGGCGAGACTTCAAGCAGTGTATTGTTCATTATTACTTGACCAAGGAAGAGATCAAATACAAGGCCAAGTTGAACAAGCGCTGGAGTCGCCGCGGGCGTGCGCGAAGATCCGCTAGGCCCAAATCTAATGCACTCATGGCGGATCTGGGCGTTGTCAAGCCTGATTATGACGGCGAGGAGGAACCGACACCTGTGACTGACACCGGCCGTCCACGTCGTGCAGCCGCGCCAACCTTCGGGGACACTTCTGCAGACGCAGAGCAGAGTGCCAACGGCCGTCGGGGTGCTGCGGCAAAGGATGCTGAGCAGGTCGAGAAACCCGCAGGACGACGAGGACCGCGCGCCGGCACTGGATCTCGGGGTGGTCGCAGAGGCAAAGTAGCCCAGCAACAGCAGCAATTGCAACAGCAACAGCAACAGCAGCAACCTTCGCTGACTCCACAGCAAGAGCAGCCAGATCTGCTGGCAACAGCGGTAGCGAGCGCAGCAATACCAGCCGCGCCGATTGTCACTGTCGCGAACCCCGAAGTGCCGGATATGAGCCTGGAAGCAGCTAGCGGCCCTGGAGTTGTTAGGTTTCGGGATCAACTCGAGGAGGACCGGGTTGATGTGCCTCCGCGGTCAAAGTCTGGTAGGGGTCGCCCTAGAGATGGGGTGTATGCGCTCGAACCTACCGACATGGATAGCACGTCAACAACGCCTGCTCCTGGCGCTGTCCGGCCGGATATGAACTACAACTCTCCGCAAACGACAAGCTACTGGTCCGTTCCTGAACAGCGCGACTTCCCATCGCTTCTAGCACACTTTGGCCGGGACTTTGAGGGAATTTCCAACTTCATGAAGACAAAGTCCACTCAAATGGTAAGACATACGCTTCGGCTTTCCTTTTTTTTTTTTTTTTTCCCTCTCTTTTCAATGACATTTGGTTCTGACGAGTGCTTCAGGTCAAAAACTATTTCCAGCGACAACTTGATTCTGGCAAGAAAGATTTTGAGGATATTGTTAATAATGCGGAATCCAAGAAAGCCCGCGGCGAGCCTCCAACTGCTCTGCCGATACCTAACTTTACCACTAAACGACGTTATGAAGCCACTCCTTCGGCCGTGAGTATGTCCAGGCCGCTCGCGCCTCATACTGAGGCCACGCCTGAGTTTGAGGATAATCGCCTTGGACCTGCTGCCAGGCACGCTGCGCTGCCCTCACAGCCGGTATCCCTGCACACCCGTCCGCTTCATGAGCGAGAGCGCAGTATCTCCTCCCGGTATCCACCACTCGCGCAAGCTAGCAATGCTCCGATGGCACCTCACTCGCCGGCGATGGCTCTTAACGAGGAACCGCCTCAGGGTATTCACGCTCAGCCTGGGTTACCACCGCGCATGTCGGGACCGCGCTTGGGGTACTTCCATGATGATAGGCGTGATACCGTCCTGTCTCATGCAACACCTCGGGCTCATGATCATGCGCTCTCCTCGCGGCAGGTCAATGCATCTGCCCCGGAGATTGCGAGAATGGAGCCGCTTCCCAGTCAAGGGTTCCGCGGCGTGGAAATGCACGGATCGCCTTTAATGTCAGGTCAAAGTGCGACTGGCACGTCACATCAAGCCTACCTGCAGTCGTTGGCCCAATCCCACGCTCAACCTCCGCCGCTTTTGTCACACAGTTCCCACTCACGCCAGCCTAGCCTGACGAAGCCTCCCGGCTCTCCCTTGCAAGCACTAGGAAGGCCTGATCCGGAGATGTCTCATATTCGACGTGATTCAATGGGTCAAAGGTCGTTCTACCCGTTATCCGCGCCGCACGTTGGGGTTTCACAAGCAGCTCCAGTTTTGTCTCCGTCTAGAGAGCTTCCTCGTGCGGCATTGACGCCAGTCGAGCCGGAACCGCCTCGCCAAGTTCCCGCGAAGCGGTCAAACATCATGAGTATTTTGAACGACGAACCCGAAGAACCTCAACCTCGGAAACGCTTCGCAAGTGACCAGTCTTCGACCATGGCTGCGGGGCCCTCCAGCTCTCCCTCACGGCCGGTGTACACTGGTGGTTCGTCACTGCCACAGCCGCCCTCGCGGCAGGAGGAATCCATACTCTCGGCTTCCCAGCCAAGAGGCTCGGCATACCCCCAGCAGAACCCATACCAGCCACCCTCGCGCCCGTATTCCGAGTACTCTTCATACAGTTCGGTGCCTGGGACGTCAGGGCCTGCCGGAAACAATGACTGGCTGGGAAGGTTCGACCCTCGGAATCAGCAATCGCAACAGCCATCCTCAGCTCCTCCGCCGCCCAGTAGCCGGCCTTCTACGACACTGGCTCCACAGCCACCATACTCGCCGTTCGCCTCTAGCCAGACTCCTTCTGCCCAGATGCTATCAAACCTTAATGCCCCATCTCCTGCGCCCACTCCACCGCCAGTACCGGTTTCTCAGCGTCCCTCGTACCCTCCATCTGTCTATGCGCCATCGCCTGCGCCACAATCCCAAGGTACTGGAGGAGCGCGTGATATTCCTTCCCAGGGTTCCATCTATCGGTCGGCCATTAGCTCTCCTACGCCGCGAAACAGCCATATCGCGTACTCCTCACGTCCGGGACTCTCTTCAATTCCATCGTACGGGTCGAGTGCGCAGACAGTACCGGTAACAAGTCATATGCCAGGCACGCCCCAACAACACCCGAGTGGACCTTCGGGATATTCACAAATGCAACCTTTGGTCGCACATCAACCTCAACCACATCGGCCCCATCTGGGACTGGGTGGAACACCCTATGGTCGCAATACGCCTCCTCCACAACCATCGGCATCAAGAATGGCGCCTCTGTCAAGTGCCGCTTCTCAACAGATCGGCCGCTCCTATACCCCTCCGACAGTCTTGCAGCCGACTCCGACGGGTGGGATGGCGTACGCACCAAATGGGCCTGGTAATCCCCACCCGCTTCAGGCACGGGCAGTCGGTCCTGGCTCACTCCACGAGCCGGTTCCTGTCGTTCCCGGACCAGGACCGCATGGGGGCTCGGCTCATCATAGTCGGGTTTACAGTCAAGGCTCCAACCCGTATCCCGGACCGTTACCGTCTCAGCATCCGAGTCGGTAGAGTAACGGGCTGTTGGGGTTGAAGTATAACCTACACTAAATCATGCGGCTTGTCGAAGGATCTGATGATGTATCATAGGACGTTCTTTCTCTTCTCCCAGGCCCTCTCTATATTTACCACCTTCTTTGCGGCGCTCACTTGGGCGAGATATGTTCCATAACTATGAGTTGATGTACAGTAGATGACTCAATCATCATAGACGATTTGTCAATATGCAATGTCTTTCAGGTTCAAATGCCTCGCAGCAAGCTGTTCTGGGCCGATGTCATCGATCACGTTAGATGTAAGAATTCCTGTTGTAGAATGGGAATCATGACGCACGTCAAGAACGCCCAGAAGCGCCCAGCGCGTCTTACGATCCTTGTCGGCCTCGGACTCTCGGCTTCCTGCCTTGGGTAAGCTTGGTGATGTTAAGCGTGGCAGATGAGATAAGTCAAGACGGAAGGGTCCTCTTCATCCACACAATATAAACTATATTCAACAGGTACTGCTGCTTCAGAGCAATGAGCTCCATAAGGAACAAATTCGAGATTGAACGTTACTCGGTATCAGGGAGACTCGTGAATGTTGTGCAGTGTAACAACGTGCATTACTCGCGCTGACTAACTCTTCCCAGCGGGTGACATCACCTCCCCCAGGCGACTTCGACTTCCCGTTCGACAGGAAACAGGAACCGACCACGCTCGACTCTTTCTCAGCGCTCTTGCATCATCTCTGGGTCCCTCCAGAGCCTCTCAACGAACGATATCCATCCATCCATTCACCGCAGCACAGGGCCACCTCCAGCTTTGTTCCCCGACCTCCATAGACGATGCGATCCACACATCCATGGCCCATGGCCCATCACCTTGGCTCTCGCTCGCTATGATGTCGTCCAAAGACCGGGGGCGGCCCTCAACGCGTCGTGGAGCTTATCGCGCTCTTGGCCATGCAATCCCGTTTCCCACATACCATGCGATCTGACTCGAGCGCCTGTTTGTTGCGATTCCCCATGGGTGAATTGCGAGCAACGATGCAATCATATTCGCTGATATCCCGAGCCGTGGGTTGCTACTCCATAACGAAACAAGCCGGTCTACCCTAGGCCTAACTGCTGTCCTCCTGTCGGATATGGTATGACGTCGATTTATCTCCCGCATTGGGATTTGGGGTTGATCGTGTGAGATGGGCCGTGAACGCTGGGTATAAGTGTGGGTTTTCGTCCTCGATATCCAGGGGATTGATATCAACCTTACTCAATTGTCACTTGCGACTAACATCTACCTTTGATACTGCTTCTAGCAGACCGCTAGCTTTCTCGACTTGCGGTCGGAAGTGGTTTCCTTTATACTTTTTCATTTCCAAATCCGCTTGCTTTCTCGTGCATCGGTCCGTCACCTCACGTGGTCCCCCCATAGACCCGCCTGCGCTATGGCGGTTGAGGAGGACGCCCAAAACCCACTCCACCAAGGTGTGGTGGATCCGGAGAAGAAGAAGGAGCAGCAAGAACACAGACCGTCCATGCAGCCTGGCGATACTCACGCCGAGCGTGCTTCACAATCATCGAACAGCGACCATGACGATCGCGGTAAAGTCAGGCCGGATGGGAAACGAGAACTGACAGAGGACGAAGCTTACGAGTGCCTTGGTTTCTGCTTTCCTTGGTACAAGAAATGGACTATCCTCACCGTCATCTTCGTTGTGCAAAGTTCCATGAATTTTAACAGTAGTACCTACTCAAATGCGGTTTCTGGTCTGACAGAACAGTTCGGGATCAGTGAACAAGCGGCCCGGGTTGGTCAAATGATCTTTTTGGTTGCCTACGCCTTTGGCTGTGAGCTTTGGGCGCCGTGGAGTGAGGAGTTTGGCAGATGGCCTATCATGCAACTCAGTTTGACCTTCATGAACATCTGGCAGATTCCTTGTGCTTTGGCCCCGAATTTTGGGACCATGGTGGTCGGTCGTTTCCTGGGTGGTATCAGCTTGGCCGGAGGCTCGGTCACTCTGGGAATGACGGCTGATATGTGGGAGGCCGATGATCAAGGTTTTGCTGTGGCATATGTAGTGCTGTCGTCTGTCGGAGGCACTACGATCGGTCCCTTCTTCGGTGGAATGATGGAGCAGTGGCTGCATTGGCGCTGGAACTTCTGGATCCAGCTCATCTTTGGCGGTGTCACCCAGATCCTGCACTTCTTCCTTGTTCAAGAAACTCGGTCGACTATTCTCCTTGACCGCGAGGCTAAACGCCGCCGCAAGTCCGGCGAAGACCCGAACATTTACGGCCCGAACGAACTGAAGACGCCGAGACTGGACTTCAAAGATGTCCTGCGTATCTGGCGCCGGCCCTTCGAGATGTTCCTCCGTGAACCGATTGTGCTCTTCCTCTCCTTGCTATCTGGTTTCTCTGACGCGTTGATCTTCACCTGCATCGAGTCGTTCGCTCTCGTCTTTGAGCAGTGGGACTTCAACCCCTTAGAGATTGGTATGTGCTTCGGCACTATTCTCATCGGATACGGCTTGGCCTATGCGATTTTCCTCCCAGATATCTGGCGCCAGCACCAGGTTCGGATAAAGCACGGTACTGCCGCCCGACTACCCGAGCGCCGCCTATTGCTCCTCCTGTTCATCGCCCCCCTGGAAACCATCGGCCTCTTCGGCTTCGCATGGACCACCATGGGTCCCGAAGTCAACCACTGGATCGTCCCGCTCGTCTTCGTGCTCTTAATCGCAATCGCCAACTACGGCATCTACATGTCCACAATCGACTACATGGTTGCCGCATACGGACCCTACTCTGCCTCCGCCACAGGCGGCAACGGTTTCGCCCGTGACTTCCTCGCCGGCTTGTCTGCTATGTATGCGACGCCCATGTACGAGAACATCGGTGGCAGGCTCCACTTGCAGTGGGCTTCTACGATTCTTGGTGCCCTGGCCATTTTCGTCACGATCCCGATCTACATCTTCTACTGGAAGGGGCCGCAGATTCGTGAGAAGAGTAAGTTTGCTCAGACGCTTGCGGCTGATCGGGCGAGACATGAGGGCCGTCGAGCTAGTCATTTGAGTGCTAGAGAGAAGCCGTATTCGGTTTGAGTACTCTAAAAGGGTTTTTATGGGATTTTGAATTATGATTTGCTTTTTATGTTCATTATGTATTATACCTAGATGAGTACATATATTATTTAGATATATCTCTCCGACCCTTGATCACACGAAAACATATATCGTAGCCCGACCGCATTGTCACTTCATTGCTGGTCCTAGCCACAAATCAATCTGGGTATTTTAAAAGGCTTCTAGCTATCCAGCCAACTCCAGTATTTTATAATCCATTGCTCCGAACGCTGTAGTCTATACGTCCTTCAACGTAGATTGAAGTGTAGTACTGAAGCTGTCAAGCATTCGGGGAAGTGCCCGCGACTCCCGCAGTGGGGCAAAGAGATGGAGTGCCGTGCCTAGCCGGGGCCGTCGAGTGCGGAATCATTCCCGAATTCCCGCTGTACATAGCGCGCTGTACCCTGTACCATTACCATGCTCTGCGCTGTAGACTCTAATACTGCCCAGGAGAGCCTTCTGTCTCTGTGCGGGGATTCGGGCTCAACAGCCACCGCACCAAAGCCCGGAAATGTACCGTGCACTGGGCGCCGTCATGGAATTCGGATATAAAGGCTCCTCCAAACCTTCAATTTGCACCACTCACGACCGATTTATTTGCATTCGGTAACGGCCTCTTTTTTTTTGTATTCGGTCGCCATGGCTCTCCAAACAGTCGCCATCGCTACAATCGCAGTGGTCTACTTCATCATCCGCTACTTCAACCGCACTGATGTCCCCAAGATCAAGGGTCTCCCGGAAGTCCCAGGCGTGCCTATCTTCGGTAACCTTATTCAACTCGGAAATCAGCACGCAACGGTAGCCCAGAAATGGGCGAAGACGTTTGGGCCTGTCTTTCAGGTGCGGATGGGGAATAGGGTGAGACTTTTCTTTCTGCTTGTCTGTCTATTTGTATTCACGTGGAAAATGCTAATGGTGTCTGCTATAGCGCGTCATCTTCGCCAACACCTTCGACTCCGTCCGTCAGCTCTGGATCAAAGACCAGTCCGCCCTGATCTCCCGACCGACATTCCATACCTTCCACAGCGTCGTTTCCAGCTCGCAGGGATTCACAGTTGGAACATCACCATGGGATGAATCGTGCAAGCGCCGTCGCAAGGCCGCTGCGACAGCGCTGAACCGTCCCGCAACACAATCGTACATGCCCATCATCGACCTCGAGTCAACAACTAGCATCAAGGAGCTTCTCAAGGACAGTACCAATGGCGGGGTCGACATCAATCCCACGGCGTACTTCCAGCGGTTTGCGCTGAACACGAGTTTGACGCTGAACTATGGAATTCGGATCGAGGGGAATGTCGACGATAAGCTACTGAAAGAGATTGTGGATGTTGAGCGTGGTGTATCCAACTTCCGCAGCACGAGTAACCAGTGGCAGGACTATATTCCACTTCTGAGAATCATGCCGAAGATGACTCGTGAGGCTGATGAGTTCCGCGTGCGCAGGGATAAGTACCTTACTTATCTTTTGGATGTGCTGAAGGATCGTATTGCGAAGGGGACGGATAAGCCTTGTATTACGGGGAATATTCTTAAGGATCCGGAGGCGAAACTCAACGATGGTATGCTCTTCTCATCACACCTTCTTTCCATAAATATTGACATGACCTAGCTGAAATCAAATCCATCTGCCTGACCATGGTGTCCGCCGGTCTCGACACCGTCCCCGGCAACCTCATCATGGGAATCGCCTACCTCGCCTCTGAAGACGGCCAACAAATCCAAAAGCGCGCTTACGACGAAATCATGAAAGTCTACCCCGACGGCGACGCATGGGAGAAATGCCTCATCGAGGAGAAGGTCCCCTACGTCACTGCTCTCGTCAAGGAAACACTCCGCTTCTGGACCGTTATTCCCATCTGCCTTCCCAGAGAAAGTACAAAGGATATCACATGGAATGGCGCAGTTATTCCTAAGGGAACTACATTCTTCATGGTATTTCTCACTCCTTTCGCCCGAAATCATCAAACAGCCCAACGATACTGATCAACCCAACAGAACGCCTACGCAGCAGACTACGACGAAACCCACTTCAGCAACGCCTACGCCTTCGAACCAGAGCGCTACCTAACAGCCTCCTCCGACGGCTCGGGAACCCCGCACTACGGCTACGGCGCCGGGTCCAGAATGTGCGCTGGCTCTCACCTCGCGAATCGGGAACTCTTCACAGCGTACGTGCGCCTCATTATGGCGTTCACCATGCACCCGGCCCGTAAGAGTGACGATAGACCTATCCTGGATGCGATTGAGTGTAATGCTATCCCGACGGCGTTGACGACGGAGCCGAAGCCGTTTAAGGTTGGATTTAGACCGAGGGATCGGAGCGTTCTAGAGAGGTGGATTTTGGAGAGTGAGGAGCGGACGAAGCATTTGAACTAGAGTTGTTTTATAAATTATGTGATGAGTATATGTGGTGGGAATTCATAATATTTATATCTTATCTTTGTATAAAGTACGAGTCTGAGGGATCTGCCTGGGCAGTGATGGAGTTGTATTTGTTCAGCATATTTAGCACACAGCTAGTTTCGGAGCGGGAGGATCATGATCTAGAGAGCCCGAAGCACTCAATGATACTAAAGAATACCAGATAACCTACAGAGGACCTCCAACAGTCTACTCACGACTCAAAAATTAGATCAAGACCCTTCCCGTATACTAAACCCATACCAAGCCAGCCACAAACCTTGTGTCCTGCAACTGATCAACACCCGCGGAACCAATTCCATTCCCCGCATTTCCCCAGCTTAGCCGTTCCACTCTCGTGACCATTCGCATCCACTGCTTTGCAATTCCCGTCCTGAACTCTTCTCCTGAACACTCGTACCTTGTTCTTGGTGACACTAGGTACTACCAAGCTGCGCTACTTAATTAGCCTACCTACCCCTGGTCATTCCTCCCACCGTTACCGCGGACCATCTATCTGTCTCAATCGCATTCGCCCGCCTTAGCTTCACTATACCATGAACCCATCGAATCCTGCTCACCCACATATAACCCTCTGGGAACGGAGTCCTGAGAAGAACGAGAGTGAGGGTGTTACCGTCTGCTTAAACGGGAACCGGGATCGAGAACACGAAGTCGAAGCTGAAGGTGGAACTGAAGCTGCCCCTCGGAAGAGAAGGAGGAAGTATATCGCGAAGGCATGGTGAGTTGCTAGCTTGCTCTCAGCCCAAGCATTTCTCACAACTTGGTGGGCGTGATCCTAATGTATGGTTAAATTAGCAACGAGTGCAAGCGCCGAAAAATCAAATGTAATGGGGAGCGACCATGTGGGAGATGTGGACGGCAGCGGATATCTTGTGTCTATGATAATGCGCACGAGGCTGGAGGGGGTGGGAATGAGATGATGTGAGTGGACCTTGAGGTCTTCAATTGAGCATGTTGCTGCAGCTGAGCTCGGCTGATGTGAATAGGGGGCCTGGTATCGAGCGTCTCTACGAACAAATGAGCGCTATGCAAGCGCAAATTACAGCGCTTACGGTTACTGTCCATTCTCTTGCTCAAAGTCAGAGTAATGCGTCTAATGCAGTTGGAGTTGGGCGTCTTGAGTCCCACCCGCGCCCGCGGCGAATCTCTATGGCGGCGAACCCAAAGGAATTGACATTCCAAGGTCCCACCACGTCGGCGTTCAGTTTCGACCTCGCAAAGTCCAGTCTTGAAGAGCGCGGGATTATCGAAGTTGAAATTGAAGGCGAGCGCAACGGTTACGATGGAGACGGAGACATGACGCGCGAGCCGTCACCGCTGCCGACCCCGCCGTCCCCACCAAGCGGATCCTATTCCCACCATGGAGGCCTAGGAGACCCATTATGGAGTATCGGTAAGACGGAGGCACTCCGGTTGTGCCGGGTTTATGAAGAGGAAATAGGGGCTATGTACCCGGTTGTTGAATTTGATGAGCTTCTTCGAAATGTGCACCTGTTGTATGGATCGACTGAGGCGGGATCATGGCCACGAGCAGGAGGTCAGGATTTTGCGCCTGACAATGGTCTGGACAGTGACGACATTAATATATTGCGACTTGTGTTCGCTTGTGCTTTGACGGCTGAAGCGAGTGGGAGTAGTGAGCTCGCAATGAGTCTGTTTCACTCGGTGCGAGATGCTGCAGATCATTATGTTTGGGCGGCTCCTGAGATAAAAAGCATCACGCTACTCGCGCTCGTGGTAAGTGGTTTCCCAGGCTCAAAAAAGTTGATGGGTCTGACAATTATAGGCCATTTTGTATTTCCAGATAGACGAAGAGACCTTAGCCTGGCGGACAATCGGAATCGTGGAGCGCATGTGCCTAGAAAAAGGCCTGCACCGCAGAGAAACACTCAAACACCCCGCCGTCGTCAAAATCGGGAGAAACCGCGTCCTCAAGCTATTCTGGTCCGTACGCGTCCTAGACCTCCGATGGAGCTTCGGAACAGGAATGCCGTTTAGCGTAGACGACTCCGATATTGATCCCTGGCTTCCAGAACCCGAGGAAGACACATCGTATCTACGCGTTATGATCCGGTATAGCAGAATCGCCACAAAAGTCTGGAGATTTATTTCAGCCTTCAACAACACCAACGAGATCCGGAAAGACGAGATGAACTACTTAGACTGGCAGGTCTTGCAATGGGTCGCCACACTCCCGGATTCCCTCCGCCTGCGGAACCTCTCGGGCTACGCTGACGGCGAGACGCGAAGCCTCCGACGGCTGCGCTCGCTGGTATATCTCCGCGCGAACCAGTTACGGATGCTCATCCACCGACCTGTACTGCACTCGACAGTAAATATGATGCGCTTCCCAACTGAGACGCAGACCGTCGTCGACATGGCCAAAGACTCTATCCGTTTCATTACTCAGCTCCACGCATCATCCGACATATATCAGCTGCAACAAGTCGTCTTTAACTGGTTCCTTGTGTCAGCATTGATGGCTCTCTTCCTTGCCGCCGCCCAGTCACCCAGCCAATTCAGCACGACATGTCGAGAGGAATTTTATATGGCTCTGGAACTTATCAAAGGCGTCTCGACGCGCTCCTATATCTCGCGGCGTCTTTGGAAATCAATCAAGGGGCTTCGTCGGCTCGGGCCGCAGCTTATGCATCGTCAGGCCGAGGCCGAGGGTAATGTTACTGGTCCTACTAGTGCCGTTGAGGGCGAGGGCGAAGGAATCATCGACCAGGCACTAACGTCTAGTGTCCAGAGCCAAACGCCAGATGGGGCGCGGATGACACAAGAGCTAAAGGAGTGGTTCGAGGCCGTGGGGAGTTTGGAGGACCAGATCATGGGGGTGCGAGTGCCGTCGCTGGGCACTTTTCACGATCAGGGCGGGTATATGTTTGATTATAGCAGTGAGCTGTCGAGTATGATGAAGGACTGCTTCTAAGACTGAGGCTGAGACTGGGAAGTTGATATTCTCCGTTCTCTCAAGTCATCCTATTCAGTTGTCCCTTGGGCCTAATAACGAGCGGGGTTAAATTTTGGGCAGATATTGCAAGGCAATAAATAGTCTGTCGAGACGTGTGCTGACTTGGAGTTGGTGGTCCAGATATGAGATGAGACCTGTCAGCATGATCGGCACCTTCACTTCCAGAGGGCAATTCTACCTAGAACCCCTTTACTTATTCCTTGTTGGATGATGACATCTGCATGTTGCATGTTGCACACAGACAGAAGCTGGAACCTTCGTCTCTCCCCCCCCCCCCCCCCACAGCACTTCCATTCAAAGCTATTGACAGAAATAAGCGCTTCCCTGGACTTCCCAGCCTTGTGCTCTTTCCGACGCATCTGCAGATCCTTTTACAACTGCTCCCTGTCCCAATTTTGCATTGCTCATATCGAGACTGTCAAGACAGATTTTTTTCTGGCATCCCTTCAAAGAGTGGTCAATATATCGCAAGATCCGCGACTATCTCCACATGTCCGCTCATTGGATGTCAATGGCACGGAAGAGGATATCTTGGAATCAGGACTCAACTGGGAAAAGCACGCATCTGGACTTGATATTACACAAGAATCTGTTCAACGGTGGAAGGGTACCCTACCGCGTCTGGTGAATTGCCAGTCCTTTTGCTCTACAATCATTCCATGCCAGCTCGTCTCAGCCCAGCTCACGTCCTGACCCCGAGTGATGCGGTTACAGTAATTATCAGTATAATCGCTGCAATAGAGCGTCCATTATGACAACTGAGTATAGTGTTCAAAGCGACAGATATCGGCTCGTGGAGGCTGTTCGATATGTCCCGCGTTGACCGAGGCGCCGTCAGAGAGCCGAGGTTCATTACTGCATGTTCTAGACTGGAAGCACTCATGATCAGATGCGAGATAGACACAGAAGACGCGGTTGGCTTCGCGACTCAGTTCATACAACATGCAGCGCGCCTGTAACGGCTAGAGATTGATACCGATTTTGGCGGGCGCTCGACAACTTTTATGTCCCACTTGTATTCGAGCCAACTCACCTTTCTCCTACGCGAACTGACGTTGAAAACGGCCCACGTAGGCTCAAGCCACGCCTTCACTCAATTCCTGGCCTCCTTCAAATCGACCTTGGCTAAGGTATCATTTGCTGCTGTCCACCTCGATTCAGGGTACTGGGCGCCTGTTCTACGGGCCCTTTCCGGGTTTCCGTCCCTGGTTGAGGTTTCGACGTATCTTCTTGGTCATCGAACATCCCGAATAATACACTTCCCGGCAGTGCTGCAGGATCCCATTGTTGACCCGGTGCTTGGAACAAAATTCTCATACACTGTCAAGAGGTTTCCACGGGGATACAGGACCCTGAGAGTTGCCTTCTCCGGTCGTAGTATGGATATTGCCTTGCAAAAAATTGGCGGACTTTGCTATGCCTTGGAGAGCTACAGCTAATTTAAATGCTCCCGTTTTTACATAATATGGAATCAGAGTATAGTTAGGTGGGTAGTTTGTTTCTCGACTTCTCTATAGAGGAAGACATGTTTTGACAGACGGTAGACATGGATACACAGGGTTAGGCTCCGGTATAGAGCTTAGATTGATTTTGATCTCAATTAACCTAGGTATATTGCTTGCTTCCAAACAATTATTTATTGGGAGATTGTGGCACCTTTTCCGTGGTTGATGACTGAGTCCGCCGATAAAGGCCGATAAAGCTCCCAGGGTCCCCTGCGGCCCCTCCACTCCAACTCAGACCGTTCAACCCCGCAGTCGTCAACAACAATCTTCCCTCCTTCAACACTCTACCACGACTTGTTTCGCATCCCATACCGATTCCAATTAAACCAGCAATTCAATTCACCAAAATGGCCCCTCTCAAAGCCGGCGATTCCTTCCCCGGCGACATCTCCTTCCAATACATCCCCTGGACCGAAGACAAGGGCGACGTCACCTCGTGCGGAATCCCAATCAAGTACGATGCGTCGAAGGAATGGGCGGATAAGAAGGTTGTGCTGTTTTCGGTTCCTGGTGGGCACACCCAATATCCCCATCCCCCCCAAAAAACCATGCTCTTCAATATGTGGAATTTAATATGAGGCTAATTATTGGGTTTGTTTGGGTTTGTTTTGGCATGTTTAGGCGCATTCACCCCCACCTGCTCCGTGAACCATCTCCCGGGGTACATCACGAACCTGCCACAACTAAAGGAAAAAGGCGTCCAGATTGTCGCCGTCGTTGCGTCAAATGACGCCTTCGTTATGAGTGCTTGGGGGAAGGCGAATCAGGTTACTGGGGATGATATTGTATGACACTGTACCCGTCTCCCGTCTCCCCTCATTTCATCCTGACTGAGTATTTCGTACAATAAACCCCTGCTAATGCAATGTGTTCGTGACTCTGCAGCTATTCCTCTCAGACCCCGATGCGAAGTTCTCCGAGAGCATTGGGTGGGCGAGTGGTGGAAGGACTGGACGGTATGCGATTATTATTGATCATGGGAAGGTTACGTATGCGGATATTGAGACGAAGAAGGGGGCTGTTGAGGTATGACCTTTGATTCTACATTTGGGACATCGAAACTACGGGGCAGGTCGCTAACCGAGTATAGGTCTCTGGTGCGGACGCGGTGCTGGCTCATCTTTAATGGTCTCGGAACGTGCAATGCAATGTACTTAGTTCCGTCAGATACAAATAGCTTCGCAACAGAATGCGTCTGCCTGCCTCGTCAATTTCAGAAGCTGAATCAATTGATCAAACTAATATACAGTCTCATAACCTCATGATCCCATCGCAAGTCAAGCCAAGCCAAGTCCTCAAACGACCATAGCAGCAACCAAGCCAACCAAACCCGCTAGTCCAACATTCATATTCAAACCCACGGCACCACCCTCCCCAGGCTCATCCCCAACCTGGTTCTCATAAGGATCCGGATACCGCGAGACATCCTCCCTGCTAATATTCACAATGGTGTACTCCCCATCGAATCTCGGGCTAGCCTCATCCCCTCTCCAACTGCCCTCCTCATGCCAAACAGGCGCACAGATCCTCAACGGAGTGCCATCCTCAACACCATCCGTACAATTTGCGACAGAACCTTCATAGCAGAACTTGTACGCCGTGAAGTTGAGGTAAGCCGACTGACCGGCTTCAATGATCTTGGTCGTATCGATCGACCCGACTACGGTGGCATTGAAGCTCGGTGCTGAAAGCGTGTCGTTGTTCACTGTATTGAGAACGACATCGATGAACGATTCGATGTTCAAGGCGGAGATATTGTACGTTGCGGTGTATTGAGCGTCGCCGGAGGCCGTGAGGGGGCAGGTGAGATTTTCCGAGTTGTCGGGGCAGGAGGACGCGCCGGAGACGCGCTGGGGTGAGTATTTCGTGAGGTAGGAGTTGTTTTCGTCCCAGTTGAAGATTGTGCAGTTGTCGCCGCGTTGCGCGGTTGCACCTGTTGCTGTCGCCGCTAGGAGGGTGGCGAGGAGGGAGATGCGAAGCATAGTGCAGGTTGCTAACGGTATCGCTTGAATTTGTGTACTTTGTATCTATGTCCGAATAAGATGAACTTGTTGTTGGATCACTTTGTCGCTCGTGAAAAGAAGATTGTTTATCCAGTTGAACCTCCACTTTCCGGGGCAGACAGGGCGACGCTCTGGCTTTTATAACCGCCAGATCTCCAGACCTCCTGGGTACATAACGCAGACCAACTTCAACCTTGAGGAGGCAGTGTTTTTTGCCCAAGGATCTCCTTCCCCAGCCCTGCGCATCAGCCCTGTTTCCTTGGGGCCAAAAAGTACAATGGGGGCAGCTTATTCGCCGTCAGCGGCCCTGCCAAGAGCGCGTCCTGTTTTCTCCTGTTTCGACGTCATGGGGCCGGACGCATGCTCGCAAGCGAAGTTGAAGTGAAGTGAAGCCAAGAGTCGGTAAGGATTAAGTGATGTCAAAGGATGAGACGATGTTCCTGGTATTGGTCGGCTCGGTTGGAAATGTATGGGCTGCGGTTGCTCTTCCAAAGTTTCAAGCTTCACTAAACCGCCAGACCTCTTGTCTGGCCAGCTCATCGCTCTGGGCAGCATACTGTGGCGGTGACGATCCGCTACACGTCTGAGAAGGCTCCGTCACTTGCAGAGTGAGACCAAGAAAGCTCAAAGAGCTCACAGGCTCCTTGCTGATGGCCTCGTGCTTCATAGGAAGATGCCATCTTTCCTCCTTACATCATCTATTTTTTTGCCTCTTATTGGGCCTCTCGTTTTACCCTGGACTATGACCATGGTCAGGATCTCGCGATCTAGCTACTTCGAGATCCCGCTTTGTCGTCAGGGCTCTCAACCGTCAGCACTACATTCCTTCGCCGGACTTAGCGAGCAGTATACCCGATTCTTCGTGCTTTGTTTGTCGAGGCGTATACACCTTCAGCTTCAACAAAGATTGACCGGCACATTTCGAGGATAGCTTCACGATGCTGACAGTGTCAATGACTCACGATGTTGTGAAGGATTCAGCATCAGGATACGAGCATGGCGAGCATTGTGACGGGCAGGTTATAAATATGGCATCAATGCTGCTGCTTCGGGTCAATCATCAAGATTTCGAAGTAACAAAACAGCATGGCTCCCAAAGTTCTCATCGTCCTTACCTCTTCCGATAGAAATCCTGTCAGCGGCAACGACACCGGGTGGTTTCTGGTAAGTTGTTGACTACCCAGTATAACATATGATGCTAATAGAACAGCCCAAGTTCGCGCACCCCTGGGACGTTCTGCAGTCCAAAGTCTATTTCGTCGTCGCGTCACCCAAGGGTGGTGTGGCTCCCTTGTCTCCGCAGTCGGTCGAGATGTACAAAGATGACCCCTCTTCGGCGAGGTTCCTGAAAGAGCAGTCGGCCCTTTGGGAGAATACGGTGAAGCTGTCGGATGTCTTGTCTCGTGTGGACGAATTTGATGCCATCTTTTACCCCGGTGGTCACGGGCGTCAGTCTCGCAAGTCCCGTTGTTAGCTCATAGCTAAGAGGCTGTAGCAATGTTCGACCTCTATTTCGATCCTGAATCTATCGCGCTGATAGAGAATTTTGCCGTCGCGAAGAAACCAATTGCAAGTGTTTGCCATGGCCCGGCAGTTCTCGTCGAGCCCACTCTTCCCTCTGGCGAGCCGCTCATCTCCTCGGCTACTGTCACGGGCTTTTCCAACGTGGAGGAAGACGCTCTCGGCGCGTCGGGAATGGTACCGTTTTTGCTCGAGGATGCGCTGGACAAGCTATCTGGCGGTAGGTATGTCAAGGCCGAGGAGACACTCGGAGAGAAGGTTGTTGTGTCTGAGGTAAAGGGGCTAGGAGGGGTGTTGATTACGGGGCAAAGCCCAGCGAGCGCAAAGGGCGTTGGAGAGGCTTTGGCGAAGGCACTGGGGTTGGCTTGGGTCTGACCCTGAAGCTTCTGAGGTTCCCTATCACGTTGGGCGAAGTATAGAAGATTATTCGACAATTTGGCTTGGGTGAAATATATTAAGCATGGATCCTCTCATTTAGTTGCAACAACACAGGGCTGTGATAAGCTATCGAAGACATGAAGAATCCCGCTGCCAAGCAGGCACGCCGTCGCAACCCCGCCCTGTGCCTGTCTAGAAGAGAAATCGAAGATAAACGTGCTGGACGAAGAACAGCCGGTGTCCAGTAACTGCTTTACCAAGACTCGCCGATGTAACCACTCCTCTGCACGCTGCGACGATCGTCACAACGCGGGCGAATCAGCATGTCCTCCTCGCCGCGTGTGCGACAAACCACCACTGATAGCTGTGATAGGACATCGCGAGATGAACACTCTCCAGGACTGGCGGCGTTCTCCGACGATTTACTTTCAGTCATGTCTAACAGTCCATCCCTCTACTCCTCGCGCCCGCAGCGGCGCATATAAGACGCCTCGCCCTCGCGTTTCCTCCACTGCAACCAGCAGTCGCAGTCGCAGTCGCAGCCACATTACAAAAAAGTTGCAACAGTCGCAGTCGCAATGGCCCGCATCGTTTTCTCCGTCCTTGTCGCCGCGTCCGCCTCCCTGGTCGTCGCCACACCCCCAGGCATCCCCTCGACCTCCGAAGCCCAAAGCCAACTCGACTCCCTGACCGTCGCCGCGGCCGGTGCAAGCGCAGACTACGATCGCGACTTGTTTCCTCACTGGATTAGCCAGGGAGAGTGAGTCTGTCCATGCCTACTTTCATGCCAGACCAGGACAGACCAGCCATAACGGCTCGTCTGTCGCTGGTCATCTCGATACAAAACGAAGACAGGGCGTTGGTGATATTAACGTCTTGTCTACCCAGCTCCTGTAACACCCGCGACCGCGTCCTCATCCGCGACGGCGACAACGTCCAGACGGGCTCCAGCTGCTCCATTGACAGCGGCTCGTGGTACTCCGAGTACGACGGCGAGACGTGGACTGCTGCCAGCGACGTCGACATCGACCATGTTGTTCCGCTGTCGAATGCTTGGAACGTGAGTTTCCATATATCCTCAACTTAACCTTATCTGCACAGTTCTCAATCCAAAACACAGCGGTAAACACAATGGAGGGCACATAGCTAATAACTTGAAATTGGATATAGTCCGGCGCATCCGAATGGACAACCGACGAGCGCGAGGCGTTTGCGAATGACTTGACCATCCCGCAGCTCCTTGCTGTTACGGATAACGTTAACCAGCAAAAGAGTGACTCGGGCCCCGAGGAGTGGTTGCCTCCTTTGAGTGAGTTTTTGAGTTTTTGTTTTCCTTTACACGGCATCCAAGATTCCACATCCTATGTGCCGGGTTTTGAAACATGAGGCTGACTGTATTCTTCACTTCTAGCCTCCTACCACTGCACTTACGGCAAGATGTGGACGACTGTCAAGTACACTTACGGACTTACGGTGACGTCGGCGGAGAAGAGTGCATTGGAGGATTTGTTGGCGACTTGTTAAGTTGCGCATGTAATTGCTACCTGGTGTGGTTAGATCGCCATATACTAGAGCAATCAGCATGAATCGAAATCTCCAAGCTGTGAGATGACTTCGTCTCGAGAGACTATTTTTTCGATTTCGATAGAAGATCCCGAAAGCCAGGGCACTTCGGTATACAATAAACATAAGACAAGCCAGTGCAGCGGTTCAGGAAGGACTGATTAGAGTAAACTGGGCAATTTGGCCCTTTATACTTGCAATGCACATGCTGACACGTCCTAGCCCAAGCTTGGCACCGGTCTCGTCCAAGGTTTAATCAATACCCACGCATGAGGCTAGCAGTTTCATTGCATACGAACCCTTTTCCTTCATCCATAACGAACTACCTATACCTAATCCATTCAAGTCTCAGCCTACTAACAGCCAGATACCCCATTGGATGCCGGCAACATCCGTCCTATCCTAGCCCATTAACGGGCAAACGCAGCAATGGTTAAGGTTGTCTTCCTCGACTCAGACCATGTCCTCTACTACACGCACAGGACAAACGCAAAACGCGCGCCCCGCCAATAATCTCACCAGGAAAACTCAATGTCCTATTTCTCCAACAAACCAGATATAACCTCCCATACATGGACATGGACGAGAATATGACGGACCCTCCCTCCTCCCCGCATTATCAGCGCCGCAAGGGAAAGGATAAATGAGTAGTCAGGATCTGCGGCGGGCTTAGGAATTCACAGATACCTAGATTATATCATTAAATTATAGAGATTACCCCGTTGTTAGAGTAGGAATTTTTTGAGCCGTGGCCCGGGTTCCCCGGGTTTGCTCTAAAGATAATAATTTAACAATATGTATGAGGAGCCGGCTGAGTAGAATGTAGGAATTAGGATGGTCGAGAAACATATAAGCGAGGGAGGGAAAATTTAGGGACAAATTACGGAGTGAAGTGGAAGGACCATGGATGGAATTCTGACGGAGGATGCAGGAAAGTGGGCGGATAAGTGGCTGCTGGCTTGGGTTAATATACAGAGTATTATTATAGCGTGCTTGCGTAAGTCTATTTGCTTTCAATTAGGACGTGATCGAATAGGCTGTTGATCTAGGATAATTCTCTTTTTTATTACTATTTAAGTTAATGCTATTAACTAGTGCTCAGGAAGAAGAGCTCGCCGACGAATTCTCTTATCCTCACTTACCCACCCTTTCTTGATTAAAGCGGCCTTCCAACCAAGAGTTCTGACAAGTGTCTCTTGTGGAACACATGGGGGTGGCGGGCACTGCACATATACCGCTTGTATTTCGATTATACGTAGATCGATATGCCCTTCCTGCTGGAGGATCCCGCTAGGCCAATTGTCGGCGTATATAAGATGTATGTAGTCAAGGGAGGGGTGGGATAGGCGTACTCCTGAATGGAGATGGTAAACCTGTGGATATTGCGAATGTTCAGCTCCCGGTTACGCGGGACATTTTTAATACTTTTGTCTTTCCGCCGTCTCAAGGTGTCGAAGCGGATGGTCCGTGTTGTGGGCGTGTTATTCGAATCATCGCGGCGGAATTTGGCTTCGTATTCGAGATTGGGATTGCTGTTATCTGCCAGCCCAAGAGTGAATATCCTGTTGCTGCATCTGCCCAGACGAATCCGTATCCCATCGTACGCCGCCAGGTTCCATATCTGAATGTATGCCTCGCCCTCGTATCCCTTGTGGCTCAAGGGCAGAAACCCACAGAAGTTGGATTGATCGATCAGGGAATTGTGGATGGTTCTTGATGTGCAAAGAGAGCCAGGCTGTCTAGGTTGGGTCTCTCCTGTTCCTGATCTCCAGTCTCCAAATGTATCCCGACTGGGTTCTGTTAGCAAGGCACCTGCACCGCGAGGTGAAACGACCATGGCCCACCTTCCGCCGCCGCAGAAAAGTAACAGAGTACCTACACCGTGCTGGCAGTTCACTGAGAAACCAGTAAGGATGCATTTAACTGTTTGTAATGCTATAATGAGGTGTATTGATGGTGGTTGGGAGTGAGTGTTACTGCTGGCAGTTGAAGTAGTTACAGCTTCGCTCTTGCCGTCTTCTCCATCTCCTTCTCATCCCGCACCACGAGCCTCTTTCCACCTTCATTCCTCTTCTCTCGGTCGCGCAGAACACGTCGAAGGATCTTTCCACTTGCACTCTTGGGCACTTCATCCATGAACTCGATTTCGATGATCCATTTATGCCGTACCTTCTTCGCTTTGACATACTCAATCAACTCACGCCCCACTGCCAGTACGCCTTCGCTGGTGTCTAGTCGCTCCCGAACAGGCGCCTTGAGTACAACATACGCCTTGGGTCTTTCTCCAGCATATTCATCAGGCACAGAAGTCACCCCGGCATCCTCAACAGCCGGATGCCCGAGCAAAAGGTCCTCGATTTCTGCCGGAGACACCGCGATTCCCTTGACTTTGATCATCTCCTTGATTCGATCCGTGATGACAATGAATCCCTCGCGGTCCATGTACCCTACGTCGCCGGTATGCAGCCAGCCGTCCTCATCGAACGTCTCTTTTGTGGCCTTTTCGTTGCCCAGATATCCCATGACGACTTGCGGTCCGCGCGCCAGGATCTCGCCCTCCTCCTCATATCCGACTTGCTTCCCAGTCTCGACGTGGATTACCTTGACTTCGGTGTTTGCGACTATCATACCGCCGCGCTGCGCGTACTCGTATGACTGCTTCTCCGGAGGGTGGGCGGTGATGCAGCTACAGGACTCGGTCATGCCGTAACCTTGCTTGAATCCGGTCCATGGGTAGCGGTCCTGAAGCCTTTGCAAGATCTCACCAGATATGGGAGCCGCGCCCGAGGAGAAGCGCTTCACATGCGAGAGGTCGTATTTCGCTGCTATTGGGTCTTGCAGGAGGCGGATGATAATCGGTGGAACTGAGAGTATCTCCGCGATTTTGTACTCGACGATTGTCCTGAGCATGGATTCCATGGTGAATGCGGGGAGCATATAGACTGTGCTATTGCGAATTACCGGGAGGTGCATCTGATGGACAAGACCGGTGACTTTCCTCGTTAGCCTAGAAAATTGGGCAAGAGGTTGACTTACTATGGAAGAGAGGCAGGACAGCTAGGGACTTGTTCGTCTCCTCCGGAGTCAATTGAACAATTTGCATACACTGTGCTATGACGTTGTGGTGGGATATCATCACCTTGAGGGTCAGTCACATTCTGAATGTAGGCTATGCTAGCTTACAGCCTTAGGAAGTCCCGTCGTCCCACTGCTGAAACTCAGGAATCCGCAAATTTCCTTGTTTGTCTTGCCCTCTGGGAGCTTATACGGCACGGCCTGGCCTCCAGGCCCATATCGTTTCCCTTTCTGCACGAGCTGCTGCACGGAGGTATACTCGCCCTTGGCGCCTTCAAGGAGGAAGATACGTTCTGGTGGAATGCCTGCATTTTTGGCAGCGGGTATAGCAACATCCATTGACGACGGAACGGTCATCAGAAACTTCGCTTTTGCCGTCTTCAGAGCGTACGACATCTCTTCAACGTTGTATGCCGGCGACGCACCGGAGATGACACCACCTACAAAGTCAGCCTTGCTCCTCGTCAAAGCAATAGGCTCAGAATACCAGCACGAACAGTCGCGAGCATCGCAACGGGATACCAAATCGTATTCGGACTGAACAACGCCACCGTATCGCCCGGCTTCAACCCATAATTGACAACCAGTGATGTCGACACGTACGTCGTGAGCTCCTTGAGTGCGTCATACCGGATCTCCTCCTTTGTGATGGCGTTGACGAAGGATCCCAACTCATCGGGCTTGTTCTTCCGCAATGGCGAGTACTCCGAATCAAAAAGCCAATCCCAGATTGGGATGTTGGTAGGGACTGTCGGCGTCAGCCAGGTGCTTCTTCAATGATCAAGCGGAGGAACGTACTATTGATGCGCGGTCTGGTGGAGGTAAAGATCATGATTTCAAGTAGAACCTTGAAAAAACTTGCCGAGACCCAAGGTCTGGGTGAGCCATATTTAAGCCCTGGCCTGGGAAATGCGGGGACAACGAGGCGGAGGCGGGGATGGAGCATGGCCCGAGGTTTGTTCACCCCACACTATTCTGACATCGGTTATAGAGTCCGCAACATATCTGTCCATCTTTATGAAAATTTACTGAGCATAAATCTACTAACAAAGTCTTCCATCAATGGTCTCACCCAGCTCGATACCGCAAAGCTCTGTATTTTCAACCCTAGGTTAGGATCCATGATCAATTTACACACAATAGCAATTGATACTCAGCAATACTAACCATTCCGTTCACTTTTATTCATCGCCGTGATTTACAGCTTTGATTCACTCTCTTTAATACAGAAACAATGCATTTATCTTGTGTACCCCATGCAAAGTTCTCAGCTTAGATCCAGGACGAAGAGATCCCACTCGCTGAATTCAAAGAATATGGCCTAGACGTCCGACAGGGACGCAACGTCGTGACTCTTAGCCATCAGAGAGCGAAATACAAGTTTTGAACAGTCAGAAGAGACTATATGCGAAGCGAAGGACATACGTTGGACCCCTTTTGCGGGTCGAAGTACGGAGATATACTGAGTTTTCAGATAGACGATGTATGACCCGTTTCATAAGAGCCTATTTACATAAGGGGCTGCCCAGCGGTCTAGCCCCGGGCCTGAAAATCCCCAACTTTCTCGATCAATGTTCTCTTTGACTAATGAAAAATTTTATTTTTTTTTGGAAGCATGTTGAACTCGTCCCTTATTCCCCTGTTCTAAGCAAAGACCGTTTACCGAACAATCCTGAAAGGTCCAAGGGCGTTGAAGAAAGAAGGCATCTAAATCCAAGAAATCAGAATTACCACTAGCCAATACACGACCCAAAATCCATCCCTAGATCGAACCACTCACCTGCGGCGCCGTAGGCAAATAAGTATCGAGACGCAAATACCAAACGGTATCGTCCTCAACCTCAGGTAAATCCTCCGGAAGCTGAAAGCTCACGCTCTTCGCATCGGGGGAAATCCCGTCCTGGATCTTAACCCGGTAGTCGGCGTTGACGAATCCGAGGTCGCGCACGGGGTTGTTGTACAGCCAGAGGCTGTAGTTTCCGTTGGGGTACTGGTCGTAGTAGTCGTTGTCGCAGCGGCCGCTGTTGCGGTTGAAGTGAATTGAGAGAGGGAGATCGGTGGTTAGGGTGCTGTTTTCTGAGTTCGGGTTGTGTTAGTCTTGTGAGTTGAAAGAGTGGAGAAAAGGAGAGAGAAATATGAGAGTGGCAAGAGACGAACCGGTCGGGCCGGAGTAGGCGTTGATGCAAGAATAGTCACGCTTGCCCCAGGCTAGATGCATTGATCGTGTTAGTGATCTTCTCTGAGATTGTATTGTTGAAAAAGGTATTTTGTCCACTTACGAGCCCACTTGTCGAAAGCGGCGGAGGCACTGGTGGCGAGAAGGCCGGTGGTGATCGCAGCGGTGAGCTTCATGTTGTTGATTGAGTTGGTGAATTGGTAGTTGGGAGGTGAGTGAGGACGAAATCAGGCTCGATGATGGCAAAAGTGAAGCAGTAGGGAGCCCTCCACTCGCCTATTTATACTCCACGATATTGTACTTCGGGTTCGGCAGATTCGCCAGGGGCCCAGGTGAGATCGTCGATTTTCCTAACCCTGATTGGCTCCGTGTCACATTGTCCTTCTAATTGTGGCATCGTTCTGCAGCACAACCAGGATGAGCTCATGCCAAGCTGGATCCCGAGCAGCTGCACCGACGGAGGAATAAACAAGCGATGCACACGACCTTTCACACGAGTTCCAAGACAGAGACTCTCAAACCCAGCGACTCGTCGTGTAGGTAACTTTGTCATGGCGGTCGCCAAGTTGGCAGCCGCATGAACCTCAACCTCGTGCCATTTGAAATCAGTCTGAAGTTGTTTCGAGACTGAGACATCTGACGGAGGCCAAGCGCGCCGCAAGTCACCGGTTCATTTTGTATCCACCGTCGTTAAGGTCGTCTTTCGCCGACGCTGAATTGTGGTGCGTTGAGCAGGATCGTATGGGTTTACTGTTTTTCTAATAATAATATGACCCTGAGTCTGTTTGTTTGAATTGCGAGTTCGCATCTGTAAGACAGCGGTCACTGGTCTCTGGGGTGGCGGCTCGGAAATCTCGGGCATGATGTGGAGGTTTCTGATGACCTGCCATGAGGATGTTGATCTGGATTGATTGTTCTCAGGGTCATCGTTGGGACTGATCGCAAGCGGACGACCGGGAGATGGCAGCGGCGAAGATAGTTTTGCCGAAAGATATTGGTCAGGCACCTGCGTACTCTGCACGGGGTAGACCTGTAAATGTAGACCGAAGTAGACTCCACTTCAGAGAAGCTGAGAGGGACGATGTGCGATGATGAACTGAGTGGACACTTCTACAGAAAGTAATTAGCTCCTTAATGACGAAAATGTTGGAGAGTGACTGACAGTTTTAGAGAAGTGGAATGTAGTTGAGGAGTCTGCAGCAGGGAGGAGACCGGTAACCGACTGCCTCAGTAGATGGCAAGCAACAAGGCAACGAGGCAGTAAGGCATAGGGGCATAATTTCTGGATAGTCTCTTGTCTCTCTCCGCAACTCCGGGTTCTGCAAAGATAACAGCATGTCTTTGTCTCTTACTAAGCACCTCCTTTGCTTCCTCAACATCAATCAGACCTTCAGAGACTGCCCAGGATGTCCTGCACGCTCGTACCGATCGATCTGCTCGGCGCCATCCAATCAGAAGAGCTCCGTCAACAGCGAGATCTCTGCGGCTGGGACAACACCCCGAGAAGTTCGCCTTCTGGCACAAAAAGGAAAAAGCCGGTCTGAAGTCCTTCTTTTGGATCACAACCTCTGGCCCAAGCCAACAGCCTGTCCGCGCCGGGCACATCTCCCTCGACGCTTATGCCGAGCCATCAGACAACGGACCTGGCAAAAGCCGAGAAGACAACCTCACGATTCAAACATTCTTCATTGTACCGAAACACCGCAGCGCAGCGCTCGGTAGGTCCGCGATGAAGCAGATCGAGGCGCTGGCGACGAAGGAGCCATACGGAAGTCCGAACCGCCAGTATATCACGCTGAACTGTATGAGCAAGAAACACTACTACGAGGAGTATCTGGGTCCAATTCCAAGGGCCAACATGCCGATCTGTAACCAGGAGTGGTACGAGAGGCAGGGATATGTTTCCCAGAAGCAGGAGCCACGGTACCATGACACTCTGCTTGACAAACCGGTCTCTGTCTTCCATACGGCCTTTACGCGGAATACGGTGACATGACAGCACGTACTTTGAGGAATCCAATCGATCTGGTTTATTGTCGTTTGATGTAGCGAATTTGACGATACTGCCAATTGTCGCGTCGTCGCGCCCAATACGAAACTTCCCGCACGGTTCTTTTACTCCAAGTTGGCATGTTATTCGTGAAAGCACCGTCCGGCACATTCCGGTCATCATATATCCTAGAACTGGCCCCGCTCGAACTCCTACCGGCTGATACCACCGTCCGTCGTCTGTATCGTAGAGCAACGAAATGCCTGAAGCTAAACCCCTAGAAATCATCATCATCGGCGCCGGGATATCAGGCCTAACGGCCGCCGGTGCCCTCGGGCGACAAGGCCATCGCGTCGTTGTACGTCGAATTGCCATCCATTCTGTAGCCATTTCTGACAGCAGCAGGTCCTAGAAAAGTCCAAGTTCAACAAAGAAACAGGCGCAGCCATAAACGTACCCCCAAACTGCACGGCCATGCTGGAATGGATGGACATCGATATCCGGGATTATGGGGGGACACTTCTTGAAGAGGTAAATGCTGTAAATGAAGGAAGTCAGCGGAGCTCTTACAGTCCTAGGTAAATCGGCACGATCATCGCGGAACAGTCAAGTTTCACACAGACTTTGCTGCTGTGCGGAAGTTCTGGCAGGCTGTGAGTTCCTTGCCACATCCTTGAGCCGCAAGACACCTCTAACGGAAGGGTTCCTAGGAATACTACCTCGTTCACAGATGCGACTTGCACGACGCCCTGAAAGACAAAGCCCTAAAGAGAGCGCAGATCCACACAGGCTGCGAAATATCCGCCATTGATATTTCCACAGATCGTCCTTCAGTGACTCTCGATGACGGACGGGTCTTCACAGGGGACTTGTTGATCGGTGCGGATGGACTGCAGGTAAGGGTCTCATAAGGTCTTGTCTTGCATCTAAGTGCTCAATAATTGACCTCAACAGTCAGTTCTCCGAAAACAAGTCGCCCCAAACGCACCACCACCCACACCCGCAGACAAATCCTGCTTCCGTTGGCTACTGCCGGCAAGCGAGATTCGCGCATTCGACGTAACGCGCGATATCGTTCGACAAGGAGCACTGATGGAGTGGGCTGCGGCTGGGACAGCGCGACTAGTTATGTATCCGTGCTCGAACAATTCGGTACTGAATCTCGTTGCGTTTATGCCGACGGAGAAAGTCGGGAAATTAGGAGAAGGTAGGTTGAACCAGGTTGAACCTCAACCAGACAGAATTTGTATGCTAAATGAAACCGCGCAGGCTGGGAGGCAGCAGGGAATAAAGGAATCCTCGTCAGCGGCTTCGCTGACTTCTGCCCGGCCGTGCGCGAAGTGGTTGGCCGGGCCGGCGACGACCTGAAGGTGTGGCAGTTATATGATATGGAATCTCTGCCGCGCTACGTGAAGGAGCACGCAGCTTTGATTGGGGACGCAGCGCACCCATTCCAGCCCTGTACGCCGCAACGCCTTCCATCCGGGAGATAAGCTAATTGGGTACTGCAGACCTGGGCCAAGGAGGCGCCATGGCAATCGAGGATGCCGTCTCCCTCGCAGTCCTCCTACCACTAGGGACAAAAGTCGGCGACATCCCGCACCGACTGCAACTATACGAGACGTCACGGCGACCGCGGATAGAGTTGACGCTGCACTATACCGCGCTCAACGCACGGAACGAGGATGAACTGTCGACTGACACGGAGACCGGTAAGTTAACTGCATTAATCCTGACCCGAAACTAGATTCTACGCTCTAGAGTTCCAAGCTGACGGACGATTTCAGCGGCGAAGATGGCGAAGGCCATGGGGGAGATTGGGGCGCATAATGAGGTCGCGCATTCGACGGCTGTGTTGCAGAAAGCATTGGCCGAACAAGAAGCCAAGACCAGCGTAGGGATATAGCAGCCCTGACGTCTCATGAGGCCGAAAAAGCCACTGTCCGCGTTTAGACAAGTCTGAAGAATTAAAAGCAACAGCACACTAATAATGCAAACCCCGGATTAATTATTCCCTCTTTTTCCGTCTGCTGATTAATGGCGTTAAGGGTCTTAAGACTTTATTCTCCGCGAAGAAATCCTTCAATGCATGGATACCTTTATCTCCTGCGCCGTTGAATCGTGGATCGCTTCGTCGCGGCTGTCATGGATTGCCTGGACTAGGCGGCTTGCGACCAAGCGCCAATCCCTCGATCCAACGGGTAACGGCGCCGAATAATGGTCTAGATGAGAGCTGTCTTCAAGAGTCGGCGCCGTAAACTCCGTTTGCCGACAAGAGCTGAAATGGTTTACCTGCCCAACCTTGGAACCAGCATCTATAAAGCATAGGCGGAACGCATTCAGTGTAGACCATCTCAAGCACCTAGCTTTGACTACATTCAAAATTCAACATGTAAACGTTGACCAGCAACACCGACCCCGAAAAGGTCTCTGAAGTCGCAGGCACCCCGGATCCCTCATACTTAGGGTTCGCCCAAGCCGCCGTCATAATCCTAGGGCTGGACCTATCCGTCTTCCTCGTCGCACTAGGCCAAAACAATCATCTCAGTCGCCATTCCAGAAATTACAAACCAGTTTAGAAGCATTGAAGATATCGCCCGGTATGGCAGTGCGTACTTCCTCGCCTCAATGGCTCTCCAACCGTCTTATGGGCGGCTTTATAAGACCTTTAGCGTTTGTTTTCATTCAAGTTACTGACCCGGGTATGCTCATTTTGGCTCGATTTAGAAGTTTAGATAGCCTAGACCAAGTCCTGATCATGATAATCTATATGGAAAGAATGGAGGATGGGGCAGTGGGCCATCTCCACTCCATAGGCAGTGGGGGATCTGGGGGATCTGCATTGGGGAAGATGCATTCAAAGTATGTCGCCATTGGTCTCACCAACTCGTATATCAATTGGAGATGCATCCGAATCTGAATCTGAACAAGGATGTCCCCCGATTGTGGAGGTGGCAAACACTTCGGTTTCACGAAAGCCGAGAAGGCTATATTCCTTGCAGCGGAGAACGAATCGGGGAAATTCGGCCTTGGAGTATTTGAGGAGGACTTGTCACCCTATAGGTAGCTTCATTGCCCATGTTCGTGGGCACAACTATCTTTGTTTTCCTTTCTCAGGCTCCTGTTATACGCCATGGCAAACAACCCCGACCTCAAGCCCCTCCACCAAGCCCTATTTTCCGAGGGCCTCTAGGTCCGTCGCGCAGTCGTCGGAGATGAGTACGTCGATAGATCCTTGAAGAATGGATCCAGTGAGTTTGCTCGGCCAGGTCAGGGACTGGTGACGGAATGGTGCTGTGGCCATATCTGGACGAGGCCGGGTCTGCAAAGAAAGCAAAGGAGTCTTCTCAGAGTAGTCAACAATCTCTCTCTAGTACGGGTGCTAATCCTGCAACAGTATAGACATTGGCATGCTAATTGTGTTGAAATCGTGGCCTGAGCTGGCAACCCACACACGGGGCGCTATCAATAATGGATTGACGGAGAAGGAGATTAGCGAGGCTGTACTTCAGGCGACGATCTACTGTGGTGTGCCTGCTGAAGTGGAGGCAATGAAGGTGACGGAAAAGGCAATCTTGGAGATGCTTGAGAAGGGGGAGTATAAGCGGCAGTCAGCATAGTACTCTGTACTCTGTGTAGACAGGCAATATTATGGACGAAATGAAAACACGCGACCCCGGCCGCCTAGGGGTAGACTTCCCAATATGGCATTCTCCAAACCCCCCGCACTTCCCCCAAACTCCTCAATCCTCTACCTGCACGTCCTTTGGACTTATTCTCCCTCTTTCCCCAAAGCTGTAAGTCGTCTTCATCTACTTCCCCGTATGGCGAGGCAAAATTCCCCAATCAACACCTCTCGGTTCGTCTCAGCCAAAGAGATTCAAGTGCGATACCTGCCGACGTCAGTTCTCTCGGCGCGAGCATCTTCAGCGTCACGAGCGCATCCGTGCATAAGCTCTACGATGGAGAGTAGTTTCATGACTGACGAAGCTAGACTACAATGAGAAACCCTTTTCCTGCACTCGCTGCTCGTACTCCTGTCGACGGAGGTGAGCTGTGAACGACTCCGAACCATCGCAAAACTAACGTTTGTAGCGACTTCTGTCTCGCCATATTCGATTATCGCATGTTCAGCTAGATCTAGGGCAAGGTGCATCCGGTGCCACGCGAGATAGCCCTTCTGCTCTGCCCGAGGCCTTTGTCTATAAAAGTTCCAACACCAATGACTCGCAACCAGCGAGTAGCAGAGATACTGTAGGCAACCATGAAGCTATACAGCGTCTCGACCAGCCCAGGGCGCCATCCCGGATATCATCCTACAGCGGGGACCGATTTGTATCTGCGACCGATATCCCCCCTGCAACAGATCTGGTAGGATCGGCGACCGGCGTTCAACCATTCTCTTTCAACTACCTAGACAGTGTCTGCCTCCCGCCGTTCTACGACCAGACCCCAGGCTTCCCCATAAGAACCTCCCTCACTCTCTCCATAAACGGCCTAGAATAACCCGCAGGGATAATTCTATCCTGCTCGCCCTGGATAATCGTAATCATACCCGCTGGAAGCAGGCGTCGCTCGGACCACAGACGCGTGCGTGAGCGATATATCAATACTGAGTAGGCCACTCGCCAATTCCCCGGTCATCAGGGTGCGATCCAGATAGATTGCCGTGGGCTGCTCACGCGCAGAAAGAAGATCCTGCAGCGCGGGCGATCGGAGCCATGTCTAGAAGTCCTCGTTGTTATTATAGATTTCGAGCCCCGTTGCCTGCGATATGAAGCAATAGTTTGGACTGATAATAATGGTGCTCTATGGCTATGAAGAGTTTAAAGCACTAGGGGCAATTGAGCCTGAAGAAACGAAACAAAAAAAAAGGTCCCAAACAGATCACAAGGGCAGTGGCGGAATATGCAAAAAGGATGTCTTGCCACCCAAGGATCGTAAGGCTACTTGACTACATGCTTCATATTGGTTAGTGTGCCCTGCACAGGAAGATTACGAGCATGCCTCCTGCCAGTAATGAACATTCTACAATTCCGCTTAGAACGCTTGCCAGAATGGGCGGAGCAGTGTCGGCCTTTACTTTACCATGGTGTCTGCTAGAGTGACCGTCGTTTGCAGTAGCGGTGGTTGATGGCTGAGGTTTAATAAAGGAAGAAGCTTCGGGATTACTAGTTGCCTGAAAGGGAGAAACGGAAGTCCGTTCGCGATATCGTGGGGATTGCACAATGAACCCGGGAAAGGTGGGCTCATAGAAACAGGTATGAACAAGGTAGCCGCCGTAGTGGTGCCGTCGACATTTGATACTGGTAACATAGTCATGGCCGACAACAGATCCAGCCATTCCTAGCAGGAAAGCAGTAAGTCTTAGAAGTAATATTTTTGAGTAAAGGAATAATATTGTTCAACGCGCAGCGTGATCGAAGTAATGTATTTAGTCAATAAATCGTTATAGAGGGTTACAAAGAGAGCAAAATAAACGCGGTAGAAAATAAAGAGGCTCACTCAGCCTTTACTTATCAAGAAGAGATCATTGCGGAGAGGAAACAATAAGTTTTTCATATAAGCAAAAGTCAGTCGAGGCCTTGCATGCCACCCAGATTCCAGAATCAACTAAGACGAATATGCAGTAGTCGCGGATAGAGAGTCTTGCAACGAAGGGCTGAAGCTCCCTTTCCAACACTCGCCTAGGCAAGATGACCGCAAGATACCTATCCATGTACGTCGTACCGAACATAGAACTTGGAATTGTAAAGCGAGGACCCTGTGAATTCCCTGTTTTGGTTAGATTTTGCCGTTTTCAGGATAGCCGCCCGATACGCCGTCTCCGTGCTTGAGAACTATTGTACCGGGCCCTCCTTTGGTTTCGCTGGTACAACTAGAATTCGAGTCCTATTGTAAGGTGTTTTGCACAATATCGAAGAAATTCCCTTTGTTGGCTTGCTCTTACTTGATTGTAGTTGAAGCTGGACTTACTCTCGGAATACCCCATCGTTCGTCGCAGGATGATACCCCACATATGCAACGCGCCCTACCGTAAGCGGCTGCTGACCAAGTGGTGTACTAAGCTAAGCCTGGGGTCCATCTGACTGCATACGCGCGGATGGGACTCGGAGCCACCGCCTTCATTAGAGATGTGGTATCCATTGCATCTGCAGCAGTATGATTGTTCGCAGCCTCACAGTAGATGATAAGGTTCGCACATGACTTGGACAGCATAGCCCATCCACAACTCTTATCTTCCAAGGCGCTATCATGCATGAACAGGTGTCGCTCACTAAGAGGGATCGCTTCTTGCGAAAATAGTTCCCTATCCCCATGGGGCGGGGGGTCGGCGCGGCAACACCTAAAGGCATCGTAGCTTCGTTGCAGGGATGGTGGCAAGGAAGGCAAGGAGTTGGAGTTGGCCAAGCTGCAGTACGCTTTCTAACTGGTTGCCTTTACCAACGCACGGACTCTGGATGAGGCTATCCAGCGTGATTCGTGGCATACACATAAGGGTTGTCCTCTGACAAAACTGGGGTGTGAGATGCCTGTTCCCCGCCCCCAGACCCAGCTCAAACCTACCGTATGGAGACGTGACACAGGTTGATAAGCGGTTTCTTTGTCAAATAACAGATCCCTGGCTATATCTTAATCGAACTGCCTAGAGTATTTACTGGTCTGTGATCCCTGTTTCTAGCCTCGAAAGCTCTACACCTCCCAGATGGCCGGTAACATTGCACTGTGCTTTTGTTGACTACTCCGGCCATGCCTCTTCTGGTATGACTTATCTACAGAGTCGGCTAACAGGCGAGGAGGTATCGAGGTTGCGCCATAGCCAAATCCAGCACAGTCACGAAAGCGCGACAGCCTCGCAGCGGCTGCCGGACTATATAAGATGATTCCACGCAATTTACAATTATCACACCTCTATTTACAAAAGTGCTCATGTACTCATCGACCTAATCTGTTTACTGTTTACGTACGCAAATGGACGATATTCCTCCTTCATATTCACACTTAGCCAGTCCCCGGCCAGCTCCGTCCTCGTCTCGGTATACAACGCCCGAGCAGAGCCCCGACTGCTCTTCCTTCCCCCTAGACGTGTCAGACATAACTCCTCGTTCTTCAATGGACGCATCGAGCTACAATTTTCTCTTGCAACAACTGGTCCCCCTGATAACAGATGAGGATGACTTTGTACGCCCCTTCCTTGAGAGGTTCCTCGAAAATCAAAGAAACGAGAAGATAGTTCAACGAAAATTACGGGAAGCAAAGGACCGAGCCGAAGAACAACTCGATAAGGAGCGAGTCCGGGCAGATGCAAGCGAGAGGGAACGGGATGCTGCAAGAGATGAGAATCGACAGCTCAATGAAATGGTACAAACTATACAAAATCAGCTTGCGGGCGAGGTAGCCAAGAAGGTCGAAATCCAAGATCAACTGAAGGATAGAGACAACCAACTCGCGGATGCGGCACACCAGATTTCAAATAAACAGGCAGCACTGATTGAGACCTTGGATCTTTACTCTCGGATGCAGGAAGAGAAGAACAAACTCCAGGGACGACTCGAACTCGTCGAGGAGGAACTCACCAAGAACCAAAAGAGCAGTGACAGACAGCTGGCAGACCTCTCTACGCTCCAGGGCCAGTTCAAGGAGGAGCAATCTCAGAGAAAGTCTGCCGAAGAACAATTATATGGAAAGAGCGATGAGCTGACGCAAATCAGAAACGAGCTCAACGAGGAGAAGCTGAAGAATGCGGAGCTGGAGACGAAATTAGACCTTGAAAGGAAAGAGGCCGTGGATACGTTGCGCTCCGAGACCAGCAGGCTCCAGACCCTTAACAACCAACTGGAAACTGAGCTTGCGGGGTTACGAGATGGATGCTCCGTCCTTGAGCGCCAAGTAAATGGCCTGGAGGAACAGCGTCGGGCGACTGCTGGGCAGATGGAAAGAGTGAACAAGGCTTTACGCGACCAGCAATCAAGAACAACAGGGCTACAGTCAACAATATCAAATTTAGAGCAAGAACGGAACCAGCTACACAGCCACCTTCAGCAGCTTCACACTGATCATAAGAAAATCGCAGATGCTAACACCGCGCTTCAACTCGCGAGAAATACCATTGAACAAGAAAAGCATACTCTTGAAGTGCGTTGCACTGTGTTGAATGCTGAACTCGCGAAGCTCAAGGCAACCATTGATCAGTTTGACAATGCCAGGGCGAAGCTTCCTTGCCGATTAGCAACGATGAAGCGCAGAAATTCCTCGCGCAATCTGTGAGTGTATTCAATTTTTATGTCCCTTGGGGCAGTTAGAAGCTGACAAGATACATAATAGTGCTGTGATTCAAAGGGGGCCAGTGACAATTCATTCAATACATCCTATGGTCAGAGCCTAATTAAGATAAAAGCCCGCAGTCACTCTGCTTCTCTGGAAGAACGTCTGTAAGGAGCTATTGTATGGTAATTGCAGTTTCGGGAGTTAGGGTTCGGTAGCTGGTTGTTTCTGCCTTACTTGACATATAATAAGAGAACATTTGGTTACTCTCTTCCATTCAAGACCCATCGCATCAGAAGCACTTTATTATAACAAAGTCTTACCTTGGGTAGAACAGCCAGGTACGTATACCTCACCACCAGCAGTATGCCAGAGTTCTAACAGTGGTGCCACCGCCATTTCTGTCCACCACAGTGTGTAGACACCGTACATAAGCATATGATCCCTCCGAGCCTCTCATCGGTCGGTGACTCCATGTCTTGAAGTACCCTTTTGGCTAAGATTCCAACCCGCTAAGTGGAAACCGCAATGTAAAATAGAGATGAGAGAAGTCACACTAGCAGGGCTGTTTGGTTGTCGCACAGTTTGTAAGCATGCATTCAAGGATTCCCTCCAGCGCGGATACAGTAAACTATAGTCCGTCCTACAATTCCAATCACAAGTCAACTATAATGAAATTCAAACCTGCAGTCGGTAAAAAGTCGATGGGAGATTGGAAGTCGAGACCGGAAGTCAATATTCAAGGGGGAATTGTAGTTGATGGAACTCATAGAAGTTAATGGTAGCCAATGGAGTTGTTGGAGGAAAGTCAATGGGCGTCACAAATGGAGGTCCAGATGCCGCACGCTGACACAAGAACTGCGATCATAATGTGTAGCGGCTGAGCCGAAACCACAGCTGCGCCCCAAATTATGGCTGTGGTTACCATTAAAAGAGCGACGAGATGGGAAGAGAAAAATCAGCTTGGTGTTGCAGCCAATTATGATTACCTACGTAGCGTAACAAGGAAGATACTCCATCTGGCACTTGGTGGGAATCTGGAGACTCGCTCCAGCGCAAAGGAGAAATAGCCTCTTAACTGATTACCCCAATCACCCAGTCATGCGCGACGCTCATCCCCCACTGCTCACCCATTCAGCCTCCTCTCTCTCTCCTTGCTCAACCGGTCGGGCGACTTCAGGGCGGCACTGCTCACCCACTAGAACAAGAAGGGCAATGGCCTTGGCGTCTGTAGCTTTTTGCTCGGTAGGTAGGTAAGCTACAGAGCACAGAGGAAGTAGGCTTCTCGCTCCTCTCCACTCGGTTATATGCATGCCCTGCAGGTGGCCAACCCAAGCCAAGGCACTCCGTCATCAGAAGCCGTACTATTAATTCGTTGACTGGGAGGCGCGGCCCTGTTGTACAGTTGTACGTCGCCTAGACAATAGGCGCGTGCTTGGAGAATTGGATATCGACAAATACCCACTAGTGAGAAGAATGGACACCTAGAGGGAACGCACAATACAGGCGGATAGGTTTTGGAAAGGGACCGAACCCCTGCCAAAGGGAACTATGACCTTCCAAGGGCTCTCGCTGGCTTCTTCGGTACTTCTTGCTTCTCTTATAAATCACCTATTTCATAAAAGAGGTAATGCGATTTTGGTGCGCGCGGGCTGGGAAGTTGAGCTATAGCGATAGTCAGTTCTCAGTTCCGGATTGACTAGCCAGCTTTAGAGATAGGTTCTCATGCGAGTGAAGATCAAAGCATCTAATCACATCGTGATCGACAACGAAACGACCAGCCCTCTATCTGAGTCCCCAGATGGGTTGCTTTGCCTCTCAGTGTATCTCAACAATCAGCTAGGCTACTAGACGTACGACATCTCTTCGGCTCGGGTTGGTGTATAGCAACTTGGATATTGCTCAAAGGTCAGGCCTGGATGACGCAATATGACGTGATTCAGTAACGGCAAGCCTATTTGATAAATCGGAAGTCGGTCGGGTCGAATGCAGCCGCCTGAGATAGACGCTGATGGCCGACGACTGATACACATTCTTGCGGTTCAGGAGGAGAGTTGGATAAAGGCGAGACCGTTGTTCTTCTGTAGTGTAATCTCTTCATGGCGGACGAGCTTAATAGAGATATGGTGACTCAAAGGAGGAAGCCAGGAAGTGGCAGTCATATCCGCCTGTCGTTTGGTAACAAACGAGTCAGTATGTATACAATTCCTACTCGTGACGTAATACTCTGAGACTCTGGATGGGAATTGCTTTCCTTTGAGGGTGGTGGAAGCATTGTCGGTTGGTTCTGCTCTGCCCGTAGGTGCTTGAGGGAGCTGTCTCTGGATTCTGACAACAGCAATTGAGCAAAGGAGAATATTATTCCTCGAGGCTAACAATGTCCCTGCTTACCATCTACCTATCTGCTCGTAGACGGGGATTGGTTGGGTGAATGGGTGGCTGGTCTGCCTTGACTCGCTCAGTACGCAACCAAGGTGACTGCTGTTTTCGGTTTCATGAGGAACAAACACGACAGAAAATATCTTCAAGGTGTTGGAACCTTCATTCCTTTGTTGATTCCTGTTTATTTCCGCATGTGAGTGAGAAAACTCTGCTTATTCGTGAAACATTATGAGGCCAGGCCCTTCTGGGCCCTAATCCGGACTTCCTTGTTTGGTGGTGGCGCTTTGCAATTCACAGCTCTTCACTCAGACCTTGGCGCATCATGGCAGATCTTGTGAATCGGTACCTGGCGCTAACGCAGTTTGGTATGAGCTCATGCAGGTATATCAGGTAGTTGCAGGTGCTTGTCAGGGCTGGTTTGCTTGTTCACAGTATCTCCATTATGGTGACTCGTCTGGTCCAGGTATAACACTGCCAAAACATTGGAGAATCACTCCTGCACACACTGCTGATTGTTGCTTGGGTCTTGACTGAGCATTTGGAAAAAATTATAAAGTTATCCCATTCTCCCTCTCCCAGACCTTCTCTTCCTCTCTTTTCACCCCTCTCGACTCCTTGACTCTTCGACTCTTCCTTCGTTTCCTCTTTTCATCCGTACTTGCTCTTCTTCCTCGACCCATTCAGTCAATCTCAACCTCACCAAGGCTTTGATCAGTGCATCTGGTCTTTTCTTCATCATGCCAGTCACGTCTATGTTGCTGGCAGCTGGCCAGGTGGCCATCCTTGGCGCCTCGGTCTCTGCTGCTCCTGAGATCAATTTCCCCTCTGGCTGTGATTCTGTTTGTCAGACGGCGTTCAACCAGGCCCACCCCATCGATGCTAGCTTCTGGGTCTCTCCTAATGTGACTGCCGAGCCCTTCTACCAGACTCCTAAGGACTTTGGCGGCTACAGCGTCGGTGACCTAGTCAAGTGGGAGGACATCAGTCCTGAAGATGTCTCGGGGCTGTGGTGGGTTCCCTCTGGCCTGGCCCTCTCTCGCTTCCTGTACGTGAGTGAGGACGTCGACGACAAGCCCCTCCCTGCTACTGCCTACGTCCTAATGCCCTACCACAACCCTCTCGGCGAGGACAAGCCTTTCCGCGTTGTTGTCTGGGCCCACGGCACCGCAGGGTTCATTCCCCAGTGCGCTCCCTCCAATGACAAGCGCCTCCAGTACCATTGGCAAGCCCCCTTCGCTCTTGCGGAGCAGGGATACATCGTTATTGCACCTGACTATGCGGGCCAGGGAACTCAGATCCCCCAGGGCTTCATGTACAACGCCGGTATCCCTCACGCCGCGGACGTCAGCAACGCTGTCAACGCTGCCCGTCAGGAATTCCCCGACCTCATGTCTCCCGAGTGGGTGGTCGCCGGCCACAGCGAAGGCGGCCTCACAGCCTGGCGTACCGCCCAGCGCGAAGCAGACAAGAAAAAGGCCATCGGCGGCTTCATCGGCGCCGTCGCCATCGCTCCCGCAATGGAAGTCATGACTCTCGTCCCCTGGGTCATCGAGAAAGCCAAGGGCGGTCCGTTGAACGATATCTACGTCCCCTTCATGCTCCGCTCCATCGCGCGGCTGTTCCCCTCCTTCGACCTCGCCAAGTACGCCACCAAGAAACTCATCGACCTCTCGACCCTCTCCACAAACGCCTGCCTGAACGTCGCCCTCCCCCTCCTGATGAACCTCACCCTGCCTGACATGTACCACAACAACGCAAACTTCACCTCCGCCCCTGAAGTACTCGAGTGGGACGAGAAGTACCAGGGTAAGGGCGCCTCCGAACTCGCCGGCCCGCTCCTCGTCCTCCACGGCGAAAAGGACTTCATCATTCCTCACTCCCACATCGAGACTATCTTCGACGAGCAGTGCGATGTGTTCCCTGATTCGCGGGCTCACTATACTCTCCTTCCTGGCCTTGACCATGACGGGGCGGTGCAGGCCTCTCACTGGAGCTGGTTTCCTTGGATCGCGGATCGCTTTAATGAGAAGGAGCTTGAGAAGGGATGTACCAAGGATCAGGTTTCTACTGCCACTGATCGCTTTTCTTCTGTTGAGCAGGCTTGGGTTTCTGGGGGGCAGATTCTCGCTGAGTAAGGTGTTGTTGGTTTTCTGGTCGGTTGCCTTGGGATGTCTTGACATGCGACCTGTGTTGGATTCGTTTGGGACTACCCAACTTCACCTACTCACGATTATCCTTGGGCCTTATACTCTTTTATCTTTTTCTTTTACGTAAAACTCGATGCTGCGTTTTCTCAATCTCGGTACCGGTGTACTAGAGTCTCGTCCATGGAGACGTTATTCACGGACTTGGCTAAAATGTGATACTCTAGGATTCATCCTGCATAGTAAATACGACCCCTCTGCCTCATCTTGTACAAGGAACTACTTGAAGACCTGGGAACACCAGGCTCGATCCGTATTCTCCGCGTCATCCTGTTCCATTTCACCTTCCTCTAAGCCCTTGAGATTTCGGATGTGTTGGCGTTGGTGTGGGCGCGAATTGCGAATAGGGCTAGGCGAGATAGACAGCGCTAGGAGTCTCAGTACGGCATTGTACGGGGATGTAAACACTAAGTGCAGAGCGCGACTTAGGATCTGTACGTACTAGACAATATAGACAGATTCTAAACATTCAAGGCCCCAGTAGATCACGTCGCTTACGGTTCTAACCCGTGTATGGATTGACTGCTATCTGTAGAGGCTCAGCCATCTGTCATTGAGGGGGGTTCGATTCCATTCCATCATAGAACGATCCGTCCATATCTGCGCTGGATATTATGTTGGCAGTGTGCTCAGTTGTTAAGTGGTCTTAGGACTAAGAGAGGAATCCACGTGTTTGATTGACTTATTCATTGAGAGATACCTAGGCGTCCGAGCCTCTCGCCTATCTCAAGATGGTCAGGGGAGAAAATAGAGAGGATGGCCTTCCTCCTAGGTACAACTTCCCGCGCTCAAAGCCCACATCCATCCCCTCTAGCCCATGGTAAATCTCCCATCTCCATCTCCATTCCCCTTTCAACTCCTCTCCACACCCTCTCTAACAAACTCTATTTAGCAATCATACCACTGACACAACCCTGTAGTCCCACAACAAGAATACCTCCCATTAATGCAGAGGCCACACCCCTGGCGCTTGGCGAGGTTCTCGAGCTGAACTGCCTCTTTGGGCGCTGCTTCGGCGGCTGGGGCGGCGAGGGCGGTTGCGAGGAGGGTGAGGAGGACGAGGGGGGCTTTCATTTTGGGATGAATTGGATTGGAGTTGAGAGGTCTGGTTTGGGTGTCGATTTAGGTAGTTTAGCTTGGGAGGACTGATGGCGTTAAGTTGGCTCTTCTTTATGCTTTGGAGGGGTAAAGGTGGGGACAAAGTCAATGGAGTGAGTAGGTACCTTGATGATTTCCAGTCAAGTTAGTACTTTTCTTGCTCTCCTGATGCAGTGGAGTCATTCATTCAGTCGAAGCCAACAGAAGACGAATTTATATCTATCGAACATAGCGTAAAGTCCATCGACGGCATACCGGCCCGCCGTCTTGTAGCATCATTATCCATGTAAGACAAACAGATATCCTCCGTGACAGTTTAGTCTATCCCCGCCTGTCAGCTTCGACTCATTGGGATGTGTATAAGGTGCAAGCACTTCAGGCCTCCGGGAGAGGGGTAGGGACCAAATCCCTGATTATCCTGCCTGAAGGATCCTCGCATGCAGATCTAGGAGCACGGATCGCACCGTGTCTTGCATTTGTGGGGGCGATATACTAGTATAGCTGCAGCTGCAGGGATATCTGAGCTAGGCGATGTGGGGTATTAACTATAGCCATTGAACTGGACTGCATGTCAGATCTGACTAGCCATATTGGAGACGGAACTAATATGCAGTGGTGGACTCCAGTTTAGTGGCTAGAGTATGTAGTTCAAGGCTCAGGACACCCCCCGCCGGCGCGTTCCATTTCCCGTTTCGGACGCCAGCCCTGGCGCAGCAGGAACGACGGGGCCAGTGAGCTCGCACTATCGCCGATATCCGACGTCGACTCTATCCTCTGCTTACACTCGTTTGGTGGAAGTTTTGTTGGTCAGCGAGCATGCAAATGTGCTTTTGTTTGGATACTTAGATCTCACAGCGAGAAATTTCCGTGGGCGGTAGCCAGCAAGGTTTCATTGAGCTATCACAGTCTTGATCGCTTTGAAGTCTCAAACAGAATCTCTTTGCTATCTGGAGCTCAAAAAGGACCAAGACCCAGCATCGTCCGTCATCAGGACAATGGCCAATTTCACCAAGCAATCTTAGCAATAGCCCCATTCGGCCAGCGTCTGGCAGCGTACTTTCTCGCTTCATCAAGGAACAACAGCCCGATTCCAAACGCAACAGGGAGAAAGAAGTGCTCGACAGGAACAGTCGTCGTATCGATGGCGCCATGCAGGTCAGGGATGTAACAGACTAGCAGAACCATTTAGCTCACTCTACTTCATTATTTTCCAGCTTATTGGTTCGTATGTAAAATAAGTCGGAAAAACTCACAAATAAAAACAACCCCCAACGCAAACCCCATAGCCGGGAACAGGAGGATATTCTGCGTCTCCTTATTGAAGATCGGTGGCTGTTGAAAGATACTTAACCGCCTGGTGCGCACGCCAAGCAGATTGAAGAATTGCATGAAGACAAGGTTGACGAAGTAGATTGAGGATGCCTCGTTCGCCACTTGCGTTACGTAGTCGGGGTCGTATTGGGGTGGCCAAGAGCCGTAGTGCAGGACCATGGCGCTAAAGGGGATGCCTCGTCTCTGTGTGTTTGCGTCTCAGTTGAGACTGGTTGTGATGGGGTTGTCTAGGGAGATGGTGCGTACTTGCATATGCCAAAACGCCATAACGTACGACAGGAAACATTCATATAGTCCGATAAAGAGGTATGCGTGACCGAGGAGCCGGGTGTTGACGAGACGGTCTTTCTTGGGGTTACGCGGTGGGCGGAGGAGGAGGTCGGATTCGGGCTTTTCGTAGGCGAGGGTTATTGCGCCGGCGCAGTCGGTGAGACAGCTGGCTTCGTTAGCTTCTGTTCGTTTTGTTGAGGGACTAGAAGCGGGTTCCTATTGTACCAAATGATGATCATGAGAAAGGAAGAGAGGATTTGAGGTATTCCTAGGACGACGTTCGTGACAACGGGCCCTGGCTTGTTAGAATTGAGTCCTAGTTGATTTCAAGGAGACGTACATAGCTCACTGAAGCTTCCGGCTGGAAGCAAGTAGATTACTGTCTTCTTCAGATTATCTGTATCCCGTCAGTACTCTCCAAACTCCAGAAATGTGAGGAGTGTGTAATCACCATAAACCAACTGTCCAGATCTCACAGCCTCCACGATCGCAGAGAACGAATCAAGAAGAACAATATCGGCAGCCTCAATCGCAATATCAGACCCGCTTCCCAGGGCGACACCGACGTCCGCTGCCTTCAGGGACGGAGCGTCGTTCACACCATCACCGGTCATGGCAACAATGTTGTCTCTGGCCTTGAACTCTTTCACGATGCGGAGCTTCTGCTCGGGTGTTGTCCGCGCGAAGACGATCTCATCGTAGGCACATAGTTTGTCGAAGTCTGCGTCGGTGAGATCTGATAGCTCGGGTCCGCTGATGACAATCGCGGTGGTTGATCCTGGTGCCTTGATGGCTGCTTTGTCGGTGTGGCCTAGAGCCTTGATGTCATCAATTAGGTCGTGGGGAGTCCTGATGATACCGCACTCGATTGCGATTGCTTGGGCAGTGAGCTTGTAGTCGCCGGTCACCATCATGATTCGAATGGACGCTTTGCGGAGAGTATCGATTACACCGGGGATTTCGTCCCTCTAGAGGGAAGTTAGCTACCAGTATGAGAATTCGAAAAATGGAATTGGAGCACATACCGGAGGGTCAATAAGACCGACAATTCCTACAAAAGTAAGACCGTCATGTGCCGCTCCAAGAACTCTCTTCTCATCTTGGGCAACGTCAATCCAGTCGCTATCGACTAGATTCTGGGCCATGAGAATGACGCGCTTGCCCTTGGCCGACCAGCGGTCCTTGACGATTTCGATTCTATTGCGGTCGCCATCTGACATTACCTCAGTCTCTCCATTCCTATTGATGGCGTATGCACACTTTGAGAGCAGCATATCTGGCGCCCCTTTGATGAACAGGTATCTAGGTAGTCGCGGATCAGTTATCAGTCATTACAAACGCGAATTTAGGATCTGACTTACCCAGCCCCCTGGTTAATATGCCTTACTACGCGAACCATGAACTTATTCTTACTATTAAATGGAATCTCGAATGTCTTCTTCCATTGCACACGAAGCTCGCTGACCGGTCCGAGCGACTGAGATAGCCGAAGAATGGCCTGGTCAGTGGGGTCACCGAAGATCTTCATGGCGTGCACGGGGCGATCCATCGTCGAGGCGTCGAACTCAGCCGCGTTGCAAAGGCCTCCGACTTCCCGAATCAGGTTGACTGATTTGTTGGGAACGTCCTGTGTCATGCGTTGCTTTGCATCCTCCTGGGCGTATTCTTCGCCTCCGGAGAAGCAGTCGGTTACGAACATCTCATTCTTCAATTGTTCTTAGCAGTCACCTGAGATTTATCTAAGATATTTGGATACATACCTTGGTCAGTGTCCCTGTCTTGTCTGAACAGATCACCGAGACAGCTCCTAGAGTTTCCACCGTTGCCAGAGACTTGCAGAGAACCTTGTTCTTTTTCATGATGTTGGCAGAGATGGTGAGGCCCATGGAGATGGCGATTGGAAGGCCCTCGGGAATGAAAGCAATGCCAACGCTTACGCAACTGACGATGAGAGTCGGGACATCAATGAAATCAGGGTGATCCCTGCGCAAATAAGCGGCCCTACATGGTCAAAGTCAATAAGGGACTTCTCCGACCACGACCAAGAAAACGCACGTACCAGACGATAACGATAACTAGAACAAAAGTGACAACGAGCGAGATAATGATAAGAACAAATCGGAAAATCTCCTTCTGCATTGGAGTGAAATCACTTCGTCGCTTGTTGGACAGACTAGCGATACGGCCAAACACCGTGAGGTCGCCCGTGGCCACAACGGTTCCCAAGGCAGCTCCAGAAACGCAGTATGTACCCTGCAATCCGACGTTGTTTGTTTCAAGGAAGTTCTGGTTCGTAGATTCAACGGTTCCATGAATAGGCTCGGACTCGCCTGGAAAGTTCAGCTCAGCAGCGAACACAAAGCGCTAGAAATGGGAAGGTATTCCTGTTGCCACTTACCAGTCAAAATCGACCTATCAAACTTAACATCGGACGAAGTCTGAATAAACCGTACATCAGCCGGTAGCTTATTCCCCTGTTTGATCTGGATCACATCACCAGGAACCAGGTCAACGGCACTAATGAAAGCCGGGCTCCCGTTGCGAACAGCAATACACTGATCGGGAAGCATGGTCGTAATAGACGCCATAACTTGTGACGAAGACCAATCCTGCCAACCGTTGAAAGCAGCCTGAATGGCCCAGACCGCAACGAGGACAATAGCCAGCGCCAGGTTCGCCTCTGCAGGTGGGCTTCCGAGCGGCTTCCACGCGATGAACACCAGCACACCACCTCCGAGAAGGATACTACCGAACCCGCCGAAGATGTAGCCCATCAATGTCCGGAACCATTTTGAAGGTGGTGGGCTAGGCTGGTTCTTGCCATACTGGCTGATGAGACGGCCGACTTGTCCGGTCTGTAAGCCCTGTGCGGAAGTCGAGAGACGGGTTTGCAGTTCCTCGACGGAGAGGAGGTGGTAGTCGAGCTCGGCAAGTCCTGTAATAGAGCGTCAGCACTGTTATTCTATCGAAAACCGTGAAAGATTTCACACCTGCAATCTGCTCCCGTTCCTGCTTATTGCTGTCACTGGGCTGCTTGGAGCCGTGATCGAACTTATCATCGACCTTGAAGGACCTAGAACAGGGATCATTAGACGCGTTGGAGAACTCATCGGGAAGCAAGGGACTCACAGGGTGCGGTATGTGATGGGAAGCAAATTCTCCGGTGCAACAACCCGGCCACGTGCGCTGTGCACAGAAGCAGTCGAGTTCCGACGCGAGGTTGGTCTCATCTGATGATGGATTTCATCCTCGGCGATTCGAGCACGAGTTCTGCCCTTGTCGTCGCCCATGGCTGAGGAGTTGTGCAGAGAGCTGGGAGCAATTCGCACGGGGACAAAGGGAAAGAAGAAAGAAGATCAGAAGATAAGCAATAAGACAACATGTTTGTACTGAATGCGTGTGCTCTTTATAGGATGGATGTAGTCATAATAACAGAAAGAATCAAGTACAGCGGTGGTGTTGAGGCGGAGTTGGAGAGAGTGAAACTGAAGACATTGGGAGTGGTTGAGAAAATGGCTCAGTCCACAGCGCAAATTATCTCAGCCAACCACCACCATGCGCAATTATCACTCACTACTCTGACAGCGGCTTCATCTCGCATGGCCTGGGTCTCCAGAATGACAGGATTCGATTGAAACCGTAGAAAGATGAAACGGGGCCAATTAGGCTGCTGTATTACTGTATATACCCATTAAACTAATGTAAGTATGCGAACGCTATTTCCCCCGAAGCTCCTGCTAAATCAACTTTTCCTAGACTGATGGCTATCAGCACTCTTTTCAGCAACCCTGCTCTTCACTACGAGCACTGCCACTCGCCGCCGCCGCCTCCTCCTCCTCATCCTTCTTCAACATCTGACAGAACCTGCTTCTCTCCCGAATCCAGTACCCCTTCCACAGCAGCACATACGGAATCGGCAGACAAGCAATACTAACAAATCCAACAAGTGAGGTCGCCCACCCAACCCCGATCGTCTCATACATTGGTTTCGCCGCAACTGGAAGCGCCGCCCCGAGCATACTACGCGTAATCACAGAAGCAGCCAGTGCACTCGCCGAGTAGATCTTGTAAGCGTCCGTCACGTATATCGACAGCGAGGTGAAGATCGATTGGTATCCGTAGCCGAAGAAAAGGCCTGATATCACAGGCACCAACCAGTGGACTGTCGACTTTGCGGTCCATCCGAGCCAGAACAACGACGCGGAGAGCGTGACACTGCCAATGCAGGCAATGGGGAGACGATGGAATTCAGGGTTGAAAGGGAGGAACCATGTTTCATTGCAGGAGAGGGCGGCCTCGTACTTGGAGTCCCAGTATATAGCCGTGAGAGCAGTGGACGCGGCGCCGAGTCCAACTGTAAAATTAGTTAGGATGGGTCGAGAGAGGAAGATATTATAAACGTACCTGGAAGGAATGCAAGGGACGTGATCTTGATGCTGAACCCGTACACCTCTGGGAAGATGATGGGGTAGGCCTGAAAGTAGAAAAAGACAAGAGCGTAGACAAACGCGAGGTATATCGACGTGAACAGAATGATCGGTTCGAAAACCAGCATGTACAGCGGTCGTAGGAATATGGTTTTCAGGTCTGTATTCTGTTTTGATAAGGGCGGCGTGACGACATTCCCAGTCTCCTTGCTTAGCTTCGCAGCTTCACGCTTAAGTATTGCCGGGCCGAACGTCTCTATTGTTGGATTGAGTAAGTATTGAGTACTTTTGTTGCTCAAGGGTACCTACCCGGTAAGAAGACGAGGCCGACCAACGTTAGGCCGGCAAATATTAAATCGATCCAAAAAGTCCATCTCCAACCATGTTCCGACGCGAATCCGGATATTATAGGTCCCACTATGGGTCCGAAACTTGCTGCCTTCTTACAGTCAGTGGAATGCGCACAGGGCCAATCAAAGATATCACTCACCGCGCCAAAACATGCCATTGCCCTTCCCCTTGCCCGGTCCTTGAAGATATCCGCATATACTCCGCCGATAACGGTCTGTGGAGAAGCCCCCATACACCCACAGACGAAGCGGAAGAATAGAAGAGAGGACCAATTGGGAGCAAGCGAACACGCCAGAGTAAACAGGAAAAAGAATATGAAGGTATATAGAATGACAGGACGGCGCCCAACAGTTTCACTCAGTGGGCTCCATATCAAAGGCCCAACAACGTATCCCAGCAGGAAAATACCAGTAGGCAGACTGCGCTGGCTGTCATCCGTCATCTCGAACTTCTCCATGATATAAGGAACAGCATTGCTCGGGAGGGATGAGGCGATCCCGCTGTTCATGACGGATAGCAGTGCAAAGCAGAAAACATAGAGCTTCTTGTAAAACGGCCAATTGTACGGGCTTTTCTTCGGACAATCTTCGAACGTGATCACCCTTGGGGTAGGAGTGGGCGGAGGTGTAGGGCTGGCCAAGGCAGTGACTTGGTGCGTCGGTTGTGAGGCATCTTTGGTTTCTAAGCAACGTTAGTATGTATGAAAGACCGAGGTTGAAATAACGTACTCGAGACTGCACTAATCTGTGCGGGCTTCTCCAGCCGGTGTACTTGGCATCTCTTGTCGTTCTCCATCGTGGTGGTGGTTAATTATTGCTGCTACTGTTAACCCGGCCGGCCGTCGATTTTAAGTATGAAGCATCAATTTCCCTCATCTTCGACGAATTTTGCGCCTTGACTCATAAAAACGTATTCGACCTATCCAGACACATGCAGATTGCCATCTTGTTTTCCATTGCTGTTTGTTCTCCCAATAGAATTGCTCATAGATCAAGATTGCGGCACTAGAGTCGGCCCCGGTCCCGGCCCCGATCGGCACCGACCATAGGGCTCGGCCAGCTCCCCCAAAAGACCGACTCGGCCCAGGTCAAAGACGGCCACGCAGGCGGCGGTCAGTCGGAAAATTGGGACGCGATGCAGTTTGATATGCACCTTGAAGCCCTGTGACCAAGGCATATATTGTCTGTTGGGGTCTGGCCCAGGGATCTAGAAACAGAGCAGTTGCGCTGTCCTCTGGAGAATGCACATCCCTCCACGAAGGGAAGTGATTGACAGCATACGACAATGCCCTCATATCTCATCATTGTGTCAAGGCGGTGTCAGGCGCGGCAAAGATCTGGCAGGAAGTCGAAGATATCCGTTTGACCTTCCTCAAACAAGTCAAAGGAATCCGCGATTGGTGCAGTCAGATTCCAGTTTGGGATATCATATCCCAGTAGCCTGGGCAAAACAGGTTCAGGTCTGGGCTCTGCCGACGAAGAAGCGGTCAGGTCAGTCTCTTTGTCGACGGGTAGGAGTGGGTTTTCCTCTGAGGTGTCTGGTGTGCCCGTGGAGTTGAAATCCCACCTAGGCACGCTGTTGGCCTCGGGCCTTGCCGGTACTGCAACGCCTGGCTGAGTATTACCGTCGCTACTACATAGATCCTGCTCTGCGAGAAGCGCCCCGGCGTAGTTGACGAATATCTGGACTGTCCTATGGATGTCGGGGTAAGGTGGCTGTTTGAGGTACTCCAGGATCTGTCGGACACGCTGGAGGACTAAACGCCGGTTGATCAGCGTAGGGTGCCATCGAGCTACCCGAATTGCAAAGGTTGCTGGGCTGCGTCAGTGTTGCTCCGAACTAAGATACAAAAGTACTCACTGATAAAGGCAATGGTAAGAGCTGGATACGTCGGCGCCCAAATCAATTGACACCTGTACGCTGATTCCGTCACCAACAGCGTCAGTTGGCTCTCGATCACTTCAACCAGTGATTTCCAGAGGCCAAGGACAGCGTCCGGCTCTAGGCCTTGAGCACCTTCTGGTGTCTGCTGTAGTTTCTGTATTCTGGCTATGGCGGCGCATAGTGTAAACACCTAGACTACGTTAGCAGCGGCTTTCACAGTATATGGACATAACTACCTTGGCATAATTCAGCATCAACTTCAAAGATGACCGTTGAAACGCACCCGGATGGAAAGCGTTTCCTGCTACAGTCAGTCATTGTATGAGTAGTAAATTAGACAACTCACGATGGTGTAGTTCGTCCCATTCCTCCCACCACTGTTGGAGCTTCCGCATAATTGTTGGTAGTTCAGTCGTTATAATCGGAGCCGCTGCGGAGCTCTCAATAACCTGCCGACCTCTTGTGCGGATTTGATGGTATTCAATAATCGAGACCGTCCGCAAGTCACAGTGAAGTGAAAGCGGGTAGTCAAGGAATTTCCGAAGCTTCGAGATATCAACATCTCCCAGTCGTGACTTCCGTCCCGTTCCACTAGCAACATCCAGTTCCAGCGTAGATGATATAAGCCATGTCCGCAACTGCCACACAAGCTGGCGATCCTCCATGGTCGCAGAGAGGTAGCTCCTCGGCGCAGCGCTGTGGGCCAACAAGGTATCCAGCGACTTCTCCAGGCCTAGATCCAGTGCCGTGCGCAGGATGAGCGCTGTCGAAAACCAAGTCTTTTCCGAATATGCCGCAAGAAGAATCATTCCCTGGACGGTCTCCAGCTTGGTGGGCTTAGCGAAGAATGAATCCTCCGCTAACCGTTGCGCTTCATCCTGAAGCACCCGCTGCAAGTGCATATCCCCACGGTGATCAGGAGCAGCACGGCTTGCTAGGTATATGATCACAGTGAAACAGAATAGTGATCGCGAGCGGATCGAGTCGAAGGTGTCTCGGACGGGATCAAACAGGGGTATGAAGTTCTTGCTGCAGTTCATAAACCTGAAGAAATCAGTTTCTGCGGTTTCAAACAGCAGGGCTCTTTGTTTACCTTTCGTAAATGCACCGAGCATCCTCTTCGCTGATAATGCCCCGCGAGATGATGTCGCCCCTAGTATCAGCGACATCAGACTCCCCCAGGAACATCGGCGAGCTTTCCCTCAGGTTCACAGACATTGAATGCATGACCGACTGCGGCGCAATCATATCCTGTGGGCTAAACTGATGCAGCTCGATATTCTCGAGGTGGCTAGTCGACACAGACCTATTGCTCGCAGGGCTGGTGGCAGATGCCGTACTGAAAGCATTCCGTTGATGGCTATAGTGGTCAGAGTACTCAATCTGTTTTTGAGGGGAGGGCAAAGAATGCTTACCCAACTGTGTTCCTCGCATGCCCCCTCCTCTCCGATGGGCGTGGTCTGTTGATAGTGTCCAGAATACACTCGTGCTCGTATCCGGCGGCACGACAACGCGAGCATGGCATATGAGTGCGGGCATCGCAGCGCACCTTCTGTTGCCTGCATCTTCTGCAGCTCTTGAATAATTTTCCAGTCATTTTGATACTGACGGCCTGTCCCTTGCAGATGAACTCGTGGCTCGGAGGAATGCGCAAGGTCGGGGCCGACTGACCGCCTCCAAGACATATCACCGAGATAAGCCCGAGCCCCCCCTCAGGCACCATTAAACATAACTACCTGCTAAGTTATTGCTTGGGCGGTGATCTGGTTCTCGGGCGCTTTACGCTTAAAAGGGCGCTTGGAGGATTCCAGACAGCATTGACTTGTGGATACTGTTTCGTATGTTTTGACATATGCACAATGCAACAGCGTGGAATGAAACTCTATATATATTTGCGTAGGACCTCTTGGGCTTTGGTCAGATTGTCCATATCTGTCCATACTCCGTCTTACCTCGCTCGCTTATCTGTAGGAATCTCGGGATTCAGATTTTCTCAGAGGCTTCTGGTCAGTTAGTCTACAAGTCTATCAACAAAGCGATCCATACTAATGACATGTACAGGCTCGGTGACAGGGAGGCGGAGCGAGCAGAAAGAAAAAGCCATGGTGAATATCAGCCAAAAATATTTGATGTTACGCATAGCACATCCGATATGGTGTAACGGCTAACATCGTGGTTTTTCAAGTTCTCCTTGATCATCACAGCTCGGGGTTCGATTCCCCGTATCGGAGTTCTTTTTTGCCTCGTCTTTTTTGCCCCTCTTCCATTTGCTCGTGAATTGTAACAAGAGTGGAAGCTCCCTTGATTCTCTTAATAAAAATTTTTTAATTACAGACAATAAGATAATAATGCGGGCAGGACTTTCAAGTCTTTCCCTGTATCTGCATACCTTGCATTGCGTGGCAGCGGCTCCTCTGCGTCCACTCTGGCGGCCACCTGCAGTACACTCTATGGTCCAAGAGCTAGCACTCGCTCATTATTCAATTGCATCATCTATCTGCTCTTGCTTTCGCTATCAAGGTAAGAATAGAGACTGTTTGGTCATTCTTGATTTCTGCAAGTTCAATTCCTGGAATCAGATTCAAATGAAACGCCTTATTTATATCACCGTAATGCCAGAGGGCGGGTGACTTGGCCAATCGAGGAGGAAACTCCACCGAAAAGCGGCGCATCTCAGAGCAATTAATCGTTCTTTTGGGTGTAGTATAGACGACTGCGTCATGGTTATTCCGAAGATGGACATCAGCGCAAATGCAATCAGTAGCGGTATATTAGCAGGACATGCTCGGCGTCGTCAGACAAAGCCATTGTATTTTCGACTGTGAGATGCAGGGATATTTGTCGTTTCATCTCTTCCGCGTTACCGTAACGTTTTCGTTCAAGAAACTGAAATTCTCCTAGGTTTCCGTCTGCAGTGGCCCAGTGTAAAGGGGTTTGTTTGTCCATGCCAATCGGTGAATCGACCACCAACAGCGACGCCTGCCCAGCTGCATGATACACTATGAAGCGTTATATCTCTGCGCAAGCTGGAGAGGGAGCCGACGGACCAGACAGGTGGTGAACGGCGAAGCCACCTGCATCCGCAGTAAAAGCGCCACAACGGCTTCATGTCCATTCTCTGCCCCGTGAAACATAGAAGAGTGTATCCGTATCTCTTCGTCGCAGGTACGGCAGCACCTCTGTCCAAGGGTACCTGGGTGGCAGCTACACGACCTCGAAACGCAGCAAGACTGTATGGAGAGGCGTATTCCTGGGCCGGATTCTTTCGTCCTTGTTTAGCCCACGGCCAACAGCAGGATTGTAAATTCAAGATTTCCATAGATGGCTGCGGCGTGATGCAGAGAGGAAATAGAAAAAAGCTTGAATGAGACTGCTGGAATCTTGAAAAGTCAGTGGACCTTATAAACATTGACAATTCCCGACGCGGGACATTTCGCTCAAGCTCAAGGGTAGGAGAGCTCTGGTATCTAGATACAAAACTTCTCTGATATCATCATTGCTCGCGTCGGCGAGTCTGCATAAGGATTAAGGACTTAAAGTATCAACTTGATATCCGAGTCCGATCCACCTAGTCCTATCAGATCATGGCGGGTTGATTCCGACGCGCGAAGCTGTTGGTCCACTTTGGCTGCCAACTTGCCGGTAAACTCGTAATCCGTATAGTAGAGTGTAGTCCTATCTTCGAAGGCCAGCTCTAGAACTCCTCGGCGGGCAGCGTCCCTGAGGGTAGGCTGGGGCCGCGAGGTTCCGACGGGATATTTGGTGCTCGGAGCACATGTACAACCATGTGCAAAACCAGCTTCACCGTTTCATACTCTTCTCTTAGTTCTCAGCCCAACCGCCAGAAGCTAGTGGTGTCCACCCATCGTTATCTTGAGTATTCGGATCAACACGCGGGTCAGCTAGGAGAACTTTGACAATATCCATGTCGTTAGATAGCCCAGTAGCCCAAGATTAGTGGTGTTCTCCCATCGTTATCTTGAGTATTTGGATAAAACACGCGTGTCAGCTAGGAGAGCTTTGACAATATCCATGTTGTTTTGGCCAGTAGCCCAAGTTAGTGGTGTCCACCCATTCTTATCTTGAGTATTTGGATCAACACGCGGGTCAGCCAGGAGAACTTTAACAACATCCACGTTGCTAGATAGCCCAGTAGCGCAGAATAGTGGTGTTCTCCCACCATTATCCTCAGTATTTGGATCAACACGCGGGTCAGCCAGGAGAACTCTGACAATATCCATGTTGTTATGGTCAGCAGCCCAGGATAGTGGTGTCCTCCCGTACACATCCTGAGCATTTGGATCAACACGCTGATCAGCAAGTAGCAGCGTGGTAACTTCCTTAGCGCCTTTCTCCGCTGCCAATAACAGTGGTGTCCTTTTGTGTTTATTTCTAATATCTGGGCTAACACGCGTGTCGGCGAGTAGAAGTTTGACAATTTCCTCCCAGTTGTTCTCTGCCGCCCAATGTAGTGGGGTTCGGCCATCTTTGTCTTTATCATTTGGCGAAAATCCATTTTCCAGAAGAAAAGCAAACAATATCTCGTCGCCAAGCTCTGCAATATATGAAATAGCAGGTCTTCTGTTCGAAAACTTGAAGTCCCGTCTGAGGAATTTCCGACCATTCACACTGTTGATATATTGGGTGTGTATATCAAGAAATTTGCTTTCCCGTGGCTTCTGAATCGCACAAAACTTCAAGATGGCCTGCACAGCTTCCTTGTTTTCCATGGCAAGAGCTGCAAAAAGTGGGAGTCCATATCTCTCGCCTTCTTGTTTGAGCAAGGATGTATCGAGCGGCAAAGCTTCAATAAGATTCGGAAAGTTATATTCTGCTAGGATATACTGAAGGCTCACGTTGGGAGTGTGCCGGCGTACCTCATGCTTCTCGAATAGATTGTGCAGGTGATTCCAATTGGACAACGGAAAGTTTCGGAGAAGCGCTTGTTGAGGAATTTGGGCTGTCGCTGCCATGTCTGCATGATAAAGTATATTACAGACGGCATACTCTAGAAATGGGAATCTGTCAGTAACAGCGGTGCGAATGGCAGCCATTTCCTCCTCCGAGGCCTTTGGAAACGGCCCCTTGACATTCAGCCCAGTGGTTATACCCAGAGCCATGTATCTTAAGCAGCATTTTTTGATCGCTCCTGGCTTAGCCCCTGAAAGTTGCTTCCAAGTTCGGGCCAAATTTGGCCGAACCCGTCCTCCTTGAGGAGAAAATCTCTCACAGACTCATGAATAAACTGGACAGTTGATGCTTTGGTGATGGTGGTCTCAGCGAGTCCTTTGGAGCAATCCACAATAAACCTCTCAATATCCTTGTCCGTAATGGCTTCAGATGTCCAGTCTTCTAGCGCCTCAGGCTCAATCCCAATAAGGACAGCGCAGTATAATTGCCTTGGTGTTAAAGGTTGTCTTGCCAATAGAATCCACTGGACACACAAAAGAAGCTGATCTCTGTCATCCTGATCTCGCGTCAAGATGTCGCGAAATAAACTGTGTAGGTCATCAGGAATATCACGCAACTCCTGTCGAAGCCTATGCATGCGGCCTCGATCATGTTCTTTATTCAAGATCTCCACCACGAGGACCACCCACATGAAGACTCCAGAGGCCTTTTCTTGAAGCTCACTTCGGATCTGGGCGGCGAGATTGCTGTGCCCCATATTCAGCTCCTTGTCCACATAGTTCTTAATATCTTGATTGTGCCCTTCCTGCCCCTCAAGGACTAGCTCTAGCCCGCTTCTGATGGTAATATGTGGATAGTGCCTGCTCGAGAACAGGACATGAAATGGGACCCCAACCGCAATAGCAGACTCGGCAATATCTTCAAAGAACCGCAGCATGTCCCGAATCTGCATTTCGTCACATTCATCCAGTGCGTCAATGAAAGAGACAAGCGGGGTCTGTTTAAGCTTCTGTATCGCATGTTGAAAGAGCTCTTTCAGGGTTTCGATACTCCACTGATGGTCTTCGCCAACTTCCAAATCTCTCAATCCCAGAGAGCCAAAGACAGTTAGTAATTCCGGGATTTGACTGAGCAGTTGCCACAGTAGAGACCTATACATTCCCACTGTGGACTTCTCCAAGTCCTCTCCTCGTGCGTTGAAAAAGAAGCATAAAACCAACTTTCTTTTCATTACCTTGGGAGCATTGGAGAGAGCAAACTTGATCAAAGTTGACTTGCCAGCTCCAGGCTTTCCCTTTATCCACAAGACACCGTGATGCTCATTAATCTTGGTTTCGTCAAGCCATTTGAGATATTCCGGGGCTCTCAGGAGCCATTTGCATGTATGTACATGGGCTCTTTTCACGGTGTTTCGTCGGGCATCAATCTGTGAGAATTTCATTGACTCTAGCAGCCTGTGTTTTTGGTCCGGGCTGAGCGACAAAGTATTTCGCCCAACAGAAGCCTCAGGTATTGTGCGCGTTGTTCTGCTACATGCCATGTCGTCGGGCATGCCAGGGTCTAGATATGATAGAAGCTCCTTGCTGCACGCTGCAGCAGATGCAGCAGCATAGTGCTGCCAGACATCATTCTTATGAGAGTCGACGTAATCAGAAATGCCACGAATGACAAGACAAGGAAACTCAGTAAGAACTCCAGCAGCTTCCATCTCAAAACATAAAACGTCGCCTAGGTCACGAGTTGCCAATAAAGCCTTGTTGGCACTTCGTATCACGCGATCCCCGGAAGCAATCAGCCCATAGTGAATTTGCGGGTATTCGGCCTCCCGTGGGCGTCGATTAATTGTCTTTTCCATATCACAACCATCGCATGTTTCGTGGCCTGCAGTATGTAAGGAGTCCTGTTGGAAAAGGATGTCTTCTGTCTGTGGTTTCCGGTATGATGAAAGTCGGTCCCCCTTTTGTACCATCCCCATTAAAAATCCATTCATTTTGCTGGGGGCTATCCTGTGATCGGATTGCATCCTCACCACGGCTGATCTCAAGATAGAAGGAACCGGCGATAAATGACCTTTCGGAACAAAGCGTTCTTCAGTATCTTTCCCCAGGTCATATTGGACTACCCCGCCATGCAGCCCGTCAGGCATGCTTATAACAACATCACCCAGACGAATATCATGCTTGTCACTTGGAAACCCACCGCCAATCCCGACCAAGAGACGCAAGTCAACCTTTGGGAACGTGCGTGACATATTTGCGGTTACTATTGCTGCGGCCCCTTTCCCTTGGTTACATGGAAGGCAGGCAACCACAACGTTATGGCCACTGAGCTCGCCGAGGATATAAAGGTTGGAATCTCCTTGAGCGGAGGGCAAGCTGGAGTGCTCATTATCCAGCATATATCGGATAGCGCTCATCTCGAATTCAAGAGCACAAACCACACCAACTCTATAGTCTTCGCATTTCAGTTGCTTTTGGGTGCGAATCACCATGTTCCGACCCTCATCATGAGCATATGATCTCTTTCGCCGTCTCTCTGCCTCCGCGTCCAGCAGCTCATCGTCAAGCGGGCGTTTCAGAGGACTCTCAGTCATGGTTGCAAGGGGAGACCACCAACAATCGAGCAAAATTCGACTGTGAATAATTTATTTCAAGAGGGTGAGCTAAATCAGTTGTAGGTTGTCTAATTGATAGTGTTTGTGAGGCTGAGATGCGGGGTAACCAGAAATGCGAGGCTGAAGGTAAGACACACCCTTGTCCTTGGATACCAAGCACTCATGGATGTCCTGTAACTTGGATTGTCGGTCCCTAATCATTGACAGGAACGTAGGATATTTGAAGTGATCTGAGGTACATGTGCTTGACTTTACAGTATTATCCAAATCATAATTATTAAACTTGCGGTCTGAGCCAGCGACAACGGTTTTGTTTCATGTGCAGCAATGCCCTGTTGTTCTACACAATGATAGTAGAGTTCATCTTTACTCCTTAAGCCTGCTCTATAATGAAAGTCCCCGGCTAGTAACTAAATGAATAAACAAGTGGACTCTAATAGGAAGCTTTAAAGCGATGGTGCATATCAACCTCAAGTTAGATTATGCGGGAGAAGCAGCCTCACCCGTGCTCACCACACTATTAGTCTAGGCTTGATTAATCTATCTGTAGGAGCTGGAACAATGATGGAATGTAAATCCTACAGTGCATCGCACACCTTTCTTCTTGTAACAATCCGTGGTCACGAGAGTGCTTATAACGTGATGCATAAAACTTTTAATGTACCCATTTCTCAGCCTAGCGCCTTGGCAGTGGCGTCCAGAAATAAAATAAGAGTACGGGACGGTGAAGCTGGTTTTGCACTTAGCTTTATGGCCTGATCCTATCAACTCAACCCTGACCTGAGCATACTGATGAGCTATGAGCTATGAGCTATGACGAGAGTCTCAATCCCAGCCCAACCAAAATCAAACCTGGCAGCGAACGCGATAGATAAAAACTGGAGCAAAACGTACTCCGTATACAAAAAAATGGAGCGAGCGCAAATAACCGAGACCGGCTACTCTCGGCTCCTGTCGGAGCTCGCCACGCCGCCGAAGGACAGCCAGCCACATTACCGTTCCCAACCGCGCACCTTCCACAACAACGACCGATCATTGGTCAATCCCGCACGTGGGCTGTGGCTTGTCCGCGACGGTCAAGATTAGGGCACAGATGTCAAACAAGCCCGTGCGGAAAAGTATGGAGCCTCCGTTGCTTGATATTGTATCAGGCCTTCGCTAGGGGTCCATATGGTGGCTCTGTGGGCTTGCCGGGGGCCCGAATATGGGCCTCGAACTATGGGAAGACAGGGTGAAAAATTCTGCGATAGGACATATATTGGGCTGTGATGCCCAGTGTCTTCTCGTAGAGAAGATAGATAGACAATAATCCGAGTAGACGGTATATCACAGATAATTAACCGCGCTGCGGATCGGCATCCCGAGATGGACGACCACCATGAAACCGAAAAAGAGCTCCCCCCTCCCGTAACACGGACGTCAATGTCCGACGACACCGACACAGAATCCGACACCGAGACGCTCGACCAGCCCGGCTCGCTCGAACTCTCCCGGATCGAAACGTACCGGCTTCAGCAGAAGACGACCGTCGGGTCGAGCAGGGGTCCTCAGCCGCGCGAGACATGGCTGCCCATGGGCGCGGGGAAGGAGTATCCGCCTTTACTTCCAGATCCCGAATGTTTTGTTGTTGAGTTTGATGGGGCGGATGATAAGATGCATCCGTATAATTGGCCTTTGTTGAGACGGTTAGTCAATCTGTTTATACCATAGACTGGGGGGAATAGTTGATTAGGGCAGGGTTGGTTTGCTGACGGCTTGACTTGGTGTATCAGGGTATTCCTCGTCTGCATTCTATCTTATAGCACATTCGCCAACTCGTTCACGAGCGCTGTCTTTTCCGCGGGAATCGGGTCGGTCAGTCAGGAGTTCGGCATTGGGAGGGAGGTCGGATCGCTTGGTGTGACGTTATTCGTGCTGGGTTTCGCAGCGGGCCCCATAGCATGGGCGCCAATGTCAGAGATCATCGGTCGTCGCTGGCCGATATGCATCGGGATATTCGGGAGCGGGATCTTCACCGTCGCCTGTGCGACGGCGAAAGATATCCAGACGATCATGCTGACGCGGTTTTTCGCGGGATTGTTCGCCGCCAGCCCGATCTCCATCGTCCCCGCCATCTTCGCTGACTTGTTCTCGACTGCACAGCGAGGGATCGTCATGTCTGTCTTTTGTATGGCTGTGTTTATCGGCCCCTTTGCAGCGCCGTTTGTTGGGGGGTTCATTGATATGACTCTTGGGTGGAGGTGGATCATGTATATCTCCACCATCATGGTCTTCCTCGGCTTCGTCCTGGTCGCGGTCTGGATGGACGAGACATATGCGCCGGTCATCCTCGTCAACAAGGCTGCTATGCTGCGCCGCCAAACGCACAACTGGGGAATCCACGCAAAGCAAGATGAAGTCGAAGTTGCATTCTCAGAACTCATCCGGAACAATTTCCTGCGGCCGTTGCGGATGCTCGTCACTGAACCCATCCTTCTCCTTGTCTCGCTGTACATCTCGTTCGTATACGGACTCATGTACGCCCTTCTCGGCGCGTACCCAGTCGTCTTCCAGGAGGTATACGGCATGAACATGGGCGTCGGCGGGCTAGCCTTCGTTGGATTGATCATCGGCGAGCTCGTGGGCGGCGTATACGTTCTCTGCCTGCAAGGTTCGTACAAGCGCAAACTCGCGGCCAATGACGCCCGACCTGTACCGGAATGGCGACTTACACCAGCGATCGTTGGCTCCGTGGCCTTCTCAGCTGGCCTCTTCTGGTTCGGATGGTCGGGATACAGAGATGATGTCCATTGGATGGCACCCGTTGCGTCGGGGCTATCGACAGGCTTCGGCATCTTCTGTATCTTCTTGCAGTGCTTCAACTATATCGTTGACTGCTATCCTACCTTGTGAGTAACCTTATCTTCCTTGATCGCGCTATGACGAGACTAACAGCACCAGAGCGGCATCCACCATAGCTGCAAACACAATCCTCCGTTCAGCACTCGGCTGTGCATTCCCTCTTTTCTCGCGACAGATGATGGAGAATCTTGGTGTCCAGTGGGCAGGGACACTCCTTGGGTGTATAGCCGCGGCGATGATTCCGATCCCCGTGCTCTTCAAGATGTACGGGCCGTGGCTGCGGCAGAAGAGCAAGCTGGCTGGTGCGCCGGTACCCACTCCTCCGAGGAAGGAAGAGGTATGAATTGATGAAAGCTTTCTTGTTGAAACCACAACGCCCGTTTTGCATGTCAGAGCGTTCAGCGTCACGAATCATGAACTGTAAATACTCTCATTAGCGCACATAGACATAGAAAAAAGATAATACCATTGGCAAGATAATCCAAATGCTGAAAAAAAAAGAAGATGCAGACTACGGCCCCATAACTCATCCTGAAATCCTGATACTCCACGCTGTCTACTGAGTCATGTTGGCCACGAAGCCAGGAACAAAGACATATCCGTATCAAACAACTTAGAAATGAGCTTTCAGAAGGGTGAAACTGAGAGAAGAATCGGCCATATATCTCAGTCGATCAAATAGTCGTAAATGTCGTGGCTATACTAACGATCCAACAGTGCCTACTCAACCTCTACCAAACCCTTGACAGGCCGCGCTCATGGGCTTCATCCACATCGCGCTCCTCATCCTTTCTGAAATTGATAATTTTGGACTTGAACACTATGCCTTGTTAGTCGGGCGCATATCGGAGACCCAAAGACACATACCGTCTTCCATCTCCTCCAGCGACTTGCCCGTCGTCTCCTTGATGAAGAAGAAGACGTAAACAACAATAGCCCAGTTGAAAATGCAAAACATCAAAAATGTTCGCCATCCCATGTTATCAACAGCGTGCGGTGTCGCCTGGGAGAAGACAAAATTGAACAGCCACTGGGTTGATGTTCCAACGGCGATACCTATCTCTCGAATCCTGGTTGGGAAGATTTCACTCATGTATAACCATGGCACCGGCCCCTGTAGATCAGTTTCGTCAGCTTGAGAATAGAATATGGGAAGCGAGCTCTCATACCCAGGACATGTTATAAGACATTGCTTCGAGGTAGATCATAGCAATGGATGCGGCGGTAGGCGAGGAGATTCCCGTGGCGTTGGGATCGGGGGTAAAAGTTTTGGCGAGTATGGCAACAATAAGCATCAAAGCTCCCATCATGAAGGCGCCTATGGCTAACGACCATTTTCGACCGATTCTTTCGACAAGGAAAAGCACGAAGATACCGCATGCCACAACCTTGACTACGCCGAAAAATCCGGTGATCAGCAGAGTGTCGTTCTCGCTAGTACCAACAGCACCAAAGATCTGGGGCGCATCTGTTATCGTTAGCTTGCACGGACCCGAAAAAAGAGGTGAGCTCGCGTACAGTATGCCAATGACGTGTTTCCGGTACATTGCGCGCCTAGAATTTGTTATCATGGAAGTTTGAGGATGAGTGCAAACCAAGCTTACAGATCTGAATCGTTATTGCGATAAACAACCTGTATCGGTTAGAGGAAAGATTCAACTCTTTCCAGGTAACACCCTCGGTTGCAGCAACTTCGGCAGCGATGCCATCAAGGATCTCTGCCATTTCAGCGCGAACTTCCTCGGTGTCCTCTCCCCCGCGAACCCAGATCAAAGATTGCAAAGCTTCCTCATGTCGTCCTTTGCTGGCAAGCCACCGGACACTTTCCTTCAGAAACAGCATACCAATACCCAGGATCCCGGCAGGGACTAGCTGCAATCCGATCGGAATCTGCCATTGACGGTCGGATGGTTCGACATGCTGCTCGACGGCATAGTCGATCCAGTACGAGGTCATCACTCCGAGTGTAAAGAAGAACTGAAATAGACTACCCAGTTGTCCTCGAATTTCCTTTGGGCTCATTTCGGCGCTGGAGCTGTGTTAACCCAAAGCTGGAATGGTATGAACCTGAGGACGCTACCTGTACATAGGCACCATGACCGTGGCCATGCCAACCCCGACACCGCTAATCACACGGGCAGCGTAGAATGCCCCAACGGAGTGAGTCGGAGCGACTTGAATTATTCCCCCGACACTGAATATAAGCGACGCTAGCGCAATAGACCATCGACGACCATATTTCTTGGTAAATGGCCAAGCAAAGAAGCACGAAAAGAAGGCTGTATGCGAAAAGGCACGGGTTAGTGAGAAGTTGAAAGGTGAAGAGAAGAGAGCATACCTCCGGCCTGCAGCAAACTATTGGAGTTTGAGTTGATATCCGACCTCTCTGACTCCGAGTACCTAAACGATTCCATGAAGGAATCCAACGTAAGGATTCCTCCAATAATACCCGTGTCGTACGCGAATAGAAACGATCCGACACAACAAACCGACACCAAGAAGACCGCCCGTAGGCGACCGAGGAGCTTGCCCATGGCGGCAGTCGAAGAGCAACAATAGGAAGAGCTGGACGAGATAAAAAGAAGAGTGTCCTGAGAACGAAGGAAGATTGCGAGGGAGATCGACCGAGTTGCAGGTCTTTGTATGCTGGCCGCTGCGGGGAAGCATCAACTGTGCATGGCACACCAATGGTCCGACACGCCCCAGTGACTTAACGGCACGGCATGACCGCATGGGCTTTGCATCCTTCTCGCGGCGCCATAATTCATGTGCTTTGGAGCTAGCGAATCCTGTGTGGTGATTTGAAGGCCAGGAAAATAACATCATCATAGCTGGGCATAACACCATCTACCGAGTCCGGGGTAGGTTAAGTGGATCATGGGTCCGAACGATGGATCAATCATGGAGGGCGCAGCCCCTGTTAGCGGGGAGACGGATCTCACGGTCACATTTAAGTGTTAAGTCACTCAAACTCAGGTGGTTGCAATCTTCCACTCGGGACCTTGCGAACCTACTCGGATGCAGTCTTGGATCAAGGGCTTTCTTTCGCAGACAAAGAACACATCCAAGACCACGTTCTAACGCGTCTTCTTGGTTAAACAATGGTGTGTTAGACTTGGATCGCTCGTATGAGTCTTTGGTGCTTCGGTCAGACTCTTGGCCATGCTTAGCAGGCAATTTAAGAACAGGGTTCCCGAAGCCGCGTTGCGATCTTGCGAGCTCGTCCTTAAAGGTCATATGCTGCGCCGAGCCAGCTCACAGAGTGAACCATCGTTCAGGCAAAGTGAAACTCTATCCTTCAATCTAAACACATATGTGCAGCGATCGAAGGGTTTAGCTTGCGCGCATCAATACGGTGGTCCTTGAGGTTCTCGATTGTTGGTGGCGTGCTTGCCGACTCCGCGGCGCCTGTTCTGTTAAGCATAGGTGGATCCCATCGAGTGGCTGATTCAAAATGAGCTTGTATCTCGCGTGCTGTCAATCCCGGGTCTGGCCGTCGATATAGACCGTCCGGCCATTCGCTTTTGAAGTCGCCATTCAGCCCCCTTGTTGGCACCACCACTATCGGAACAATTTACCACGCGTAGTGCGGGAAACTGAATTCCCAAAGCTTCTGCGCTCTGCATACGCACCTTCACTCTACAGCTCCAAAGATTCGGTCAGTATCTCGGAGTAACTGAACGATAGAGCAGTTCTCTACGCGGGTGTACTGTATAGTTCCACATCGCCTTGTCGGGTAACTAGTGGAGTCGAACAGGTGCGTGTCTGACCCATCCAAAAACCGTACAGAGAAGAGTAGTAGTAGTCGTGTCTTGAATGGAATGATGGGGCGCGATCGAGAGTCACAACTGGAGCTGGCTGATGAATCTCCACTGGTCAGCCTTAGGCCCTCAGCCCCATATCCTGGAATGGTAGATGAAGCCTGTCCTCACTCACAGACGCCCAAAGCCAGGACCGTGCCGGACAAGTCACTCCTTGTTTGCCAGGGGGGGCACTTGCTCTCCTCGTCTATTATAAACCTGGCCTCCACCACTGTAGGAGCTCCTTGCCAGTGAGGCGTGCAGAACCATAAAGACTTGTGTTAGGTGCGGTGTTGTAGAACGCAGATAGCTCGCAACGGTCTTGTGTGGAAGTTCGATGGTTTTGGCCAGGATGCTTCATTTTCTGGAGGTATGAATGGTATCCGTCGTGCAAATGCATCCTTGACAGATGGGCCTGAGGGAAAAGGAGGCTCGAAGAAGAGTGTCTCTTGGGGAGATTGTGATTTGATTGTTGTGGAGATGAGAGGAAAGGAAAGAGATAAATGGCCCGAGGCCGCAACTCCTGGTCCGGGCACCTTTGGTGCCTTGATGCCTCAACGCCTGGTGCCTGGTGCCTAGTGCCTGGATTCTGGCCCCAGCTCTCGGCTGCCTTTGCCTAGTACATAGGTAACAGACTAACAGGCTCTGCTCCCCGCTCCATCTCCTATAAATAATGCATCGTGGTCGTTGCTCTCTCATTCCAAAGCATTCCGACTCACCACTTTCTTCTTCGGAATATGCCCTTCGAGAATGTTTCGCTTTCGAAACCCCTCCAGGGACCCCTCTCTTCAAAACTCCCCCTTCGCCCTGCCGGGTTTGACCCTGCCATTGGACTACAAGCCCGAGGTATCATTCCGCCCCGGCTTTCAGAGCGAAGGCAAATTGACTCACTCTCGAAATGAAGGCTAGGACAGAGTTTCGGAACGCCTTGGATCAAGATGACATTGAAGGTGGGGCTTGCGCGTAGGTTAAGAAGAGAACAATCAACCAGTCAATGCTTGAACTGACGCAAAATAGGCACTGCTTCACACTCAGGGAGCTCCTCATGATGCAGGTCATGGAGACTATAACCGACAAACCCAATTGGCATGAGAAGGCAAGTACATATCTGTCCTGCTTCAGCATCACCACTGACCATGGCACAGGTCTGGAACGACAAGATAACCAGCAAATGGCGAGAGGAAATTGCGCAACAGGATATCGATGTCTCGACTGCTATGATGGACTATATACTCAAAGAACTCCAATGGAAGGCTACCGAGTACAAGAAGACTGGCATTGTCACAGCTTATGATCCCGGCGTGGTGAAGTCGGACTTGGCTATATCCCAGGATCTTCAACAGAGGCTTCGAGAAGCTGTCAAGCCGCTGGAGAATGTTCCTGACGAAGAGAAGGATTACCACCCCAGGTCGGATATGAAGGTTGTCGATTTGGTCCACCCCTCGCTCTTCCCCTTGATATACGGCCACACTCGGGTGCTCCGCGACACACTGATCGGAGTTGACGACTGTTTCTTCAGTATTGGACAAGGTGAAGTGGCAGAACTCTACAAGGAGCCACCGAGGGAGAATCAACCTAGCATGGTGTGGGCAGGCAGCGGAAACACGTACAGCGAAAAGTTTCAGTGGCTCCCATGCAACGTTGAGTTTACACCGAATGGAGAATGCCAAATCGCTTCCTACATCAATAATCTCCATCCAGCAAAGCACAGGGACCTTTACCGTGTCATTGAGCAGATACTCACAAGGACACTCCCGCTCTGGAACGCGTCCTTGACGTCAGACTATGGTCTACCGCATCGCATCCCTTACCACAGCGTCGAATATATGTCCGATGAGGAACCCGAGCCCGAGCAAGAGGACGGGGAGGACGAAGACGACTTTGATGAACGCTATGACGCGTGGTCAAAAAGTCGACTGCTTAAGGCACCGGAACCAGGCGAATTCCAGCCACCTAGGGACAGTGGCGAGACAATAGACCTACAGGACCAATTTCGTGACAAAGGACTGCAAGTCATTGTCAAAATGGCCAATATTGAGCTCACGCCCGAAAAGCCCGAGTATGAGGGGGGCTCCTGGCATATTGAAGGGCAGCTCGTATGCTACTCCCACATCTATCTTATCTGAGCAATGCTGACAAAGACAAATAGAACGAGAGGATCTGTGCCACGGCCATTTACTACTATGACTCCGAGAACATTACCGATAATACCTTGCGCTTCCGCCATCGCGGCGATAGCTACTATTTCGACGATGTCAACTACGAACAAGGGCAATTTGAATTCTTGCGCGTTTTCGGCTTCGATACCAGAGCTGGTTATGGTGGTGGCCACCAGTCGATCACCCAAGACCTAGGCGGCGTGACATGCAAAACGGGGCGCTTGTTGACGTTCCCAAACACCCTTCAGCATTGCGTATCGCGCTTTTCGCTCTTAGATCGCTCCAAGCCAGGCCAACGCAAGATCCTTGCGCTCTTCCTCATTGATCCCAACCGGCGCATCATCTCAACCGCCAATGTTCCCCCACAGAGAGAAGACTGGTGCCAGGAATGGAAGGGCGCCATGAAGGGCGTGCTGAGCAAGCGCTTACCTGTTGAACTGCAGAATATGGTACATACAGATATTGAATTTAAGCCAATGACCATGGAGGAGGCGAAAGCGCACCGACTGGAGCTGATGGATGAGAGATCAGCCCAATCTGAGGGGCAGAACCGTGCGTATGAACAGGGAGGGTTTAATCTTTGCGAGCATTAACTCTGCAACATTTGTGGTTTTGCGGCGCCCTTGGACCCGATCGCAAGACATTAAATAGAGATGAAATCTACAGAATCGACTCGGTAATCGCAGTCATTAAGCAAAGATGGCCCTGCTTGATGAGCCCCTCGCTCCTTCCTCACAACACCAATCCCATTCCTACAAGTGTTACACAAACACGTTCCCTGAATTATCAAACTAGTCGCGTCCGCGGCTCGGATTTCGGGCTCCCAGGGATTTAACCTTCTTCAACTGCAAGCGCCTTCGTGGACGCTTCTTAATTCCGCAGTTTGCGCAAACCTTGAGTAGCGGAAACCTGCGGCCTTTCAAGAGCTTCTGATTCCAACCCTGCTATCCCCTCTTTTCATATCGCAACCTTATGCATCGCCTATCGATCTGCAATGAAGAAATTCCGATCGTATCTGCAAAATGTCTCTGATCGCCAACATACGCAATCTAGTCGCCCTTTTGTCTTGCACGTCGGTACTGAGCCAGATCATCCACGGACCAAACTACAACCATCCTGATGGAGGCCCTCCGGCAGAATTTTTCACAGCTGCGCCGACAATGCCGGTCGCTGCTTTGGAGTCAGCTGCTGCACAATTAAGCAGTGTTTCCGCCGACGGGAGATTTCTTATGAACTCGGATTCGTCAACCAAGTCTCCGATCTACGAAGACTGGGCGTCGTTGGAAGAGGTGCGTTGCTTGGACACCAATACATTAGGATATGGAATAACAGAGGCAGGGTGCGGCGGTCGTATGGACAGCGGATATGGACGTTGACTGCGACGGAATCAACTCGCAATGCAGGGTACCGACCTATACTCCTATAACGTCGGTGCACACCATTAACATCGCATAGGGCAACCCTGACGGTCTCAACCTGACAAGTTGGGGTGCATTATCTGCCTATGCAGTAAGAGATCATTGTCAGCCATTGATTCCGCTAACGTGCGAAAGGTTCCTTATATCGTCATCCCAGGGGACTACCTCGAGGCGCATGAAGAAACGTTCTCCGGAAACAACGTCGCGGCTGTTATCTGGTAATACCTCCCTTGTTGCATTGGAGCACGCTAACATGCCAGGTAGCAACGGCAAAATGTTCTACGGCATACTCGGCGATTCCAACGGCGACGAGCCTCAGGTAACTGGAGAAGCCTCATGGCTTATGGCGCGGACGTGCTTCCCTGATGATAAGCTGGGTGGAAACGTGGGCCATAGACAGTCTGATGTTACTTGTACTTCTCCTTGGCTCCAATCCAGGATACGGACAGCGACTGACACGAGGCTTAGACATCCTGTTTCTCGGCGACGATGCCGTCCTACCGCACGACGCTATCAGCCAACATTATATCACGGACTTTGGGAGGTTGCGATCAATGGGTGACCGGCTTGTGAATGCCCTGGTTTCGAATACCGGAATAAGCAGCGACAATGCCCCTCCGACGGTACCTACATCTGCAGCGACACGGAATACTCCTTTCTGGGTCCAGATTACTCTGGCGTGGACATGGGCTACTTCTGGTATTGCACAGACTGCATATTCTTTGACATGGGCCACATCTGTGTTGGTACAGGGCACTTCTGCCCCGGCTTCCGCTCTATAAGCCACAAGCTGCTCCTGGCCTGGGCACTGCCAAGGTAGGAAGTTCATATCTTGTCTTGGCCGAACTGTGGCTGACATAGCCTCCGTCCAGACGCCGGTTGCTCCGTCGACGATGATTGCGCTGATGATCTTGTCTGCAGCAATGGATCATGCTCGGTGGATGAAAGTGAGGGCAATTGGGCAATGAAGCCCCAAAATCAGTGTCGCTGATCCATGTTATTTGTATTGCGTATCTACTACTCTGTAGTTCTAATGATGTTTGTTCGCATGACGCCATAACGGTACAACCAGTCGGGGCTTGGCGCCAAGCAAATTAGACCGTTCCCAAGATATAATGACTAATCCGTCGCTGGGCCTTTTGTACCTGGCTCCCGGCTCCCGCTCCTTCAACTTTTCCCTCTCTCCCAACTTCTTTGCCTGCTCTTCCGGTCGTCTTCGTTGTGGCTCTTTTTTCCCCCAAGCCTTTTCCTCCGTATCAGATTCACGCTCCAGCTCTTGTTCATCGGAATCGAAAACGTTGTTCTGATGGAGTCTGTTGTCGTCTCAGTGCTACACTCTCAATATCGAAGACTACTTTTACCGCATCCATAGGCATTAGCCCAACAATTGAACGTAAACCTCTCTCACCATGGCAACAGAATCAGCATTTGCCTATCATGAACCATCAATCTATACTATCTTGAATCAATCCGGCTTGCTGCTGGTCTTGAACTTGGTCAATACCTGCCTCGACAAGCTGCTGTATTGCGGCTTGATCGGCCAGCTCTTCATCGGTATCCTCTGGGGTACGCCCGGAGCAAAATGGCTTGACCGCGACATGGAGACAGTGATTCAGCAGCTCGGGTACCTGGGTCTTATCATGCTTGTTTACGAGGGCGGTCTCTCAACCTCTTTGTCTTCTCTTAAAGCCAACGTGTACCTGTCGCTCGCAGTAGCCTTTACGGGTATCGCTCTTCCAATGGGACTGTCATTTATCTTAATGGAACTGGTCTCTGCTACGCCGCTGCAGGCTTTCGCTGCCGGTGCGGCCCTCAGCGCCACCAGCCTTGGCACTACGTTTACCATCCTCTCGACAACGCAATTGATTTCGACGCGTCTCGGGACGGTTACCACTAGTGCTGCCATGTTGGACGACGTCATTGGACTTGTCATGGTTCAAATCATCTCGAACCTAGGTGGAGGCGGTGGAGGCGGAGAAGGCTTCACCCCCGTCACGGTGGTCCGGCCACTGTTTGTCTCTATCGGATTCGGTGTTGGTGTGGTGTTGGCTTGTCGGTTTGTATTGCGGCCGATTTTGCCGAGAATCTTTGCATCAAGGGATAAACTGCCGGGGTTTACCGGAACACCTCAGTTTGCATTTCTCGGCTACACCGGCTTGCTCTTGGGCTTGGTCGCTGGCGCTACATATGCCGGGACTTCTAGTCTGTTTGCCGCGTATCTCGCTGGCGTGATATCTTCTTGGTTTGATAGTATGGCTCGCGCGACGCCCAGGTCAAGCAACAATGCTCCTCCGCCTCCAGAGCAAACTGCATCGGATCAAACTAGTACCACGTCGCGATCTCCATCTCAATCTAGCCGAGACCGTGAACCCATCACCGGGATGAGCAACTACGAACAGTACTACCACGGTCCTGTCAACCGCATCCTGATCCCCATGTTCTTCGTAAGCAACGATGCCACAAATTATCTATACACATCAGCTAACTATCTAGGCGTCAATCGGTTTCGCCATTCCCATCACGGAAATGTTCCAAGGGAGCGTTGTATGGCGCGGATTCGTGTACGCCGTCCTCATGACCTTTGCGAAAATGTGCACTGGATTATGGCTGGTCCGCTTTTCTCCAAAGTTCGGATTGGCAAGATTCGTTCGTATTCTCAAGGCTCCCGTTTCATACGCAACGTCCTGCGTTCGACGCTCGCCGAAAGCTGCAAATGAGAAGGGTCGCCAGCAAGCCGCGACCAACGAGCAGGTGCGGATCGGCGACGCAGCAGCCGAGCCAAGCCGCTCTGGATCTGAACCTGAATCTGCCGTTTCAAACGACAACGACGACAACCAGGGCCCACCCTCGACGACCCCTCAAACTCAACCCGATACTACACCGCCCCCTCAACAAGAAAGACGCACAACCTCCATGTCTCTCCCTCCCAAGCCGAAATCCCTCTACCCAGCATCAATCCTCTCCCTCGCCATGGTCGCGCGCGGCGAGATCGGATACCTGATTGCATCTTTGGCCGAGTCGAACGGCATTTTCGGGGATACGTCCCAGGGATCGACCGAGACGTACCTGATTGTCATCTGGGCAATTTCGCTCTGCACTTTGGTCGGGCCTATTTCTGTTGGGACTCTTGTTAAGCGCGTTAAGTCTTTGCAGCGGCAGCGCACGAATACGGGGGTTGCGGATCCTTTAGGTGTTTGGGGGATTTAGATTTGTCTTTTTTAGGGCATTGCAGTGACCAGCCACCATATTCTCTGCGCTCCATGCCTAGTCGACCGCCTGTCATCTACATATCGTTGTGCCTATTTATCATGGTGCATCGATGCTCTCGTTTCGGCGCCGTTCCCCTGCCTAGTCTACTGTCTACGTATTGCAGCCTACGAACACTCATTTAAATCCCGTAGGATCAGAGAAATGCATCATCATCTTTGCCTTACTCTCTATTTTCCTTACTAAACCCACATCATAGCGCCTGTATGTCGTACTCCCCATGGCGACCATTAGTGGATAGCTTCAGGTCTTTCCGTTTGGGGGTGCATTCCATTCATAGGGACGTCGAGGGTTGAATTTGGGCTACAATGGGGCCTGAGCTCGACTCGACTCACATTCAACTGAAAATAAAGACGCCATTTAAGGGCTTTTTCAATAGCTCTCGCCCTAGCCCTCACTGGTAATGAACAGGTGGACGGGAATCAACGATCCACCAGCTTACAGCAGAGCGAAGGACGAATGGACCTATTGTTGAAGAATGGTCCGTTACAATAAAGAAAAAGGATAACTCAAAGAGAAAAAAAAGGAGACACCACATTAAATCAACCACTCAATGGATCCGTCCTACCTCCATGCAATGCCACTGCAAATCCCATGCATACAGTACAACCACACATCCATGAGGTGCAACTAGCTAGCACTCCTCAGCGCGCACAACCGCAACGCGCCAATGATCCGGATGAACTACCTCACCTGAAACATACTTCTCCAGATCCGCATGCGTCTCTGCACACTTTTCAAGTATAGCCTAGACGCTGAGTCATGTGGATGAGACTCATTGTGCGGGCTTTCTTCGTGTCCTATTGTACCTCAGTTAACACATTGCATCTATCCGCATTCACACGCTAATATCAAACAAGTCGAGGAAGGACTAGATAACAATAACTCACATCATTACACTACGTAACCTTAACCTTATCTCTACAATAAACATTCGCGCAGGTACTCGGCCCAATAGACGAGGTCATCTTGTCCGTGACTTCCTTTGCGCCGCCGGCGAAACTGGGTGAGGTGCCTTCGCCGAGAATGCGGACTATTTCTTAGAGGCGTCTTTGACGGAGTCCTTCCTGGCGGCGTAGACCCCTGTTTTGCAGGTTACTGTGTGCTATAGTGGAGATGGTTTGTTAGTAAGGGCGTTCCATGTGATGAATTAGGAGAAAGGGGGGAGGAGAAGGGCTAGGGATAGCGGTAGGGGTATGGGGGCTACGTACAGCTGAAGCTAGGTTGCTGTGAGAGGTTAGGGCGAGGACGAAAATGTGGAAGAGTACTATGGGGTGTACATCGTGAACGAAAAAAGCTTGAGATCTTGGTTGAGAGGCCAAGGATACAAGAACAGGGAACATGTTATTGCGAGACTTACAGAAATTCAAGTTGAGAAATGGGAATTGAATCGAGGACCGTTCGGATCGCAGCAGTAGAGGATTCTGTTATATATCGTCTCCTGGAGACTTCTTCATGACTCGGAGGCTTCTGTATGTGATGAGATAGGTTAATTGTGCAGATAAAAGCAAGAGCTTCACCCATTCAATAGAGCTATGAAGAAGACTTCAGTCTTCAAGCTGACCGGCTTCGTTGGCTTAACTCTAGGAGAGAAGCCGGGGCACGTCGAACGGTCATTGTTGGCCGGTTCATTGAGACGAGCGGGTCTGTAGAGGTCCGTTTACTCAAGTGTTCATGAAGGCTTCACGTTGAAAGTGTTGCAAGCTTCGAGTTGCCCTCTAGATTTGGGGTTACTGTGAATGAGATGGAGGATAGCAGGGACTGTTACTACTGCTCATGAGAGTGACAATACCTATAAACATAGGTAAAAAGCGAAAAATGGATCATCCAACATGCGTAGAGAAAAGCTAAAGCCACGAAGCTCCGGCTTGCCAAGGGCAGGACTGGAAGGAGCGATGCATAGCGGGTCGACACCAAATGAGTAAGGAAAGAGAGAGCGCCCATTTTGCTGTTCTACTTTTTTCTCGTCATCCTCTTTTCCTTCTCCCGCTTCGCACATGGTTCACCACCTTTTTTCGTATTCGCCACTGCTGAATTCATGCTCCGAATGCCTCTCCGGGGAATTCCAGGGAGACTAGTAGCGCTTGACTCTGATCCTACGTCCTACCACTGGAAGGGGCCTCCTGGTCCAACATCTACCAAAGTCTTCCTACGATGGGCCCACGAAGGCACTAAAATATATCTATTCAACCTCAAATCATGACACTAAATCTGACTCAGTTAAGTTTTGATCCACCATGAATCTACGTACACAAGGTGGGATAAGTCGACCCATGCAATCTGCCTGCACCAAGGGCAGGCTATACCATTGCAACCGATATCAATATTCACTCCTTTCCAGCAAGCGTATTGTTGCTCGACGCAGCGACAATAAACTGCTTCTCTGGCTTCAGGCGGTTAAGCGTGCTGTCAGAGAGACGAAGCGTGTCACCGACAATCTGCTTATCCGTTGAGCCTAGCCATTGGCCCAGGGCAATATCTGCTCCCAGTTAGCTGTTGGCCAAAGGTCTGCGAAAGTTGGAATTCAACATACCGCTGAAGTGATCAGCCTGCAGCACTTCGAGGAACACAAGATCCTCATCTCCGGTATTCTCGATATAGTGGCTGTGCGACTGGGGGAAGTATCCCACATCACCGGGGTGGAAGTCAAACGTTGTCGCGATATTGGGCGCTTCAATAAGCGTCGCGCGTCCCTGCCCCCTAATGAAGAAACTCCACTCGTCGCTAGTCGGGTGCCAGTGGATCTCGCGCATAGCGCCAGGGTGCACGGTCACGATGGCGGCCGCGAAGTTGCTGGCGGCAGGGAAGGTGAGCGGGTCAACAATCTTGACGCTTCCACCAGGGACGATGTGCGCTGGCTGCTCAGAGAAATGGTAGGAGTAGGTTCCTTCCTTCGGAATGGGTCCGTCTGGCGTGCTGATGTTCTGCTGGGCTATGTCTGCGGGCGCGGGCGTGCCGGGGAAAATGAAGAGCTCGCCGTCGGGGATATTGTCGAAGGACGAGATGGGGAGGTCGAAGTTCTTGCTCAGCACCGATTTCTGGATGGTTTTTTTTAGTGCTCGTCGAGGGTTGCAGGCAAGCATTCATGGGTCACTTACCGGGTTGTGGGCGAATATCTCGCTGGCCAGGAACGTGTTGTCCTCCGAGAAGGACCCGTCGTCAAAGACAAGCATGAATTCAACGCCACCCTCGAGAGCTTGGATTGAATGAGGTACGCCCCTGCCTGGTCAGCTAACGCCACCCCTTAATAGTATGGAACAAGAGCACTTACGGAGGGAAGAACCAGACATCGCCTTCGGTTACGTCGTCGATGAATGTCTCGCCGTCTTCGTTCACAGCCTGCCGTCGTCAGCCAACTGCGGCTTTCTGGAGAAGTCAAGGAGAAAGGTACTTGGATACGGCACGATCCGTTGAGAACGAGACTCCACTCGCCTGCAACGTGCCAGTGGAGCTCACGGTAGGCATTCGCTTCGAGCCGCATGTCCACACCAGCCATCTTTGTTGCGCCGGGCATCACGACGACATTCTCTTGTCGGGACCATCCGGCACCGTCAAGACCGAGTCTGTTCGGCTGTCAACAAAGGCTCGGTAACGACGACTAGTTGATGTTCTTACTTCGCTTTACTTAGAGACATTGGCCAGTTGGCGTTGATCGTTTGACCATGATCTGTCCCTGGAGGCGCTAGCTTGTCACTGTTCTGACGGTCCAAAGCCTCGTTCCCTATCATTCTTGTCAGCAGGAAGATGAAAGGAGACAAAAGAAAACCCATCGTGAGTCTTACGCGGTCCAGGGTCTGTCCCTCCAAGTGATCCACGGATAGGCTGGGGGTTCTCGACGTTTGAGAAGTCTAGGTACAAGCCCAAATCCTCATCCTCTGTTTGGCCCGGCACAAGAGTGTAGGGGATTTCCTCAGTCGACTGTCCAGTGAGCTTGTTGTCGGGCGAGTAGCCGAGGAGGTCTTTTGATCCACGCAAGGGAGGATCCGGTTTCTCTCGCTTTGGGAGCGCTGGTGCCGCATGGATCAATGGCAAGAGCGCAACAGCAGACAAGACAAACGTCGACTTCATGGTGAGGAATTGGGATGGATGGTGAGAGTCTGGCGAAGAGAAACGCAACCCCAACCTATTTATACCGCTCGCTGACGAAATGAGGGGAAGATATTTATTTTCAAGTCCCTTGCCTGTCTCTAGCCTGCAGTCAACGCGGGCGGTCCTCGTGAGGAGAAATCGGCCTAGAGCTGAGCTGCGCTGACTAGCAATGCTCGATGCTATTACAGAAACGGCATGGAAGCGGAGACCCAATTTGTTCACTCCGACGTTCTCAAGGCCTGTTGCCTAGAAGGAACAGGGATATAATCCTGGTCTGAGGGGATAATCGTCATTGTGAAGAAGAATCGAGGTGCGCACTGATCGGACATGGCCCCCGGCGAGCCGGGGACCAGAGGATGAGCACAAACGAGACCCCAAGCTTTAGCCAAGGAAGTCAAGACTTTAACTCAACTGGGCGTTGGCCTCGGATCTATCGGCATATATGACGAGGATAACCAGAATATCCCCTCACGCGGAGAGTTGTCCCGCCGTTGCAGTGCAGAAAGATCCCGGTCTAGCCGTGGTTGATGACTGCAGTCGCCGCATACGGAAGGCTCTCTTATAGGAGGAATATACCCCCCGCCCACAGGGCTCCCCTCACCACCATTTCAGCTCTGGAATGAAGCCATATCTAGTGTCGTAGAAGGCAAATAATGCACTTCGTTGTGACTACGCGGGATATCGCTCCACTGTTGTCAGGAATAGCGCTTCTCTTCCCCGAGGGCCTTGCGTCGCTTTGGGCCTGAATTTTGATCGATTAGCCAAAATCCCCGCACGAGGAGACTACCTAGCCTGCAGTTTCTATTCCTGGTGCAGTTGTAAGGCCGAGCCCGGAGCTGATATCAGGATAACAATTAACAGTCAAGCATTAATCCAGCTCCACTCTAGGCAACTGTTTTCCCCCGATCGGCCTTCTCTCCGGCGTCGTGATTCGCTGGATAAAGGCCAATTCAACGGTCTTACTCTAGGGCTGCGTAGGGCTGAATTATGATCAATAAAAGGCGCATGGCGAGTCAGCAACTGCGAGAGCAAACCCCAGCTCGAGATTTACTAAACTCAATGCCATCAATCGAAAATGTCGAAACTTGTCCAAATCCCGCTCATTGCTGAGTTCTTTGAATTGTCGTGCGGTGTTCTCTTGGCTTCTGGGTCATCTGGACGACAGATATATATATACTCATGGGGTTGATGGTCTGCTGATCGAGTGGTACGATAACTGCATTGACCCAAAGCAAAACACCAGATTATGCTGATGCATTTTCAGGAAAATCCTCATCCTCAAGAAAACATATAATGATTGATTTCAGCACTGTGCTTACTGGAGACTGAAGATGTTACGGTCGGCTATGTCGGCTTCGGACTCCAGTAGCAGTCAGACTGTGTCGGGCTGCCCGGTCGCAAGCCCTAAGTTGCCGCTCAAAACAATGCATCAAAACCTCGTGTGGCCAGCATTTGCCGTTTGCCATTTGCCATCGAAACGCCGGCTCTCCTGATCCTTACTGCAATCCCTGCAGGCTATTCCAACTATTCCTTCGTATCCGAGACAAGCGCCAGTCCAAAGTTCAGTGAGATGAACTGACCGAGGCTGAGATTGCGGGCGGGAGAGGCCCGGAATGGCGGTCTGGGTCAGGGGTTGACTGGGCTGCTCACATCCTCATTGGGCGTTGCAGCTCTTCTGGTCAGATTCTTTTGCCCCATGTGGATCAATGTCTTGTCTGATTCGCCAATCGCCTCTAATTTTGGTTGACCCTTCTCCCCGGAATGGATTTTTGAACGGTGCGTGACTGCTGTTGTTGTTGTTGTCTTCTTTATCCATCCCAACGGCCGGGGACTGTCAAATCTTCATTCTATTCTCTTCTATTCTGTTCAACTCAATCGACAGTCACATACAATGGCGTTCGACTGCTACTGCGCCATCTGCGGCGTTGGCTTCTCTGGAATGAAGATCGGTACCCCCTCAGATGCGACAGCCGAGCGACGACAGCAATACGTGCAGAGCATCTCTCGCTCGCTGGACGGTGCGAGATACAGAGTCACAAGTGATGATGAATCGATACAGAGCTACGACCCACGACTAGTCGATCAAGAGAATATCGCCTGGACTTCTCGAGTCCACTGTTTGGGGATTCACGATGTCGAGGGGAAAAGCAAGTAGGCTGATCCAGCACTCACTCAGTCAAGTCATCATCATCCTCACAGTGTCTAGAGCTTTCGTCTCGGGACCAGGATACTATTCCGATGCTGTATGTCTTTCAACCCAGTCTCTGAATGCAAGTTGAGCTGAGCTAACAAACACAGGGCGAAATGGCCGTCAAGATGGGACAGCGCGCGCAGCGCACGTACTTCAGTTGGTGTGACAATCCGCCTTTCATCTCCCTCAACTCCAGACTGGAAAGGATGTCAATTAACGTTTATCCCGTCCATTGAAGCTACGGCTTTGGGACGGACGAGGTGCCTGGCCCCGTGGTGCCCTTCCACTGGTGCTGCTTTGAGATCCTCCTTCGGTCTCTGACCGGCACGACGGACCCCAAGAACGTCGATCTCGATGTTCTTTACGACGCTATGATGAGTCTATGTAATCAGACGGGTTCGGCATTGCGATTACTATATGGCGATGATGTCGCGCAGGCGCAGGGGCAGTATTGGCGATGTTTGCCTGGTGTCGAGGTATGTCTCATCCCACAGCGGAGCTGAAAAAGAAAGCAAGCAGCAAGCTAATAAAAGAATTCAGTACACTGTCCGCCACCCAACAAACACACCAGACCTAACAGATTTCCTCAAAACACAAATCAAATCCAACGCAACACTCCGCACACCATCAAAAGCCCTAGAACTGGACCTTTCAAACCGCGAGGCCCGCAACCCATTCAGCATCCTCCCGCCCGAACTCATCTACCAAATCTGCTCGTTCCTCCCGGGCGACTCCCTGAAATCCCTCATCCAAGCATCTCCATTCATCTACCTCCTCACTCGCGACGATCACTTCTGGCGCCGGTTTATCGAGACGGATATGCCGTGGCTTTGGGAGGCGGAGGCGCTTACCAAGTCGAAGTCGAAGACCGGCCCTGACTCTCGCTCTGACTCTGATTCGGACTTTGATTCGGATTCAAGCCTGGATCTCGACCATAAACAGGTTTATATCTGGCTTGATGCGATCACGAAGCCGAAGTACGGACTTGAGGATACGAATCTCATGGGCGCTGCGAATCGACGAAGGATTTGGGGGGCTTGTGAGGAGCTGAAGAGGGGTTATGAGGCGAAATGCCGGTGATGGAAGACGATATTTCCCTGCTCTTATGGCAGATGGACAGTAATGCCGCGGTCATCATCATTTTCCTTCTTGTCTTATGGCATCAACTGGCGTTGGAGCATTTTCACCTTTATCTACATCTTCAGCGCTTGACTGTTCAACCGTTCCACTTAGATGGACTCTGGACGAAACCCTCTCACTTTCAAGTCAAGTCTCAAAAGCGGTTGAATCCTCTATATACGGCTCAGAGAGCGGCGTTATGGGATGAAACTGTGCTGCATTCTGTTATATACCTCTTTTGTTTAATCTTAATATTATACCCTTCTCACTTACCTACTCGATTGCTCTTGCCTTATCCCACAAACTAATCTCTCTTTGCGAATACGAAGACGGATCACTATTTGAAGAGATGAGGTATCATACGCTTGTTCAGCTTGCTATTCATCACTGTTAGGGAAGAAGCGAAGTGCACCCGGATTCATATCAGGACTTTGAGAACCTTGATCCTCAACATCCTCCTCACCATGGCCATCATCCTCGTCGTTCCTAGGTTTACTTATTGAATGTCGATATCGCTACTACTGCCATTAAAGTCTCTAAAAGTGCCCAAGTCGATCCATGATTTGTATTACTTTGCAAGGAGATACTCTAATCACGGTGACCAAGATATCTGCTAATGGATTGGTGAGTACTGGTACAGAATTGAGGCCGTGCAAGCTCTACTGAGCACGACCTGTGAACTGAAGTGACACCAATCTCTTGAATCATCGGTAGCGTGAGCGAGTCCTCGGGCATAAAATTTGCTTTTATCCATTGCATTCGAGTTCTGCGCCTTTTCGTGTTCACGAAAATATTTGGAAGGAGATACCGGCCACCCCGACCAATGTATAGTGGAGGACCGGGACATATACAGAACCGTGTCTTGTTTTCTCTTGTCTTTTGACCTTGACCTTGACATGGGCAGCCTCGGAGCGGATGAATGTCGTGAGTGCCATGCCATGGGATAGGCAGGAAGTTGACGAGGCGAGGCCCGATAAAGGATAAGGGACGGGGGAATCATACCGTTCAACACGACTCGACCTATAGCTTCTTGGTGGGTGTATAGTATAAGTCTCGATGTAAATCTGACTAGCGAATCAAAAACACAATTATTCCATCTGGTATTGTATAAAGTAGAATGGTGTAGTCTAAAATATCTAATCTGATCTAAAAGGTGTATAGTGTATGAAATGAAACTCCCTCCGAGGAAGAAAGAAACGAAAGGAAACGGGACGAAGCAAAATGGAACAAAAAAAAAAAAAGAAAAAGAAAAGAAAAGCAGATGGAAAACGAGTAAAGCACTGTCTACACAGAGATCAAATCACCTAGGAAAATGGATAATGGAAAGTCCATCCCTCGCTCACGATCTCTGTAAGACAAGAAAAACATCGAGGGCTTCTAGACCCCAGACGGTCAACCACTGCACCGCACCGCACTCTTCAAATCGAAGAGAGATAGACGTCCATCCATCTAAGACCCCTTCGTCTTACTCCCCTTAGGAACCCTCGCAAGCCAATAAATCCCAATCGCAACAACAACATTAAAGAAAATATAAACCCACATGAGGCCGAAGTTCCGCCACGCATCTGCCCAGTAACTGCTAACGCTGGCCAGGAAATCGTCGGTGCGCGCCATGGGGCAGTATGCGCAGGAGCTCGTAGCATTGGGGTTCTGGATGGCGCCTCCAAAACTCTCGACGAAGGGGTTGAGGTACTCATAGCAGGTGCTGTTGGCCGGCGGGTCCATCTGCAGTGTCTCGATTGTGTCGCAGATGACTTCGGTTCCGGAGATTGCGGTCGAGAGCATGCCGCTTACCAGGTAGGTGAAGGGGGAGAGGCGGTACATGAAGATCCAGAAGCCGGGCATTGCTTCGGGGGTTGAGACGACACTGGAGAGAATTAGCTGAAGAAAGAAAAAAGGGAGGGGTTGGAGGATATGTACATACCCGCAGAACAGCAAAAGAAGAGCAAAGATGAGATTCGCAATATTTCCACCGGTCTCAGCGTTCTCCACGCCCGCAATAACCATATGCGCAAACGTAGACGTGAACCACAAGAACGTCAATAGGAAGAGGAACATCAGTCCACCACGCTCATGCACCGCATCAGTGGGCTCCGCATTCCTGTAAAGTCCGACCGGGTAATACCAACAGAAGAACATGAGGATCGCAACGAGCAAATTCCACGGCAGTTCGACGATAATGTTGCTCGCCATAAACACGCGCCACGAGTACATCTTGCTTGGCCTTTCGCGGACTTCGTAGATTGCGCGCTGGGTCACGAAGTTGGGCATGATTTGCTGCACCAGGTTACCAAAGATGGTCATCAACATGAAGATACTGAACATTTGATTTTGAAGACCGTGCTGCGTGTTCTTTGCGTCGAAGAAGGAGAATCCGTTGTACAGCGCTGTGAGGATGGAGAGGACGATTTTCGAGTAGATGTATGAGGGCGTTCGCCAGTACTGCGAGAATACGCGCAGAAGAGTCTCCTTGAGTTGCACTGAGGTAGGCGCGGCGAATTCCTTGTATTCGGCTGGAGAGGACTCCTCCTTTGGCTTGACAGACAGGGTGGATTTCAGCTCGGCCAGGTGGTCGACGACAGCTTTCTTCTCGGGCGATTCGTTCCAGACAGCTGGCCAGTCAATATCACTATGGGACCCAGGAGCAGCACCAATAACATCAAGCATCCATTCGGCAGGGTTTTCGCCGTCAGTAATGGCGTGGCCTCCATTGCGTTCGAAATAGCTGGTCAGGATCGAGGAGTTTTCGCCGACCTCGCCGAAGTAGACAGTTCGACCTCCTTTGGCGAGGAAGAGCAGTCGGTCGAAGCGCTGGAAAAGCATCGCGGACGGCTGGTGAATCGTACATAGGATGGCCTGGCCGTGTTTTGTCAAGGTCTCGATCAGATCCAGGATAGACCATGAGGTCTGACTATCCAGTCCGGACGTGGGCTCATCGAGGAAGAGCAGTAACTGCGGACGAGCGACTAGCTCGACGGCGATTGTGAGACGTTTACGTTGTTCGACGTTCAGGCCTGAATCCAGGAATAAGTATAGATTTGACCATTTAAGAGGAGGATGTATACTCACCAACGCCAGGTACACCCACCACAGCATCAGCGTAGGACTGCATGCCGAGCAGTTCCAGAACCTCGTCAACATAGTCTAGCTTCTCTTGTCGGCTGAAGTGCGCAGGCTGCCTCAACAAAGCGCTGAACTGGAGAGCCTCTCGTACAGTCGAGGTAGGCAGATGAACATCTTGCTGCTGAACATAGCCAGTTTTGCGTTGGAACGAGTCGTCGCGCGGCAGACCGTCGACCAGAACTTCACCGGTAACCACTCCCATCGTCACTCGGGTAGCCAGAACATCCAGCAGCGTCGTCTTTCCGGCTCCAGAGACACCCTACCCACGTTAGTCTCGGGACAGCTTTCTATGAGGGTGGGCTTACCATCAACGCCGTTGCAGTTCCGGGTTTAACCCATCCGTTTACATTATCCAGAATCCGACGAGGTTCGCCCTTGATGGTAATATCATAGCAGAGATCCTGCCATTGGAAGATAGCCTTCTGCCGCTCGATCTGAGCACCGCTACGCGCAGGATCGGTGTCATCATGAACAGGTGCGGTGGCACTGGCTTCATCATCATTGGTGATCTTCGGCTGGTGACCACGACGGAAAATGAGGACTTCGCCCTTTGACACAGCCTCGGTGATATATTCCGTGGCGGTGAGGTAGACAAACATGAAGAAGACCATGAACGCGAAGATGATACCGACATTGCGCCAGAGATGGGAGCTGTAGTACTGGTAGGATGTAGCCAGGTAGGCGTCGCCGTCGATGAAGGACGAGCCCGGGGTAGCGGACACGGAGTTGCAAATTGTATTCTCGGGATTCACGTTCTCGTAGCCCGGACCCGAGGGAACGAAAGCACCTCTAGCGCATGCAAATTGGCGGTTGCGGAACTCGTTGACCATGAAGCCTTCGAAGGCGTATGCGATGGGGTTGATGTAGTTCATCCAGCGGGACCATCCCAACATGTCGCGGGTCGGGATGATGAAGCCGGTGTAGATGACTAGACCAAGAATCAACAGTGCTGCGGGGACCAACGCTTGAGCTAGTGAGCGAGACATCGCGCCAAACGTTCGGAAGACCATAGACATTGTGAGCGTAGTGATAATCGAAAAGAGCCAAAAGGTAAAGTATGCGCCCGGCTCCCTACGCAGGTTGGCAAGGAAGTACAGTGGTAGATTGAATGTGACCGAGTTCATGACCTTGTATGGGACGTCTGTGAGCATCGATGCGATGGCCTCGGCGAAGGGGTGGTAAAAGGCATATCTAGCCTGCTTTTCGACGATCGGACGTTGCGCATAGAGAGTGAGAATCTGGTTTTGGTTAGTACCGCTCATGAGGATAGCAGCGAAGACATACTTCAAGAGCACTACTGAAAGCGCTGAGGAGAACAGCATAGAAAAGCAAGACACCGCGAGAGTAGAAGCTGGTAGTATCACTGGGGAGGTTATAGAACACACTGCCCAGGATCAAGGAGAGCATGAAGTTACCGATTAGGGCTGTTGTGGTCAAGCTGGCATCGCCACGGAGCCGCTGGAAACCTCGCACGAGACACAGAGAAATCTGCTGGTAGACCGAGAGGGTGTATGGAGAGCCAGCACGTCTGAGGTGATGAGGTCAGACCATTATTCTTGGTGCCAGGAAAATGGACAAGACTCACTGTTGCTTCGACTGCATCAAGCGACGGGCCTCGCTGAAATTGGCGGACGCCTCGCCTCCGATGGGATACTCCTGGTCAAAGGCCTCGATCTCCTGCATAAGCAGACCACATTCTGGGCTGTTGCGCCATCGCTGGGCAAATTCGACCGGCGTGCGAGGAACCTTGTCTTCATAGCCAGGACGCACTCGTCGCTCGCTCGGACTTGTCAGGGAAGTGAGGAAATCGGCTGTGGTTTGACGAGGAGGACAGACAAAGCCCATTTCGGTGAAGAAGCGTTGGGCATCCCCTGTACGGCCAAAGTAGATCTGATGACCTTCGTAAAGAACGGTCACCTTGTCAAATACCTGGGGCACTAATTAGCTGATGCAAAGTTGTACTGGCCAGGTGTCTTACATCGTAGGCATTCTGAGAGGCCTGATAAATAGCAACACAAGCAGTGCTTCCCGCGTACTTGCTCATGAGGGCAAGGTTCTTACAGAACTCCAGGGCGTTGGCGCTATCTAGGCCCCTGGTACTGTTGTCCCAACACTGCAGCGGTGCGCCACTAAGAATGGCCTCGGCGATACTGACACGCTTGCGCTCTCCTCCACTGACTCCACGAACAAAGTCATTACCAACGCGGGTGTTGAAGGTATGGCGCAGTCCAAGCATGGTCATGACCACATCGCGAACATGAGATGCGTAATCGGTTCGACTTAGACCAGGGAATCGTGTACGAGGGGCTCTTGCGCGGGCGGCGAAGGTCAGGGTGTCTCCCACCGACAATTGAGGGAAATGGACGTCGGTCTCGGCGTTGAAGATGGCCTCGCCGCGGAAATGGCGCTGCATGTCCTTTGCGGATATACCTGATAGGAGGGTTGGTGTCAATAGTAGCAAAAAGCAGGATCTTTCCAAGGCATACCCTGGTAGTTCATGTAGGTGTCGTCGGAGGCACAGATGCCATTCATCTCACCGGCGATCGTCTTCAGGAACGTCGTACAACCACTGTTTCGAGCGTTAGAGGGAGAAGTAAAGGGATCGAAGCTCCGGCTCACCTTCCAGGGCGACCAAGCACCAGCAGCATCTCGCCGCTGCGGACGAGACCATTGAAGTCATGCAAGATCTGCACCTGCTGCAGGCCAGACTTGGTCAACTTCCGAAACAAACCTCCAACGCTCAGTATCGCATTAAAGACGTCCTTCTGGTAATCAGTTGGACTGCCGAATCCATGCACGCGCAGATTCTTGAACGCGACACCGGCGGTTCGTTGACGGAAACGGTCTGGATCGCTGGCCTGCGATGCCAGTAGGGATCGAATCCAATCCTTGACGCGGAACGAGGAGCTTTCAGGGTGTAAAGTTGACTCCTTGTTTTCTTCGAAGAACGGATTGACCGCATTGGTGGTTGAGAAGCGCGTGGAGCGGCGGGTTAGTTCGCGCGCCATTGCCTCAATCTCCTCCTCCAATCCATCTTCGGAGATTTCCTCGTCATGCCTCTCTGCTTTGGTGGTGCTGGACGCAGCATCGTCGTCGAAACGGTGATTAATTTCATGGTCGGTGTGAGGCTGACCCTGTTCGCTGGGGGGTGGAATCCCCCCAAAGACTGACATCCTGGCTGCAGCCCTGCACGAGCAAGGTCAGTATGGGCAACCGGGACGAGAGTCTGTCAGTGAGGGAAGGTGTCAATCCTTGAAAAGGAAAAGACTGGGCGACCAGGGAGATGTCCCTTTATTTGCCTTGGGGCGCATTTTTGTGATTCTTAAGCGGATCGTGAACAACCCGAGCAGGACCGAGACTCATGGAGATGTCAATTAGCAAGCAAACATGATACAGGGACAGCGCTTGGCAGGGACTATCTGATACAATGCAGTACAGTCCGGTTGGCAGCTGGCCCGGTGTATTACAGTGGAGCCCACACTCTGGGAGCACCTGTATGGCCAGCAGCGCCCCAGCCCTGAAAGCCCTGGTAATACCGTCGGAAAGTCAGGGCCCGACACGTAACTTATCCTCGATATCGGCAGTAGCCGTCACTGGCTGCCAGGGCTCTATGTCTCCACCGTTAAGCCGCAGCCGTTGTGAAGCAGCCCGACTCCCGAATTGCCGCTGACGGACTTTGCACCGCTGCGGAGCTGAAAGTACTACTCCGTAGTCCTGGTCATCTCGGTGCCGGGGTAGCTGGGCTCGGTGGTTCTCTTCCCAAACACTTCATCCACGAACCGCGCCCACCATGACTGCCCGAGGCCGCATCGAGAAGCTGCGAACAGACAAGGTGCATACTGTTCCGGTTGCCCTCGTTGCTCCCTTTTTGACACTGACACGGTCTAGGCATGTCGATCATGTCGTCGTCGCAAAGTTCGATGCGAGATGGGCGATAGAGCTGCCTGCCGAGCTTGTGAGCGGCGTTCGTCTCTATGCATACCGGCCAGCCCGAGACAACAGAAGAAGGCCCAAAGCCCGCCCATCGACCGGGACCACCCAGTCGCTATTGCTTCTTTGGAGCCGCATGCCTTGCTTGCAGATGAACTACCCGACTACAGCGCTAGTTTCACTCTTGATCTACCACCGCCGGATGAGGCACAGGGTATCCTAGCGGCCGACCTCCCGCTACAGCCTATGCCAAACGGTGATCCCGTCCTCGATTTAAGTGACGTCGACCCTCTTTCATCGTTGTCCTGCTTTTCATTGCCTCGCTCGCTTGTTGACCGACCTCGTAAGTCTCTAGCGCCTTTTCTTGTTGGGATTTCCCCGCCCACCGACTGACTCTGGTAGACTCTTCTCCCTTCTCAATATTTTCCACCGCAGGAAACCAATGGCTGGCTGAGGCGCTGGGTGATGAGTTCCTCAACTGGGACGTTTTGCTGCCCTCACCATTCGGCTCGGAATTGACTGATGCAGATGTCCACTGTGCTCCCCTACGTCGCCAATTTATTCCTCTTCCCCCCAAGGATGAGGCGCGCTATCTGCTCAACCTGTACTTCCAGTCCGTCAACCCCTTCTGCCCTACATTCGAAGAGCACGACTTTATGCTCCATTTTGAGAATGAGTATCCGATCCGACCAGAACCCTCGGCTGAGAAATGGGCTTGTCTGAATTCTGCCCTGGCAGTTGCCTGTTTACTGGATCCGTCCAGATGCCCAAAAGGCTGGCTGTACTGGAAAAATGCCACAATGTCTTGGGGGGCGTTCTTCGCGCATGCACCGAATTTACCATCCGCCCAAGCGCTGATTACTATGGTGAGCGATGGCTGTCAGAATCAACATTGGAGATCGATGCTAACGATTAAGCAGACAATGTATTTAGTGGGCACTTTCCAGAGTAATCTCTGCAACACATTGGTACCGATGGCCATTCGAACATTTCAAGGATTGTCCCCAGCCGATGTCAGTATGTCCAGGCAGGCTCATGTCGTCCTGATGATTACTCGGTCCCTCGACATTGAGTACGTTCTTCACATCCTTTCTCAATTGCGGTGCATTTCGTTGCTGACCCTATTCACGATAGCCACGCCCTACAAGCTGGCATCTCGCCCACCGGCTTGGGGCTAGACTATGTCCATGACCACACACACCCTGCGGAAATTGGAGCCCCATCTCACCATTTACTCGATTTCTTCGACGCGTTCTGCGAATTAATTCGTCTCAAGGAGGACGTCTACCGTTCGTTATACTCTCTATCAGCGAAGGACAAGAGTGGCACCGAGGTGATTTCCAGAGTGGGCCAGCTCGATGCACGATTGGAGGAGTGGAAGGACAGTATCCCTCAGGAGTATCGACCAGGTCATCCCGACGCCGCCAGAAGCATAAAGCAAGGCAGTTCTGCACTCGTTATTCACTTGCACCTCGCCTACCATAACTGCTTGTTGACAATCCATCGTCGCGCTATTCCTTGTACAACTTGGTCTATGTGTCAAGACCCTATCCTCAGCCCGGACAGCGCCATTCGTTCCCCCAACGGCCGCACATTGGTATCTGAGAAGCTCTGTGGTGAGGCTGCGCGAGCGTCGCTGAAATTGGTCAAGCACATTCCACAGGACAATCCCTTGATCTGCGGGTGAGTTGCATTCAAAATTCCGAACCGCAGTTTCCGAATCATGCTAATTACTGACAAGAGTGATGGTATACTATCTCGTCTTTGCACTGAAGCTTTTCGTAATACTCATTGTGAAAGATCCTCGTAGTCCGCGCACTCGTGCGGACATTGCGCTCCTGCGAAATATGGAAGACTTCCTCTCTGCAATATCTGAGAGCCGGAGAGACCAAAGCATCCTGAAGCTTATTAAACACTGCATCCAGTACAGAAATATTGCGGAAAAGGCACTTCAGCAAGTGCTACTCGACACAAAGCACGCAAATGGTGGCCAAACAGGCAAACGCTCATAAACCGTTCAACTATCGTTCGCTATTTCCATGATATTTCCATCCAGTCTACTCTAATTGCCCCAAATAGCTCATGCTCAATCACGCTTTGCTCTGAGAACTTCCCATACTCAAAAGTTGCGCCGCGGACGCCTCCTGCCTGATCGTCCCAGGATGCCACCAACCCCAGACAACCATGACGCCAAGCATCAGCACCGAGTCAAAGACATACAATGGCCACTCGTGGCTGAGCAGATACCCTTTCTGGCCCATAGCGTATTCAATCACTCGGAAGATTGACCGCACCATAATCAACGCACTAACCGTATAAAGCGGATAGAGATGACTTTGCCACGACCCTTCAGAGGAAGTTGGTGCCCTTCGCATCCGCAGCTCAAAGACAATGGACGTGACGATGAAGAATCCAAACACAACAATCTGTATCATCAGTCCGCCGATCACGATTCCCTTTGCTGTATCCGCCATTCCATCCTGAGCCATCATCCCCGCGCCGGAACCTTGCACGAGGAAGGAGACCACGTCGCCCGTGACAAACGTCTTGGTGAGCCACTTGATGCGGATGAGAGAGTACTTTTCGGCGCCGACGTTAAGCATCAACCGGGCGAGGAACATATAGATCGAGGCGGCGTACAGAACCGGAGCGAGGAGGATAAAAACGCTTTGGATGATATAAGGAATCAGCTCGCCGGTATTGTTGGTGCAGTCGGCGCGGGCCCCGTAACCGATGACTTGGACTGCAGAGGAGAATGTCAGTGGACGCAAGACAATATCAGAAATTCGAAACCCACATAGTCCCCCAATACAAAACGGAATGCAGAATCTGGCCTTTGCCTTCCATGCTTTCCAGCAGTGAAAAGCCGTTGCCGCGAAAAAGAGGAGAAGAAAGATGATTGACGCAGCCATGGAGGGGACATATTCCCAGAGGTAATAATCACCCCTGAAAGGTTCGAGTTTAGCCATGGTGAAAAAGCCTTTGGAATGTTGAGTATACATAGAATTGGATGTGATCATTCTGCTTCCTTATATAGCCAGCAGAGGCTGGAAATACTGGATGCGCAGGGATCTATACGCGTATAGCGGGCGGAGACACTGCCAAGTAGGGCTGTGGGCCCTACCACAGGCTACCACAGGTCCCTCCCCACGGTGGTCAGTGCATACGCGGACTTTTTTCGCCTCCCATTTGCCCGCTCCAGTTTAATCTTGCGCTATTTCGGTATTCTGAGCACTCTGTCGATAGGCGTCATCATCGCTGCAAATAACTTCGAGCGACAGCCTCCTCCTGCAGAGCTTGTACGCGTACTCGACATGGCGCGAAGAGCACACAAGAAGTCGCGGAATGGCTGCCTCGAGTGCAAGCGACGTCATGTCAAGGTACGTATTCTCCTTGCATACACCCAAGGTACGCACTGGCTTATCCTTTCCCCAGTGTGACGAGAAGCGCCCAATCTGCTCCAATTGCACCGCCTCAGAGCGCGAGTGCGAATACGGGACTCGTCTGCCCAGCGCGCCTCCAAGGAGAACCTCGGCTTCTAGAAGAAATCCAACTCCTTCCATCTCACCCCGCACAGATACAGACACCCCCATCCAATCTCAATATCAATCTCAATCTCCAGGCCCGATCCCCGGAGCATACAACGATCAACCCGTAAACATGCTCCACGTTGAACTCTTCCACAACCTCTACACAAAATTACACACCACCTTCGACCCAACGCGGTCCATCACCTGGTTCTCGGAGATCTTCTCGCACGCAATAAAAACACAGTACCTCGTCAACGAGACGCTCGCCTTCAGCGCCTTACACATGAGCACCCAGGCAAAGACCAGGGAAGAGCGAGACTACTACCACTACCACGCCGCACAGCTCCAAACGCATGCACTGGACCTCTTTAAGCAATCTGGCTCGCAGGTCAACCAGGAAACCTGTGTCCCGCTCTTCCTGTTTTCTTCTATCCTGGGCATCCATATGCTCTGCGATACTCTTATCTACCGCGATTCTGGCGACGGAGATGGTGACTTCGATCCCTTCCTATCCCGCTTCACCCACTATCTCCGCCTCCACCACGGCGTCCGTGCAATATGCGGCTCTGCGTGGGAAATGCTCAACGAGAGCGTAATCGCGCCGGCATTTGACGTCGGGGTGGCACTGTACAAATCTCAAGGGCGAAAACTAGCTCCGCATCTCCAACGCCTGCTCGATTTCATAACATCCGCAAACCTCGGCGCCGACTTAACGAATAATTACAAGCGGTCCATTGAATCTCTACAGACGTGCACGGATGTATCCGAGTCGTCTAATCCATTTCATAATGGGGTAAATTGTGTTACGACCTGGCCGGTCCTCGTTCCTTTGGAATTTAGTGAAGCGCTCGAGATGCGTAAGCCTGAGGCGTTGGTTATATTAGCGCATTGGGCAGTACTGTTGTATCGGTATCGAGATTCTTGGCTTTTTGGGGACTCCGGCGAATTTATTATTGAGCAGGTAAATCGGTATTTGGCTTCCAATCGGAGTTTTTGGGAGGATGGGGAGGAGAAGGGGTGGATGGATTGGCCGAGGGGTGTTTTGACGGGGGATCGATAGCAGGGGCGTGTTTGTGTTTGTGGGATGATATATATATATATATTTATTTATTTATTTATTTCTATCTATTTCTACGGAAACTTGCGCCTGCCTATTCAAATCAATCCCAAACCGACTAGTCGTCCTCCTGAAAACCCCACCAAGCGTATCCACACAAATGGAAATAGTAGACAGTGCGGCAACAGCGCCAGGGAACCAGGCACTTATTACGTTAACCAGGCTGCATGGTTGGCACTGGCACTGGCACTAGCGAGCAAGCAAGCAAGTGACCATAACCAAACCTGCTTTTTACTTATATTTAGCCTACTACTAGACGCCAGACGACTGGAAAGGACCTAGTGTGCTAGCCTATCTATATTGACTCGTTGTATACAAAAGGTATATTCAATCATTCCCTCACTTCCTCGTTGAATTGATATTTTTGGCACTGAACTGTATCGTTCGAATTAACGCGCGTAGAGGGGTGTCAGACAATTACCTACTTCGACGCCTTGATCAGGTCCCGACGATGCCTGTGGGTGTGCAAATCCAAGCAGTTATCATACCGACGCAGGGGACTGGTACACCAAGTACTAATATTCGACGCAAAAGTAGGCTTATACGATCCGCAGAAATTCTTTGTACGTAGATAGGCAGCATTTTGAATAGGAGTGCAAATATAAATCATGATATGGTATAATTCGAGATTATTTCGTGCAAGACATATAATGCAATTACATATGTACAAATCGTATAATCTGGACAGCGACATCTAAATCAACCCTTGAAGCAAAACAACCACTGCACCCAACACCACGAACCGGCCTGCACCCCAAGTCCCCATCCCCAAAGCAGACGCGCCACTCTCCCGTACAGCGAACCTCATCTGCGAGTTCCCAAAGTCAAACACCGCCACGACATCCTTCAGGAAACTCGCACCGAGGATATACAGCTCCGTCGTATTGGTTGGATCCTCTTCATCAACAGCCGTCTCCAGCCCGCGCGTGATCGTGCTCAGACAGAGCTCCTCGTCGTTGTATTCCTCGCCCGTGTGGAGGATCAGATCAACGGGATTCAGCGTAAAGGTCGTGCCGCCAACCTGGACTGAGAAGTCCGGCGCGGTGGCGCCGCAGTCGACGATGTACGTCCCCTGCATGTCGGACCATGAGCCGCGCGGGCTGTACAGGTCATTGTACGCTTCTGCTACCTCGTAGGGGACGTAGTTCATGGGTGCGCCGGAGTCGACGATTGTTTGGTAGGAGTCGGTGTACTCGCCATCGCCGCCGTACGTCAGACGCTCGACGGTCGTGGCCCAGTACGAGCGTAGGCGGGTCCCGTTTGCAGAGCGCAGGTCCGCAGCCTCGTAGTATTCTGCGCTGACAGTCGTCCAGTTACTGGATAGCGAGACGTTCGGTACGCCGCCGAGGACCATGACGCCGCCATCGCCGTTCTCTTGGTTCGAGTCGAGCCGGTCCAGCGCGAGCGAGAAGTACGGCTCCACCAGGCCGCGCTGGTACATGCTCACGAAGAGCGGGCTGTACGGCTCTTTCTCGCCTTGGTAGTTGAGGTCCTCTTCCTCGATTGTCCCGTTGAGTTCGTACGCGCTCGTCAAGAACGGGTAAGCCAGGCCTAAGATCCCGCTCGCGCCGAGGTTCATGGGCGTCGACCAGTTCACCAGCCCGAAACGCTGATCCGTCACCGTTACATCGCCAAAAGTTATGTCCTCGAAGGCCATGAGGCCCCGCGCGATACCCGCGCCGTACGCAGCCTGAAACGACTCGTTTGTAATGCGCTCGAAGGAGTGCGAATCGCCGAGGGCGTATGCTTTCGATTCATACCCGCATGTATCCTGGTCGACGTCGAGGAGGTCGATGTCAGTCGAGACGGTCGAGGTCGAGTAGGGGACCACGCAGTCGAAGTCGTCTTCGACCACGAAGGTGTCGCTGCTGCCGGTGTCAACGAGCAGGTTGAATGTTTCGCCGCCGATAGTGACGGGGGCGTGGAAGCGCGAGCCATAGAGGGTTGCGCTGAGCTGGATGGTGTGGGACGTTGTGCTGCTGTTGCTTTGGCGGGTTCTGAGGTCGCGCGGGATATTCAGGGCAAGAGCGCCGGCCAGAAACCGGCTGGCGAGGAAAGCGCGACGCATTTTTTCAGGAAGTGAGGTGACTGTGAGTGAAGAAAAAAGGGCCGGGGAGGCGATTTAAATAGAGAAAACTAGGCTGCAGCCAATGTGGGGGCCAAGCGCCCGATCGGGGACAGTTGAGGCTGTTCAGCAATGATGACTGACTCTGTGGCTACCCGAGGGGAGTTAGGGCTGCGGGAAGGAGCAGTTGTGAGTGACCTGGCTGTCTCATGCTCTGTTTCATCGCTGAAAATAAAATTCTCTGGACAGCAAACGACGCCCTTTAAGAAGATCAGCAGGCTGCGATGTTTACTTCTTCAGATCAGCCGATGGCCCGATGCAGATTGGTGGGGAATCAGCAACAAACCAGCCAAGGGTCTGCCCTGCTGGCTTTACAGTGGAGACAACAAGAAAAGAAAAGGCGGATTCGCCGCTCTCGCACTCTCATTGACTCACTCGCCCCATCTTGGCTCTTGGCCCTCGGGGAGTTGGGGGCCTCTCGCAAGACTGAGTGGCTGTGCGCTTGGGGGCGTTGGGCATGCTCGGTTACACTTGCCAGTTCTCAGTTGTAATTATGCTACAGTGTACGGCAACAGGGCACTGCCAGTCACGTTACCCGAGGTCTCAATATGCTAGAACACTCTCAGGATAGCAGAATATACGAACCGGGACTCCGGCCGTGGTACAAATCCCTGTCGGAGGCCGACTGCACTCGCAGCGCCCGGCATGCCTTGATATCCTCTGCTCACCGAGGCACTGCAATTGTCCTACAGGGCTTACGAATGTACTTCTCCCTGCTCTCCGTCAGGATCTACCGGTTCCTACAGCTTTTATCTAATCTGCAGACAATATCTATGCCCATATTAGGTCTTCCACATCACAACAACGGTATCTCGCTACCTCGGTCGCATCTCATTCGCAATGTGTACAGCAGCGAGAACCATTCAGACCGTTTACTCATTCAGGAATGGTACTCATTTTGAAATGCACCGCGTTTGATGCCGGTGCGCGATGATGCTCGGAGCTGCTCGGGCGATCATCACGCGTACTGAGCTCCAGAGTCGCTGCGTTCCAGGATCGATGTGTCTCCATCTTCATTCGAAACTTGATTCCCTATATGATGGTGTGATTCTTGCTACCGATATATTCCTTTGCTTGGGCTCGAGCCCTTCGACAGGAGCATTATCTGGTACTTTATACCCCCTCCGACTGGGTTCGTATCGTTCGAGAACCACAACCTCGCCCTGCAGAGCTTACGTTCCATGTCCGAGATCGAATCAGCGTCTGGAAAAATGGTTGCAATGGATGGCGCGCTGTGTGACGGACGCCAAACTGATCTTGATCGTCTTTCCTCCAGTCAACCCCGGCGTTGACGCAGAGTCCTTTTGGAGTACTCGCGTACATCGCCTCCCGTGGCGAGTCTGGCAACCTTACTCCACGAGAACTCCATCGCCGATGCAGAAGCATGAAACAGTATTCAGGTCTTTCGCATTCATAACAGTCAGGCCCTTCGGTCTACCCCTGCTTGCCTTCATCCCTTCTTGCCCACCGAACGTGTGTCGGCGATTGCAATAGGCAAGCGATAGCGAAGTATTGGGTTTGTCATGAAAGCCATTAAGATTAATTACTCGTCGGGACTGAAGATACGCCCCTGGCTTGTCGTACCCTTCGTCATCAGGACGATCACTGGTCTAGATGTCATGAAGATGCACAGGGATGACGCCCCCCCGGGCAAGCTTGTTCAGGGTGTAGCGACGAGACTGGTCTATCTCTGCTACCTTGCCACTGAATATTATGATACAAAAGGCCAGTATAGCCCCTCATACAGTAGCCTCGCCGTTTCCCCGAAGAACAGGCTCCTGCCCAAAAAGATTAAGGGAGAGAAAACTCGAATTGATCTTTCTCGCGACATCTTTTAGTTTCTCTTTGCTGTTCAAACTTCCCCGATCGTCCCTCCCATTGACCTCCAATTTTGCGTCCGGGTATCTCGCCGACTGCCCTCCCTAACACCCTCCTCTTATACACAAGGAAGAGGGGTACCCTGCAAGTCCCTCACAGTATCAGCCTGCCACAGCCAGGACCATACACCAACCACCTCCGCGACTCGGTCGCCGGATTAAGCCACCAAGAGGCGAGATCGACCTGGCGGAGGTCATAGACAGGCAGAAACTACGATCAAAGGTTTCAGATCCTTCCTATCAACCCAAGAATCTATATACTGTTCCAACCACTAAAGACAAATAAGAGATAATCAAGCCAGCCGGCCAATTGCAATTACGGCCGCTGGCCAGTCAGCATCGACCCTTGATGACCTCAATGGCTAACTGGTATCTAGTTTCTCAGGCGCTCAATGCAGTCAGATCACCAATATGCATAACTCATCTAAACATAGCAATCCTGGTCAGCCCGGGCCTCCGGCGTCGTACAGCTCTCTATCGGAGCTCTCGAATCACTCGGCTCAATTGCACATGGTTCATGAGCGAGGCAGTACTGCATCAGGCTCCGCTCCGGAGTTTGAGCGTCAAATTGGAGGTCCTACCTGACAACCCGTCCCACCTCGGCGTGCGGTACGAGATATAAGTACTCGGTCTGCTTTCGATAGTTCCTACCTCTCTGCTTGCTGGAGGTGGTATGTGTATAGTAGTGTGATATGTCAAGATGCCTGCGAAACAACAACACCATTCACCGGAGGAGAGCCCGCCGAAGCAGGATCCTACGGAGCGAAGAAGGTTGCAGAATCGGTTGTCGCAGAGGAATCACCGTACGTTTGCATCTCTTTCTTCCCAGTTTTCCACATTGATTTATGTTATGATCGAGAGAGACTAACTTGAACGACTAGGGCGCAAGATTCGCGACCGCATAGCAAAACTGCAAGAACGAGTCATCGCCAGCGAGCTCCGAGCCGCTGCATCTTTGCATGGGTGGCACTCAACCCCGTGTATCCCTTACGAAGTCAAGCCTTCGCCATCGTCGTCAACTTCCTCTTCGGTGTCGCTCTCGCCGCCGTCCGGTTCCCCTCCTAATGAGCTTCAATTCCCGCAGCCTTCTTATAATGCTGGACTGAATACAGTCCCTCAACTTCCGATGCTCTCAACGGGATCTGGATATGATGACGCTGGCTCTGTTGGCCTGAGTATGAGTGGGAGCGGTGCGTCGAGCCCGAGCACTCTCGTTCCTCCAGATGTTGCCGCCGGTGCAGGTGCGAGTGCACTCTTGCCGAGTCAGAGCCAGGGCTTTGGCCTCGACACGATGGCCATTTGTGAGCAATGGGGGTTTCAGGGCTCTGTATATCTTGCTACTGGTACGTTCTCCTTATATAACAACTTTTCATCCCACCTTGAGTAATCAAACTGATGTCAAAGCTTCTGGACAGAAACATCCCTACCCCAAATCCTGCAAACGCTCGGCCCGTCCTCGAATGCAATCATTGTCTTCCCGAGCCCGGAATACACTGGAAGCTCTTTAGGGTATCCGACTCAAGGACCGCTTGATATGACGTGTCAATGTCAGGGGTTGGGATGGATGAGTTGTCCGTCGCACTCGATGGGGTAGATGAACGGAATGAGAAGCTCATATGATGGCCAGGCAGAACTTGTTTTTTGAGAGATAGATCTTTAGCCTCCGATGAGCCGATCTAGAGAGCTATCAATATGCACTGTGCTTACCCCTGCCAGTGCCGTTTTGGTCGCCCGATACGCCGTACACAATGTAATGTCCGCTGGTTAGCTCTTTAGAATAGTACTTATATGAAACCCTTCCCCCTTCTCTAATCCTCTTTGCCACATCTTGTTGTTGCTGGTGTAGCGGGCGTGTTTTCTGTTTTGGGAAGCCGCTTCAAATGACTGGACCTCTTCCACCTCTACGGCCTGTTGTTTTGCCTTATCACCACCAGAAATGACCAGGAAGTGACGATGGACTCCTCTATTGCTCAATCGCGAATGAGAATTTCTACTCCTATTCCATTCTTTTGACCAGAACCCTCTACGGATCGTTCAGCAGTACCTACCGACTATAGCTTTATCAGTGCCGCAAAAATTCCCACTCCGCCTTCTGAGGCTCAGTGTTTACAGCTGGACTCTAGCAAACTGCGGTGAGCTCGGGAACCTACCAAGTGTGCTAAGTTTCTGGGCGCTGCGACGCTAATCAATCAACAGAGAGCGATCAGCATCCAGCTTCCTGTGGTTCTAGCCACTTACAATGTCCCGACCATTCGAAGCGACAAAATGTGCCCTGGGCAGTTCTCTTGGCGTGCCTTGCATTTTGTCAACCAATCAGTCCTGAACATCTAGCCGCCGTCAGTAAGGCTGCCTGGGCGGGAGTGGCGATGGAGCTGGAAGTATCCAGTTTAGCCTCGTGGGGGCAAGGCTGCAAACACGACCCCGCCCTAGGGAGCCTCAACGAGCAAGCAAGACCTGAAGGATGGTTAGCCTAATGCGCTCGGTTCTCTACTTGTTGAGGTACTAGGTGTCGGCAGCTCCTACGAAAGCTGGGGCGCCGAATCAATTATGGACCTGTTTATGGACAGCTCTCTCCAGGAATGGAGATTGGAATCGACCTACGATTCGGACAAAAGTGGTCATGGTCGTCGAATCCACAGACGAGAGTCAGGAAATGAATGTTTGAGAGACTGTGGAATGCCTGGGAAATGGCTCTTCCGGCACAGTCTGGCAGGAGCGCCGTCTTTCCCCTGGAGAGCCCACCCCGAATACCTATACATTTCGGGCCGTGGAGCACCTTTATAAACAGCAATCAACTTCCTTGGAGATGTCAAGGAGGGAACTGGATGCTCTTACTACGTTTTCTGACTCCAGTCGTGTTGAGGTCGAGTAAGCGACATCAGCTTGCTAACCAATCGTAGTATATGCGTCATTTCGTGCAGTTCCTTGAATGGTTTGATGACTCGGAACGATTGTTCATTGCAATGGAATTCATGGAGTATGGCGATCTTCAGAAATACATCTCAGCGCGGTCCGCCCCTTTCCCTGAGCCAGAAGCCGCATTGATTATCGCTCAAGTTGCACGAGCGGCTTCGATTTATGCACCAGAAGGATTTCGTGCATCGAGATATCAAGCCCTTAGTATGTATACTTTTCAGGTTCGTGGCAATCCTGCAGGCTAATCTCACCTGATTACAGAACATTCTAGTCAGCTCTCCCGGACCAGACTGGCACGCCAAAGTCGCTGACTTCGGGATTACCAAAAGAATGGATAATACTGGGCTTATAACGCATGGTATCGCTTCACCTGGATATATGGCACCCGAGCCCTTTGGCAACACGTCCAACCAGTACACGGCTGCTGTAGACATGTGGGCGCTCGGGGACTGTGGCATACTCTTGACGAACATGTCATTCTCCCTTTCTTACTATTAGGGATTTGCGGGACTACGCGCGGGATCATAGGCATGGGATCCCTCTTCAACGCTTGGGTAAATCAAACGGATTCTGCATGAGCTTCGTACTGTGAGCATTGGCAGAGGTCCCCAAACGGCAATTCACGATTGCGCATGTGCTAGCTCATGACTGGCTACGTCAGGGGCTTGACTCATCGCGGTTGTAAGCATGGTACCTGCAGTGTATGACATAGCGGATGCGCTGACAATTTTTCAGGGACGAGTTGTCGACAAGCTCGGCACCCCGGAGCATGTCAGCGTCAAACATTTGGTCAGGGACATTTGGCAGCTGTGACTAATCCCCAGCAATTGCGGGCTCCTTTATCTACAATCCTTATTGCCCATACACCGGGACTGGCACCGTCAGTTGGCCCCTTTTATACTGATAGAGAGCCGGGCTCCCAAGAAAAGGTCGCATTGGAGATGGGAGGACCCAAGCTCGTCAAAGCTGGCCGCTAGCAGGAAAGAAACCCAGCAGCACCGCAAGACACAGCCTCTACTATACTCAGAGCCACGGCAAGTCTTGCCATAACATACCGAAAGCAGAAGAGGTATGATCGGGCAGTGATAACAGGTGAGGATGTGGTTAATCTCTGGCGAGAGACCTCTGGGAATACGCACCCAGGTACAATTGCGGCATTGTCAGAACTCGCAGACACGTATCGCGAGCAGGGAAATTATGAACAATTAGAGGCCACTCACAAGGAAATATTAGATCTACGCAAAGAGGTACTTGGGGACAAGCGTCCAGATACAATCCGGGCCATGGGTATCCTGTCTGCCACATACTTACACAAGGCGATTCCCGACAATCAGATACTACCAACAAGCAGATCTTGCAGTTTAACCGCCACTTGCTTGGTGACAAGCATCCAGATACAATCGAAGCCATGGCAAATCTGGCTACAGCATATATGGAACAAGGCAAGCTTGACAAAGCAGAGTCAACTTACCAAGACCTCTTCTTTCTCCAACGAGAAGCTTCAGGTGATGGGGAAAATCTGCATGCGGCCCGATGGTTGGAAGACCTTAGCAGGATACATTACAGGCAGGGCAGGGGTTTGGTTTCCACAGAGCCAAACGTCTGGGTCCAGAGTATGCTCCACCCAGCCCGCGCAAACAAGCTTGCTGATCTTTAAGGAATGGACTTGCTAACATGCTGCTCTAGTCGTGGCGGGACATAACTTCAACAAGCTGGGAGAAGTTCAAGGCGAAGAATGGGAAGATGTACTGCACTGACGACAACAGAAGAAGTATTGCTCTGGCCATGCCCGGGCCGACGGGTGGTGCTAGATAGCAATTGCATGATGCTAGAGCCACAAGACCGCCGAAGGAACTCAAATTCGTTGAATCGGCTTCTTGGATAATACAAGTCTTGCCTGAAGAACATACATAACATCGATTAGCTGGCCTTTTTGTTAGGGAATCGCCGTCAATGGGTTTCACTCTACTCAGCAACCTCAACAACCAACTTCGTACAACTCACCCCCTTTCGCAACAAGTCCAACCCAGCATTGGTAGCCCCCAGTCCCCTCCCCACAACCCTCACCTCCAGGCTCGGTCTGATAGCCCCCTTGACCAAATTCCTCCTCCCCCAGTTCCCCATCCAATACTGGAACTGCGCCAACCTCTCTTTCTCATCAGTAGACGGATTCAAAAATGTCGTCTTCACCCCATCGACCTCCTCCAATGTATCAGGAATAGGCGGCGCAGAGGCAATCGTACCCTTCGCCTTCCATTCATTATCCTGACTCGCAACGGGCAAGAAAGCCTTTAGCACACCCTGACACATCGCCACATCCCCCACGGCAAGAAAACAACAGCGAATAACCAACCCATCCTCCTTCGCAGCCTGAACAATCTCCTCGACAACATTTCTACCCCTATAATCAAACACCCGGTCCGCCCCAAGCGCCCGGATATACGCATGATTCGCCGCAGACGCAGTAGCGTATACAGCGCAGAAGGTAGAGTTGGACGATTGAGAGAGTAATCGCGCGCTCTGCACGCCCATACTACCCACGCTGGATGAGGCGCCCCAGATTAGGAGGGCTTGATCCTTCCCTCCCTTGTCCTCGCCTGCTACTTGTCCGGCTGTAGTCTCGGCTCTGAAGCGCGAAATCCCCATCGCATCCCAAGCAGATAAAGGAACTTGCATGGAGACAGGCAAGGTCGCCGCCTCGTTCCAGGTTATACCCATACCATCTGGGAGGGGTATCGCATGTTCCCACGGAACAAGACACATCCCCTGGAACGCGCCGTAGTCTGGAGTGCAGTGCTTGAAGACGTGGGCGGCGTAGGCTGCGACGCCGGTTCCTTGGTGGAAAATGGAAATGGGACCGGCAGCTTCATCTTTGTCTTCTCGTCCAGCCTCAGGAGTAGTGTTGTAGGCGGTGGGAACGTCCTTTCCAACCTGCACAACAACACCCGCAAGATCGAACCCGAGAACCGTTGGATAGGCAGAGGGTGGGATGAAGAGGCCCGTGTCGCGCATTATATGGTCTGCCGGGTTCAGGGCGATGGATTTTACGGCGATCAGCAGCTCACCGGGGCCTGGGGAGGGCGTTGGACGGGGCTTGATGGTTAGGGGGTGCCCCTTTGCGGGGAGAATCGCCGCGAGGTGTGTTTTTGTTGTTGCCATTTTGGTGTAGCTTGGCGTGGTGTTTCGGAGTTATTTTCTGTAGTGTATTTGGGGAGTATTGAAGTAGGCAAGTACTTTTGAAGTGTGTATGCGAATTCGAGTGGGAGGGTTATGTTTCGGAGCTTAGTGAATGAGCGCCCATCTTCTTGTGATTTTGACCAGGGCCCCGGGGCTCCTTTTATACCTCATCTTCCCAGCAAATTTGACCATCTCCCAGTGCGCATGCCCTGGCTCGTGAGCTGGAAAGCCTTTTGTAGATAGAATCCAGCCAATGACGGACATCTGCACCCGAGAGACGGTTAGCGTGCAAAGTGGATCGTCTGAACATGGTTAGGCGAAGACTACGTACCTACGTACCTGATCATTCTTGCACTCCCCTCAAAACTAGCAGCTGCGCAAAGCATCGAAACTCAAACCAAACTCGACATGACCTCGGATTGTCCGCAAAAGCTGCATGTGTGTGAGCGTAAGACTCGCGTCCGGCACCGGTCGAGGTTTGGCTGCCGAAATTGCAAGCTTCGAAAGCTCAAGGTGGGCAAGAGAACAGCACTCTGTGAATTATGTCTCTACAAGTATCACACCTGACCGACTAACTAGTGCGACGAAGTAAAACCACAATGCAGAAAGTGTCGTTTGTATGGGGTACTTTGTAATTTCATCTCGAATGTCCCCGATCTCCATCCCGTCGCCGCTTGCGCTGATACAAAGCCACTGGTGGTTCGAGGAAGGGGGCTCCAGTGTCGGCCCTCTCGGCCGCTCTCGAAGGCTGTCTGGACGTCCGATGCATCGGGATCTTACTATTACTTCTTGAACGCCAAGTGTCAAGATTTCATCACTCGGTACCTGGGCCGAAGTCTCATCACGCCGGACGATCCGAACATGGCCCAAGTCAACCGCAAGCTTCTGGAGCTAGCCTTTGCTGTATGTTCTACTTCAGACATCTATTCTGTTTTAGCTTGGCTAACATATGTATGGCTTATAGTGCCCATTCTTAATGCATGCCTCTCTAGCAGTGGCCCTTACATATGATCGCTATCTAAACGGGCTAGATAGTTCCTTTGGTGGTCGTCGCACTGCAGAAGAATGCTACCACTGGTCTCAAGCGACAATTCTCCTCAACAAGCGGCTGGCGAAGCCAATCGAAGAGGAAGACAAGGATCCAATATGGGGTACTGCCGCCGCGCTGGTCATACTTACCTTCTCGTCCCCCGCATCAGACCCACGTACACCCCAACAAGCCTGGCCTCTATCCTCATCCGCATCCCCATGCTCAGACTTGGACTTGGACTGGCTGCGCATGACAAAGGGGAAAATGGCCCTATGGCACATGCTTGACCCGCTGCGTCCGGGTAGCATTTTCTGCGTCATGGCGGATACCTTTGCTACGATGCGCTCGCCTTCGCCACGGTCCGGAATAGATGGCATACCCGACGCCATGGCGGCCATATGCAATTTAGACCACTCGTCTACACCAGAAACAAATCCATACTTCGAGGCCGCGCACGCCGTATCCGCTATATTGGACATCCCTGATAATAAAGTCACCCTTGGCCACACGCAACTCTTCACGCGGAGTATTCATGGTCATTTTGAAGACTTACTGCGCCGGCGAGATGCCATCGCACTTTTACTGCTTTATTTATGGTACCGTAAGGTGGGACGGTGCATCTGGTGGATTGAGCTTCGCGCTAGAGTGGAGTGTCCTTCTATTGAGTTGTTTCTGCGAAGGTACTATGGGAGGAATGGAGATGTACTGGCTTTTCTCCCGGGGGGGTGCGTTTGCGGAGAGCTGGAATTAGCCGGGTATTTGAACGCCTAATCGCGTGCTTTAAATCAGGCACCGCTAGGAAGGATTGCTGTGCCGGGTTTTATATACCTATTCGCGCTGGTGACCAGACTGTGAATCTCCATTCTATAGGGCTGGGCACGTCTAACGAGTGTTACCTCTCCCCTTGTGGCAAATGTAGACTGGTTGGGATAGGATAGACCTGGCTCCCCCGGAGAGGATGGCTATGACTACCCTGACGAGAGTGGCTTGCCACACTACAACGACTATAGTCAAGAAACCGCGATGGAGGACTATTTGAGCCTGTAGCGTGATCTACCACTCGGGATGTGGACAGCCGATGGAGAGCCGTACTTATACATAGAAAGCCCCCGCATTTAACCACCACTACAAACTCTGGGCAACCATAGTCTCGAATCCAACATGACATCTCCAGTCTACAGCCACCACTTTTCAATCGCTAACCTCCCGTATGGGGTTGCGTCTTCTCCAAACCATCCCCAACAATGCGCCACTCGCTTGGAGAACACCGTCATCTTCCTCGGCGCTCTGCAAGAGACCGGCTTCTTCGAAAGCGTCTCCTCCCTGCCAGATAATGTTTTCAAAAAGCCAACGTTGAACGAGTATGCCGCATTGCCAAAGGCTATTCACACCGACGTTCGCAACCACCTCCAATCCACCCTGCAGTCCGGCCTCGACGCTCTTCCCAAGCACGCTACAGCAGATATAAGAAACGTGAAATTACACCTGCCCATGTCAATCGCCGGATTCACAGGTACCGTCTCCCTACCGAAGTACATAGCTGGTCCTGAACCTAACGAACATAGACTTCTCCAACTCCCTAAACCACGTCCAAAACGCAGGAAGGGCAATCCTCAACGACCCCTCTCCACCACCCGGCTTCTTCCACTTCCCAATCGGCTATACAGGGCGCACATCCACGGTCGTTGTTTCCGGAACGCCCATCGCCAGACCGACCGGTCACTTCTATGACCGGACAAACCCGGTTCCAAAGACAGTCGTTTATGGTCCTTCGCGCGCGTTGGACTACGAGATGGAACTAGGTGTTGTTATTGGGAGGCCACGTCCGTGGGGGGACGGGAAGGGCGTTAGCGCCAAAGAGGCAGAAGAGTATATTTTTGGGTTTGTGATATTGAATGATTGGTCTGGTGAGATTTGCGTCTTCGCATAGATAGGTCACATAAACTGACAAAGATAGCCCGCGACATCCAAGGCCTCGAGATGGTTCCTCTCGGTCCATTAAACGGGAAGGCCTTTGGGACGACGATGTCGCCGTGGGTTGTTACGACAGACGCCCTGGCGCCGTTTAAAGTACCAGCCCCGGAACCGAGGGTTTCTCTTGCAGCGCATATGCAAGATCAGCAAGACGCAAATTATGATATCGTTATGAAGGCGGAAATACTCCATCCTGCGGCTAAAACCACCAACTCCTCGACCGAGGAGGGGAAAATAGCCTCGCATATCGCTACCGGTCCCGCCAGGGAACTCTTCTGGAGCCATAGACAAATGGTCGCGCATTCTACAAGCTGTGGATCGGACCTGCGCACTGGGGATTTACTTGGGACGGGAACGGTTAGTGGCTCCGTCGAAGGGTCGTATGGGTGTCTCTTGGAGAGCACGAAGGGCGGGAAGGAGAAGGTTAAACTTAGTGATGGGAGTGAGAGGGTTTACCTCCTTGATGGGGATGTAGTAAGGATGACTGCTCTTCTTGGAGATGAAGGCTCGGGAGTTGGGTTTGGGGAGTGTATTGGGGAGGTATTGCCAGCTCACACATAAGTCATAACTCAATAAATGAAATTATTTTCATTTCCATCCACGACAACATCCCATTAACTCCTTGATTCTCGATTACTGATGCCGATTACTGCTTATCCTGATACCCATGAATAACAACCTTGATCACACTCTCCTTCCCCTGCCTAACCAACTCAAACGCCTCCTCCGCCTGCTCAAAGGAAAACCGGTTCGTGATGAGTTTCTTGACGTCGATTTTGCCGCTGGCAATCAAGTCCACGGCAACAGGGTAGCACCCCGTTGTATACCGGATCGAGCCGCGGATCGTCAGGTCTCGGATACATGCTGTTGTTATGGGGAAGACGACGTTCTAGTGGACAGCCCACATATTAGCAGCAAGTCTCGTAGAGAGGTGTAAATGTGGATTGTTAGGGTTTCGGCGACATACCTCCTTCCCCATCCCCGCCTGGACATACGTGCCCCCCTTCTTGGTCAAATGCACGCCGGCCTGAATACAGCTCTGCGCGCCCGTCGCCTCAAGGACAACATCGGGCCCCTCGCCCAGCCCAAACTTCTCCTTGATCATCTTCGCCACAGTCTCACTCCACTCGACCTCTTCCACGTCCTCGGGTTTCTTAGGCGGAAGGAAAACCCCATCCGTCCCAAACGCCGTCGCAAAATCCAACCTACTCTGAGAGATATCCACACCAATGACCTTCTTCGCGGCGTACGCTTTACTAACAGCCTGGCAGAGGAGACCGATGGGCCCGCACCCGAAGACAACGACTGTCTGGTTGGGGCGGACATTGCCGACTTTTGTGATTTGAACCGCGACGGCCACGGGTTCCACCATGGCGCCTTCTTCGAGGTCCATGTGGTAGGGCAGGGGGTAGCAGAAATCGGATTGCGTGATGTAGTACTTGCTCAAGGTTCCGTCGTGGGGTGGCGTTGCGGCAAAGACGGTGTCTGGACAGAGGTTGTAGCTTCCTGAGCGGCAATAGTCGCAGCTGTATATCCCCAGTCAACATTAGCCCTCACCCATACCCCCAACAACAGCTCCTCAAGTCCAGGATTGAAGGGGTTACGCACTGTCTACAAGGAACCCCCGGCTCAACAGCAACCTTCATCCCCACCTTCAAATTCCTCACAGCCTCCCCAACCTCCGTAACAATCCCAGACGACTCATGACCAAGGACAATCGGTGACTCTAAGATGAAATCGCCGATCCGGCCGCGCTGCCAGTAGTGCACGTCGCTGCCGCAGATTCCGGTATGCGCGATTTGAATGCGCACGTCGTAGGGGTCTTTTAGCTGGGGAATGGGGCGGTCTTCGAAAGTTACGTCTTTTATGGCGCGGAGGACGAAGGACGGGTTTGTTTCCTGTTTTGAGGGTTGGAAGCTGGAATTGATTGGGGATGGTGGGTGTTGGGGTCTTACGGCCATTTTGGGTGTATATGGTTGCGGAAGATGGGTATGGATCGGGATGAGGAGGAGGGGGAGAAAATAAATGTATGGTCAAGAATGTTACAAGGGGGTGTACTTCCTATATGGCCGGTCAAGCTACCTACAACCAACCTTTTTTTTTTTTTTTCTCCCTGAACAAAATGAAAGTCAAGAGCATACTCCGCGACTTGGACTCCGATAGCTACAGCTGTACCCCTCCCCGTTCGGCATACAACGTCACAGCTGCTGCTGATCGGGCCCGGCTCACAGGCGGACGCCCCACCCCGTTGGAGATGAGGAGCTGGCCCAGGTACGTTGAAAACATTATCTGGTCATCTGATGGCGCGCAGGATACGTGTCGCGCACGAATGATGCATTCTGCTAGGAAGTGGCTGGAGTTTGTCCGGTCGTGGCATGACACGCCTTTGAGGGGTAGGTGGTGGCACCAGTGGAAGGGTTTCGTGAGAGACACCCCTCAGACGCTCAACGCTCCTACAGACAGTGCTTTACAAGGTACAAAGTGCCACGAGCGAGGACCATATTGACATGATAGAGGTATATAGAACTAATCCTATCTATACCCTAAGATCGCCCGTCTCCCTCTCACTCCCAACGACAACATCCACCCCTCTAACCAATCTCTCCCTAACAAGCACCCCATTGAGATAATCATTCCTGTCAACCCGTCTGAACCCGTCTTCCAGCGTCTTCTCAATCCCAGCCGCAACATGTCTTTTCGCAAGCCGTTCCCTCGCCTCAGCAAGATCAACATCCACAAAAACCCGGCAGTCCACGAGCCCGGCTATATCGCGCCACTCGGGCTCATCTAGGAGGAGGTAGTTGCCCTCGATAATCAATATCGATGTATCATTGTCGATTCTTAGTCCATTCGCGATGGGGTCTTTTGTCGCGTGGTCGAATGTCGGCGCGTAGATCTCTTCTTCTTCCCCTTCGTTATTGCTATGTGATGATGGCGTGTCTGCCCAGGCCCGTAACCTCTTCGTAAAGGCAACAAAGGCAGAGACATCAAATGTCCACGGCGCGCCTCTTCGAATATATGCCTCTTCTCGTTTCGCATCTGGGAAGGAATCAAGTGTACTCCGGGGAAGGTGGAACCCGTCCATTGAGAGGACCGTAGCCTTCAGCTTCGTGCTTCCATTCCCAGTTTCGAGAGAGTCTGTTTGTTCGTCTGATGCTTGTCGGGCACGGTTTATTTGTGCTGCGACGGCTACTGCGAGCGTTGTCTTTCCTGAGCCGGGCGCGCCGGCGATCGCGACGAGGTAGCGGGGTTTTGGGTGCGTTGAGGCGAGGGATGGGAGGGTTGTTGCGAGGGTGTCCATTTCTCTAGTTGTGCTTTAGTCGATGGTATCTAGGCAGGGTCTTAGAACTTACTCGATTTATTCCTATAAGTTCTCGGGACTTATAGGATGCTCCCTATCTCTAGCTACCTTAGGTCAACCGCAGGGTACGCAGGAAATGGCGAAAGGTATAAACTTGAACCCCTGCAGTGTCTGGATTAATCAGCATGGGGAAGAGCTTCGGACTGCTGTCTGACATATAATAATGATATGATAATGAACTGCGGCCTCAAAATCGTGGGAGAGTGAATGGATTATTGAGTGGGAACTCTAGAAGCCCACGGGGTTGCCTGATTGTGACGCCTGCAGTGCAACAGTGCATACATGCTCTTTCCGAGTACCCTGACCACAGACCGGGCATCTTCGCGCGGTCTAAAAATATTTGGCGAAATGTCAGCGTGCATAAGAGTTTCAACGGAGCTTTAGGCTCAGACCCATGTCCGAAACGCCATACAGAGTACTCAGCGGCCTCAATCGCCCGTCCCGGACGACCCCCTCCGTCTACGGCACATCGCCCCCGGAAAGCTGCAGCTGCACATCCCCACCACGATATCACACTCCCTACTGATCTCGGCGGGGTTGCGATAGCCCTTATCACGAGATCAACTAGTTACTGTCCAAAAAAGCTCCTGATTGTTCAGAGTCCCGGTGTTTCCTTCAACTTTTTCCAAACCACAATTTCTTCTACCTACGTACATACACTCTCCGGAAACCCTAACAAAATGGTCCTCCACCAGCCCCAGAACCAGCATGTCACCAAGGCTTTCAACCTCAGCGGCAAGGTCGCAGTTGTTACAGGTACGGGTCGCAAGAAGAAGAAGAAGAAGAAGAAGAAGAAGAAGAAGAAGAAGAAGAAGAAGAAGAAGAAAATATAATATTGGAAATGAGTTGAATCGAAATCTAACAGTTACCAGGAGGAGCCCGCGGCATCGGCCTCGAGGTCTCGCGCGGGCTCGCAGAGGCCGGAGCTGATGTACTTACTTACCAACTCCAATCCATCCCTCAACTTCAACTCCGCACTACTAACAAGAGGAATGTACCAGATCGCGATAATCTACAACACATCCTCCACAGCCAACACAACAGCGTCCGAAATTGCTGCGACAAACAAGATCCGCGCGCGCGCCTACCAAGCCAACGTCTCCGACAAACCTGCCATCGAGAGCGCAATCAACCAGATAAAGACAGACTTCGGACGGATCGACATCGTGATTATCAACAGTGGAATTGCGTCCTCTGTCCCGGCGGAGGAGTATACGGTTGGCGAATGGCGGTCTATCATGGACGTTAACCTTGATGGCGCGTTTTATACCGCACAGGCGGCGGCGAAGGCATTCAAGGAGCAGAAGATGACAAAGGGGAATATTGTGTTCACGGCGAGTGTGAGTGCAGGATTAGTTAATGTGCCGCAGAAGCAGGCTGCTGTATGTTTTCCCCTCCCCGCTCTATCTTTGCTAGTTTTGTTGTTTTGCTGCGTTCTGTTGCGCTTACGGAGCGGGGCTCGATCCTTAAGACGTGAAGTTTGCGCTAATGGTTCATATTATATAGTATAACGCCTCCAAAGCAGCCGTCGTGCAACTGGCAAAATGCCTCTCTGTCGAATGGGTTGATATCTGTCGCGTCAACTGCATCAGTCCGGGCTTCATTGCGACGGAAATCCTGGACCACCATCCGAAAGAGTGGAGGGAGAAGTGGTTCGATATGATTCCTGCTAAGAGGATGGCGCAGACGTATGAACTTAAGGGGGTAAGTACATCACCAACAACTTCCAAAGCACGCTCCATGTGGAATGGGATTATATCTAGGTAAATTCGTGCTAACTGATGGTTACTTCCAGGCGTATGTCTTCGCGGCTTCAGACGCATCGAGTTACATGACTGGGGCGGATATTACTATTGATGGGGGTTATACTCTGCCTTAGATAGATCTCAGTTATTGAAATGTCGTGAATATATAGATTCTCGTCAATCGTCTTTTCCAGTGCAGGTAGGGCCAGAGTCAGAGTAAGTCACTGCATCGGCAACCGACTCATAAACTCCATAATCGTACTTTCCTGAATGACCGAGTCCAAGCCATGCCCATACCCAGCCCCCATCCCGTTCGACCCATCAACCCCCCAGCTTCCTACCCCAACGTCCAACGTCGGCCACATTAGCGGATAAAGGTTGGCCAGCTGCGTCTGCGGCGACTCCTCTGTCGGTCGTGCCCATCCAACGCCCTGCCCTTCCCCAATGTTAACTCCTTCCTCATCCCTATCATCAAACCCCACCGGCGGCGGCTTCAAATACTCCCCACAAAGCCTCTCAATAACACCAAGACACCTCGTCGCGGTACTGTTAAGCGCACACATCAACTCCAAAACCTCAACGGCACTGAGAACCTGCTCGCGCCAGGACGTTGCGAGGTGTGACTGTGGGTCATTCCGTAGACATATTACGGGGATCAGGACCGCCTGGAAGAGGAAGTAGAGCGCGTACCAACACGCCATCATGTTTCTGTTCCCGGGCGCAGACCAGTAGGTTGATATTAGCGTTACTGCTTCGGTGGACGTTGTTAGGCACCGGTTTATAGCTTCACTTGTGTCCGCTGGGACGTCAATAGAGCCCTGCGCTGTAGGGTTTCGTTGAGCGCGAGACATAAGCTGCCCCACTAAGAAGGGTCTATACATGAGAATGCGAAAATTCCTGTACCGCCAGCGAAGAATCGCATGCGCTAGAGCGAATTTCGGGTGTTGCGGCGCTGATTCGGAAAAGTAGGGTGGGAGGTCGTTTAACCACCCGGTTATAAACTGGTCGTCTAGCTGGAGGAGTTCCACGGCGGGCGGGAGCGGGTGTGAGATGATCTTGCTGTAGATGTGGGATGTTGCCAGGTGAAACTTTGCTTGGGCTAGCAGGTGTGTATAGATTGTGCTCTCTTGGGCTGGCGGTGGAAGGGTGCGGGTTTGGGATGTTATGTCCTGCAACCATATTAGTCTACCGTAATGGGCCTGGGATAGGGTGGTGAGAGAGGGGGGGAAGGGAACATACACTATCATGCGCATTAACAGGCAAACACACATCAACCCCCTGGACAGGAAAATCCAACGGGCGAGAAAAGGTAATCATGGCCCCAACATCAAAGATATAAAGACCATACCAAACCCTCCTCCGCATCTCCAGCGTTAGAAGAGACGCATCCCAGCTCGGAAACTCCTTATGCAGACCAATCCCCATCGCGACGCGGCGGGCAAGGCCCATGTAGTTGTACCCGCTATTCGGCTTATTCCGTTTCTGGAGGTAATTCGAGATAAGCGTCAGTGCCTGCACGAGGACAAGGTTCCCGGTCTCCAGTACATCAATTGAGAGTCGCTCCTTGGCTGCGTCGAAGAGCGCCAAGTCGATATCCGTCGTCTGGGTTGACGAGGTGAAGACCCCCAGGGCGGCGATGACGAAGAGCAGAACTTGCCATGCATTTCCGATTCTGGATCCCGACGGCCGCGGGATTATTTCCATGAATTGGGCGCGGAAGGTCGCTTCGTGCACGATTGGGTAGGAAGCGTGGTAAAGGCTGAAGTAGGCGTCTATGAAGGGCTCTAGTTGTGACATGGAGGTTAGGGCGAAGGGGATGCTTTGCCGGCAACCGTGGCCGTTACCTTGGCCTTGATAGTCTTGTTCCTGTCCAGACTCATATGCGGCGCTTGTCGGGCCATCTGCACGCGTTTCTGTTAGGCGGAGGAGGGCTGCCCCAGATGCCGAGCCTACGATAGTTAGCCACAGTACTGTACTCGGGTGTATGATGGTTATACCTAGGTAACCACCCTCATTCGACCGGCTGGTCAAACTGGCCATCCCATCAACAAACTTGTCTCCACCCGCCCGCTCATCCCATTCAAAGTTGCTACTGCTTGGTGGCGTCTCGAGCGAAAAGGCCGTCGTGCCACCAACAGAGCGCGACTCCGAGGCTGGTCGCGGCCCAGGGCCAACGGGGCCCACTAAAGTCGAGCCAGTGCTGGCCCTAGCCCGGTGATGGCCTTGACCGTCTAGGGACGGCGTAGGAAGAGGTATGGCATGGCCACGGCTGTCCTGTCTGGGGATTGGACCCACTTGGTGAGACGATGAGCCGTTGCCATTAATATTGTGCAGTGGCTGTAGCGGAGGTTGGTGATTAGGCTGGCGCTGATGCTGATGCTGGGCCTGGGGCTGGAGGTCCGGTGCAGATGCCTGCTCATTCCCATGAATATTTCCACGGGCATGATTCCTCGCGTTATAATTATACGACTCCGTCGAGCCGAGATGGCCATGATCGCCTTCATGCCCCTCTCCGGGCATAAACCTCGCCAGCAGGGCCTTCGTCCGCGCAAGCTCACTCTCCACCTGGGACAGGTACGTCCTGGTCAAGGGCGTCCGGCTAGACTTCTCATACGTACAGACCCGGGCGAACTTGCCGCACAGACGACATACTGGGATCGTTCTGTCGCATTTCGACTTGCGCCGGCGACATTCTCGGCAGGCTTGGTCCGCTGTGCGGGTGGCTATATCCGAGTCGGCGTTGGGGTCGGGGTCTGGCGTGCGATGGCGGGGAGGCTGGCCAGTTTCAGTTTGCATGCCTATCATTGCCTACTCCCTAGTGTTCGGCATTCGGAATACAGGATCGCCGCAACGATGGTGTAGTGAGAGAGTCAGCTAACAGCATCGATTAATCAAGGAAAGACGTTGCAATGCAGTCCAGGCTGGGCAGCTCCTCCTCCCCGGTTCTCCACACTGCGGTGACGTGATCGGACTTGCCCCGATTTACATTCAAAGTACTGTTGTAGGATTCTACTGACAGTAGTAATGATTTTGGCAGTTAGGCTAATTCCGTGATAGTGGACATGTAGGAATGAGTGATGTTGATAAGGAGGAAGGAAGATCTAGAGAATTGGTGTTTTCAAGCGGTTGTAGTCCCTTCGCTCGTTCCCTAACAGTACTTTTCATACCATTCTACTTACACTCTATCCATTGTACTAAACCCTGAAATCAAATTCTTTCTCTATACTGATAACTAGATCACCGACAAGTATACCCCCCATCAACAACAACATCCGACCCCGTGGTATAAGTACTCGCGTCACTAGCAAGGTAAAGATAAACGCCCTTCAACTCCCTCGGATCCGCGTCCCGCCGCAGCGGCGTAAGACTATACCACGCCTCCTTCATCTCAAACGGACAGTCGCCGGAGATTGGCGTGTCGATATACCCCGGGCTCACGCTGTTCACGCGCGCGAAACCGGCCCATTCGACCGCGAGGGATTTCGCTAGGTGGATTACGCCGGCTTTGCAGGCGTTGTAGCAGGCCTGTTTAACATTCATTCATTAGTCACAGTCTTATTTCTTAGGGGGCGCGTTCGATGATAGTTGGGGGCGTACTTGTTGCTGAGGTACATTCGCCGCATGCCCGCTCATACTCGCGGTGAAGATGAGATTGCCGTGCCCCTGCTTCCGGAAGATTTCGCCCGCCACGCGCGCGCAATAGTACGCGCCGGAAAAGTCCACGTCGACGACCTTTTGCCAGTCTTCAATTTTATCGTCTAGACCACCAGCCTTGGATGGGATTCCCGCGTTGGCAATCATGACATTGAGCCCGCCGAAATCGTTTACCACGGCGTTTGTGGCTGCTTGGACCTACTCATGCACATCCGTACATTAGCACAAAAGTAAAGCACTAGAGAATCATGTTGGCGGCATACCTCCTCAAAATTCTGCACAGACACCTTATAAGCCCTCGCTCGAACCCCAAAGTCCTTCTCCAACGTTGCGGCCTGCTTATCAGCGGGCGAGGAGTTATACCACAGGGCAATGTCTGCGCCGGCTTCAGCGAGGGCGCGTGCGACTTCGTAGCCGATTCCGCCGGATCCGCCGGTGATGATTACGACTTTGCCATGCATGTCGAACATCTCGAAGACGCTGTCTGGGAGGGTTGGGGTTGGCCATTTGATGCTTTGTTTGGTCATTTTGGTGGTTGAATAAATAAGATGCGAGGGAGTTGTTTGTGTGGTGGGTGGTTAAAGGGAGGAATGGGAGGAGGATTGAATGGAAAGGTGCAGAGTGAGGGAGTAGAATTGTAGAGAATCAGCTTTTGAAAGCTTTTTTGGAGATAGAGCTGGAAGAATCATTGCCTTCTTAAGGACTACATTGTGCTTGCAAGGTGCTTGTTCGCTGTCCCCGTCGCGTCGCCTGCAGGCCGTAGCCCGCAACCCTAGCCCGTGCCCGCGACGGCTACGGGGGTCAGTGAGCCAGAGGGCAAAACTCCGGACCGTCAACACCAGTTCTATCCATATGGAGTCCGCCCTGTGCAGACGGTCATCCAACATTGCCAGCCTACTGGTGTAGGTAATGCTAAGCAACGGACCCGTTTAACCAAACGCCCAGCGGCCCCGCAACCCCGTCGACGGACAACAACTCCCGCTCGATCGTCGTCGGGGGTACTCCGGAGTCGCGACTAGGGCTTCACAGACTCGCATTCGCTGGGGCGCATTCCCCGTGGGGGAAGAGACCCACCAGTCACGCCACGGATGAAGCCTGAAACTGGGGAGATTATGGTCATTGAGCCGGGGGCGTCGGCTGACTGACTCGGCTGGGGCTGTCTCGAATCTGGTTTTGGTCGGGGTAGGATTGAATCATAGCTGGAGTCGTTGGATGGTGGCTGAGTTGCTGGACATACTGGTCGGTCTGGCCACGACTTGAAAGTGAGGGATTTAGATCGCTCGGCTCAGGTCGGGGTCCTTCTTTTCACATCTCTTGACTTGACTCTACTCTGGAGTAGGGACTTGTATATAAGAGCTGGCTCTCTCCACGTGGTGTACTGTACCGTTGTAACCCCTATCCAGTGGACCGTCCCCAGGCATACCAATCCAGACATTCCAGACATTCCAGACATCGCCATCGCCATGAAAGACCAGGACATCGTCGGCGAGGCCCTAGCCTCTGTCCTCCCCCAACACAACAAATCATGGCTTCAGATCCCTCACCTCCTGAAGTTAAACTTCATTCTCATGATCCCTCTCATGTCCTCTGCTGTGGCGGGCTATGATGGTATATCCCTCCCTACCCCTATCTACCTCCCCCCCCACCGGAACCCAAGTCCAAGCCCAAGCCAACATACTGATGGCCCCAGGCTCCCTAATGAACGGTCTCCAATCAATCTCGCATTGGAAAACCTACTTCGACAACCCCACCGGCTCAATCCTCGGCGTCGTCAACGCCGCCCAATCAATCGGGAGCGTGATTTCCCTCCCCGTAGTCGGCATGCTCTCCGACAAGATCGGGCGGCGGTGGACGCTCCTCAGCGGTGCAATCGTGATCATCATAGCGTCGATAATTCAAGCCGCAAGTGTGCAATACGGCATGTTTGTTTTCTCGCGCGTCCTGGTGGGGATCGGATCTATGCTTGTTGTGCAGCCGAGTCCGATGCTTATTACAGAGTTGGCGTATCCGACGCATAGGGGGAAGTATACTTGGTATATCCTATACACCCATCCAATTCACTCTATGGTATGGAGAAGGTTAGGGTTGAGTGAGCTAATATGTTGGCTTGTTTGTGTGCAGTGCCTTCTGGACAATGTACTACCTCGGCGCGATCCTCGCCTCCTGGACCTGCTACGGCACCCAGAAACACCTGAGCTCAAACTGGACGTGGCGCGTGCCGTCGATCGTCCAGGCTGGCTTTCCCCTCGTGCAGGTTTGCCTCTTCTGGGCTGTGCCTGAGTCGCCGAGGTATGCCCCCTCCCTTAGGCACATATCCCAACCTCCACTCCAACCCACCCCCTCAACAATCCATACATACTCATTGTGATGGTAATGATGCAGATGGCTTGTCGCCAAAAACCGCCCCGAAGAAGCCCGCTCCCTACTCGCAACGCACCACACAGACGGCGAAGCCACGCACCCTCTCATCGAATTCGAAATGGCGGAGATAGTCCGCACCATCGAGCTTGAGGACCGCGCACAGGAAACCGGGTGGAGTGCGCTTGTCAAGACGCCTGGAAACAGAAAGAGGACGTTTATTGCGGTCTGTGTGGGGGCCTTTGCGCAGTGGAATGTTTGTCTCACCTCTCTATACCCTATCTTTGCTAGATTAGGTCGAAATGTATGGGGTGGAACTGTGAGTGCTGGTGCTAATTGTGTTGTGTGTACCTAGGGTGTGGCTGTCGTCTCCTACTACCTAACCCTAGTCCTCGACACCGTCGGCATAACATCAACCGACACGCAAACGCTCATAAACGGCCTCCTCCAAATCTTCAACTTCATCGCGGCCCTCGGGTCCGCAATGCTCGTCGACCGACTCGGCCGGCGCACGCTCTTCCTCTGGTCTGCCGCAGGCATGCTGGTGAGCTTCATAATCTGGACCGCATGCTCCGCGCTCTTCGACATCACCCAAAATCCCCCTTTGGGCCACACAGTCATAGCTTTCGTGTTTATTTTCTACTTCCACTATGACATTGCATATACACCGTTACTTATGGGGTATCCGACTGAGATATTCCCGTACAGTACAAGATCAAAGGGGCTAACGGTGGAATTATTGTCCGTATACAGCTCGCTGATTATATTGGCGTTTGTGAACCCGATTGCTCTGGGGAATATTGGGTGGCGGTATTATATTTTCTTTTGCTGTTTCGATGTTCTGGTCCTCTTGGTGACGTTTTTTGCTTTTCCGGAGACGAAGGGATATTCCCTAGAAGAGATTGCGGAGGTTTTTGATGGGCCTGGTGTGGTGAGTTCGAGGGATGTTTTTGGGAGTAAGGGGGAGATGGGGGTTAAGGCGAGTGCAGAGCATTCCGAGCATGTTTAGTTTTCTCTTTCGTTGTCGTTGAGCTTTTGATATACCCTTTTTAAGTTTGTGATGTCGAGGTGTTTGTTTGTATGTTAGGGCTACGGCTACTTCGGTGCTCAGTGAATCTGTTTAGTAACCAACTCCATTCATATATTCCATGTCATATTCCATGCAAAAGGCCGCCAGAACCGTCCATGCATGACTATAAAATCAAATTCACGTCTAACGCCATTCCACAGTAAATGCAAAAGACTCCTTCCCCACCTTACATTCCTCAGACATACACATCTCTTTGGAGAGGATGTTAACTCCACAAAGGCGGATGAATCCACTCCTGCGCGCGATCCAGAATATTCGGCATCGTCCACTCGCCGCTCGTCGAGCTCTCCGGCGTATGAGGCGGCAGGGATCCCATCGGCGTCATGGCCGCCGTTGTCGCAACAGGCACCATCCCAGACCCCGGCGGATTCGGACCGGGATGCATAGCGGCGACAGGATTGAGGTATGTCGGCGATGCGCCAGTTGTAGCATTCATGAGAGATGGCGATGGGTGAGCGTGGAAAGCTGATTCGAGTTTCTCTAGCGCGCGGAGGGTCTTGGCTAGTGGTTTCGTCCATTGTGTTTGAGTCTCTGCTGCAACTGCTGCGGCAGCGGGGGAGCTTAATGAGGAAGTGGATGAGTGGGCGATTGGTTGGCCGAGGGTGTTGAAGACTGGGCTGCGGTCTGTGGCGGGGGCGTTCGATGTAGATGCAGCAGCGGCAGCGGCTTCAGGTCCGTAGCCGAATTCGGCGTTTGCGCGCTCGCTGATGATAGCTTTCAGTTTGTGCAGGAGGCTCCAAAAGTGTGGGTTTGATTTGGACTCTTCGGTGACGGCGAGGAGGAAGACGGAGCTGATTGCGCGCTGCAGTGTAATCCAAGACCGAGCGGCGTGTGAACTGACGGCGTGCATCTCAACGTAGGCTTCTACTGTTGTCATTAGGTGGTCCAGGCATTCTCGGCGCATGCGCGCGGTTTCTGGATCGCGGGTGTTGGGTGTTGATTTGAGCGCTGGCCGGCAGAGCTCAGAGGAGAAGTAGGAGGAGTGGAGTTTCAAGACGGTACGCTCGAGGTGTTCGGTTGAGGTCACGCAGTATTTGCGGTCACGGAGGTAGGGGCGTGCTTGGATGAGGATTCGTTGAATATGGTCTTTGTATTCTTGGATGCTCGCCCAGCTCAGTTGCGAGTGTGGGCTGAGCATCCGGCTGCGAACGACTTTGAGAGCCAGCGATATCACTCCGCATAGAGACTCAAAGTATGAATAGTCGCCGGCGGTTGCTCCCTCGCGCTTGGCGATCTCCGGCTGACTGACAGCGGTTGTGGACGGGCGATCGTACGATAGCGAAAAATGGCTGTCTTGCCACGCCATGGACCACCAGACATGCCGCCGCCTATATCGTTCCGCAGCTGAGAAGTGACTAGATTCGACGTGCAAACCGAGTGCCAGGCCCATTCGAAGTGTCATGCCTACCTGGTCAGCAAATACGATGGTGAGTGAAGAAAGATCGACTTACCAAGTAGAACATATGACACGCCAGGGTTCATGTTATACGACAGAACATTTCCAATTACCAGCAAAGTTTGGATGGCTTCTATCGTCGGCTGAGACAGGAAGTTTGTCATGCGAAGACATTGATATGAGCAGCAGACTATAAAGTCAGCATGTCATTGCAGCAACGAAAAGGAAAGGCGAGTGTACCATAAACTTGAGAACTCAGTTCCCTCTCCTTTCCAGGTAAATCAGAGGATTGACAGCCCGAAGCCAGGACAGCGAACAGCAAGCCGAGATATGCAATAGACATGCCGAACGGTCTTTGCGCTTGATCGTCATCCGCTTTATAGACACCACCAGCAGCGGCCTTGTTATGTAACAAGAGGTCGAGATTCCTTTCAAACAAAACAACGTCCTCTATCACTGGATAGATAGCGCCGGCGATATCTCGGTAGTATGCGAAGAACCTAGCAATTAACAATAGCCACGAAGAAGGTAGAGTAAACTCACTCCTTGCACAGCTGATCGTCCGGAAGCGCACAGCAAACCGCACTAATGTCAAAAGTCGACATGTCGGTCGACCACAGATCAACAAACGGATACGTCGCAGACTCATTGTCCAGCCCGAGCTTCGGCAGAATCCCTCCCTCCAGCAACGCCTGCAACTGATCGGAGCCGGACTTGTTGTTCAAGATATAAGCCAGGACAGACCTCGACCCGAGATGCACAGTACCCTCGCCCAGCGTATTCGGCGCATGGATCCCTTCTCGCTCCGGCGACGCGCCCTTAGACCGGGTACTTGCATCCGCACTCTGCACGCTACCCGTTTCCAGCGTCGACGCCGAAGCCACTCCCTCCTCATTCGCTTTTTCCAGTCCGGCCCGCATATTCGCCAGCGTCGCCTCCATCTCTTTCAGTCTCGTCCGCACATTATCCCAGTCCTCGCGCGCGATCGAAACCCGCCCATTCGCAGCCGGTGCAACCGGACTCGCTTGCGTCGTGCTGCTCATCCCAGTCGCCGTTCCAGGTCCCATCCCAGTCCCAGGCTCCTGCTTCAACCGTACCGATCCATCCAACAAAGCCGTACCCGGATCCCCAACCGGTATCCTCCCGCCCGCAGCCGGAGCCGAAGCCGAAGCACCACCATCCAGATACGCGGCACCCAAATCCCCCACTCTCCTCTTCGACGGGCGCTCGTAAGAGCAAAGTTCTGCATGATCGCGCTTCACGCATCCATCGCAGGGGAGATTCCTATCGCACTTGACCTTCCGCGCGTGGCAGGGATAGCAGGCTTTCGGTTCGCGCGCCTTGCGTTTCGCGCGGATGATCGCGTCGACTTGGGCTTGCGGGAGGTCGGTTATGGGGGCGTTTCGCGATGCGCTACCACCGGGCATGTCGGCGGGGCCGGCTGGCGAGTAGGACATGGAACCGGAGGGCTGCTGGGATTGGGGGGAGGTGCTGTCCATCGGTGCTGTCGCTGCGTGTATGGTTATTCGGGGTTGGAGGGTCGATGGTCCTCATCCCATGGCTTGGTTGGTAGACTATGAATTCGGCGAGTGAGTAGATCGGTGATTATATAAAAGAATATCAGCAATCGCAGTGCCAATCGTTGACTGCAGGTACGATGAAGCCCCGATGGACCGGTCGGCATTGGAGACTGGGATCTGAAGCCAAAACGAATCCGGACATTACTCAACAGTGACACGTGACTGTATGACATCACCCGCCACCTGCCTTACGAAGTCTGTCTCTGCGCGAAAACAACAATTCATGGCCATTCAGAACTACATAAGATAATCACTCTAACTATCCGAGACATTCTTGCCCGCTCAGCTAAACCCCTTCGGCCTTCTGGCGAGCGGCTTCCTGCTCTTCGGCCACCAGGTCCGCAGGAATTTGATCTGGTGTCGTGTTCACCAGCATAATCATTGGCAGCAAAGCCACCCCAAGCAGTGCAAAGGTCACGATACTAGAGCGGTCAGCTATCTTTTCAACATCAATTATGGAAGGGGTGTATACAATCCGATCAGTGGGTTACTCGTCGTCTTCGTGTTCATGCCATATGCGACAGCCTGACCAATGGCTTCAATGCACCTAAACATGGCTCCATTTCGGACGTTGGCTGCTTATATTAGCATTTACTCTTTCTCGTCAGCAACTTGATAGTGTCGACTCACCCTGCGCGTCCGTCGCGAAGGACGACAGCAACCAGTACATGTACGACTGCGACAGCGGACCCGTCGTCTGCACGAAGAAATACGGCAGGAAAGATGAAGGGTAGAGGCTGTCCTCCCAGTCAATGTATCCCGGATTGTGGCGGTTGAACTTGGTCTGCATTATGATAGACCAGATGTACACGCCCACGTTGAGGATGACGACGGTATACAGGCCGACTTGGGCGCGGCGCCGCTGGCTGAGGTGCTTGCTGTCTAGGATGAAGCCGAGGCCGAAGCAGCCGATACTAGTGGGGTTAGTCAGGAAGGCGTAATCTCGAGAGCGGAATGGCGACGTACATGCAGAAGAAGGGGGAGATCAGGGATGATAGAGCGCGGGCGCGGACGGAGAAGTAGGTTCCTAGGTATGTGCTCCATGTGCCGCTACTTTTGTCAGCTTTGTCTAGGGTGGTTAGGACGAGACCTACGAGTAGAAGAATGACCACAGCGCCCAGCCGGCAGAGAGCACAATGAGCTTCGAAGTGATTGTCTTGAGAATGCGCTTGAACTCCTGCTTCGTGGACAGCGTCTCTGCGATGACAATTTGCGTGCCGTCGGATCGGACAACGCGTTCGAAGGGAGTAATCAGGAGCGCGAAAGGGAGACTGCCAGATTAACAACAGATCCGGATTGGTTGCTGGAGGGAACTCACGCAAGGCACTCAATGATCACAAAGGCAATATAGGTGTCTGGGGTGATTCCACCCTCGGCTCCTTCCACATGGTTCTTCGAGAGGCTGGAGATGTCAGCAAAATCCAAGAAACTGGTTAAGACCACTCACTTTATGGCACCTCCAACGAGCTGTCCGAGATTCCGTGAGACAATCCACAAGGCGAGGTACTTTCCACGAGCACCAGACGGCGCGAGCGTCATGATGGCTCCGGCCTCGGCAACATACCAGCAGGCAGTCCCGGCACCGCTGATAGCGCCAGCCAGAATGAGGTACTGATAGGGTCAGTATGTGTCTTCTACATTACAAGAACGCCGAACTCACCCATTGGTTCCCAAACTTGCTGTTACAGTAATAGGCAGACCCTTGAATGGGGAAGGACATTGCGCCCAGGACCAGCGCCCACTTGACACCGATCTTGTTCACGATGGGGCCGCCCACGAAGCAAACTAGCCTTGTTAGCATTGACTCACTGATCCGCAGACTCAAAACATACCAGTTGCAAGCAGGGCATAGTTGATGGCATTAAATATGTTTGACACCTCAGGCGTCGCAAGGCCACCCCCACCGAGTCCTGACTCATTAGTACACTCCAATTCCGGTGGTAGGCGGTTCCTTACCAGCAATTGCATCGGACATGGCCGGTCCGCAGAAAGCCTGGATACTGAGAAGAACCATCTGCGTCAAACTATGCTGCCATACCCGCTTCCACAGCGGTACAGTATTCCTGTAGTGCTCCATGTCAATCCCCGGGACGACCTCGCCGGCAGCAACAGGCGAGGGCGAGGCAGGGCGGGCATCCTGCTTGGGTGCAGCTTTGGAGTCGGAGTCGGCCATGGTGAAGTGACAATTTGAGTATGAGTGTTCAAACTTCAGGAAATTCCCAACGGCAGAGGCCAGTATATATACAAACTACGGAGGACAGCCGACATGATCCTTATCCTCGGGCTATCTGCCGTATCTCAGTTCGTGTTATCAGGTGGACGGTGGTATCTCGGTGGGTCATCCCCACGTTGGCCTTCTCCAACTGTGCCATGGGGTTGGGGTCAATGGCCGGTGGAAGGTCCAGGCGAAACTGCCCTTAGCCGAGTGTACTAGTGGCTTCCTTGGCGATAAGCGATTAAGCGATGCTTTACTGTAACCATCAGACACTAAGCTTCTCTTATCAGAGCACCAAGCTCCTGCAGGGCCGATGGAAGGTCCACGCGAGACAAAACGCCATTCCTGCTCCACAGCTCGCCCTCTCTTAGCGCATTGGCTAGCATTTATCTCCATTCTATCTGGCATGATCGTTACTGTCTTTATAAATTTGCTCTCTATCGGTATCTTGACAGTTGAGCTTCACTTTTATCTTGTGCCACTATCAGTGGAGAATCTCTACAGTACATCGTCACATGATCGTTGCTTGACCTGACTCATTCTCCTCTCTTCATATTCATCTTCGTCTCAATTGTCCAACAACCTTCCTCATCCCTCACCCCCTCTACATCCTACCGTAACCAACACCAACATGTCCCGCGCAGCTACAAAAGTCATAATCGTCGGCGGCGGCGGCACAATCGGCTCATCCACAGCCCTCCACCTCGTGCGCGCGGGCTACACACCATCCAACATAACAGTCCTCGACACATACCCAATCCCATCATCCCAAAGTGCCGGGTACGACCTCAACAAAATAATGAGCATCCGACTACGCAACCCCCCAGATCTCCAACTTTCTCTAGAAGCCCTGGACATGTGGAAGAACGACGACCTTTTCAGGCCTTTCTTCCATAATGTAGGTATGATTGATACGAGTTCGACGCGGGACGGGATTGAGGCTTTACAGAGGAAGTATCAGGCGTTGGTTGATGCGGGAGTAGGTCTTGAGAAGACGAATTGTTTACTGGATGAGGAGGGGATCTTGCAGAAGGCGGGGCATTTCTCGCGAGACCAGGTTAGAGGTTGGAAGGGGCTTTTCTGTGGCGATGGGGGGTGGCTTGCTGCTGCGAAGGCGATTAATGCGATTGGGCTCTTTTTGAAAAAGGAGGGGGTTAGGTTTGGGTTTGGGGGGTATGTTCTCTTCTCCTACTCTTCAACATACATGTTACTGACTGAGAGTTTTGTTGTTGTAGGGCCGGCACATTCAAACAGCCTCTCTTCGCCGAGGACAAGACGACCGTCGTTGGCGTTGAGACTGTCGACGGGATCAAGTACTACGCCGACAAGGTGGTAATTGCTGCTGGGGCCTGGACGCCGACGTTGATTGATTTAGAGGATCAGTGTGTTTCTAAGGTACCTTGCTACCTACCTACCTACCTCTCAAGCCCTGGCCTCACCCAATCCGACTACCTCATATAAAGACGTGATACTAATGAAAAACAGGCCTGGGTCTTCGCGCACATCCAACTCACGCCCGAAGAAGCAGCCCGATACAAATCCTCCCCCGTGATCTATGACGGTGACTATGGCTTCTTCTTTGAACCTAATGAGTACTCCCCCCCTTCCTCTCAAAAGAAAGCATGTTTCTGAACTATCGACCAGGCACGGGGTCATCAAAATCTGCGACGAATTCCCCGGCTTTACGCACTTCAAATCCCACAAGCCCTTCGGCGCCTCATCACCAAAACTAATCTCCGTCCCCCGCTCCCACGCCCAACATCCAAGCGATACATATCCCTCCGCTTCAGAAACAACCATCAAGAAAGCCATTGCGCGGTTCTTACCAGATTTTAAGAACAAACCGCTCTTTAATCGCGCCATGTGCTGGTGCACGGATACGGCGGATGCGAATCTACTTGTTTGTCAACATCCAAAGTGGAGGGGGTTGTTTGTTGCCAGTGGGGATAGTGGGCATTCGTTTAAGTTGCTTCCTAATATCGGTAAGCACGTCGTTGAATTACTTGAAGGCACGCTGTCGAAGGAGTTGGAGTATGAGTGGCGGTGGAGGCCTGGTGGTGATGCGCTGAAGAGTAGGAGGGCGGCGCCGGCGAAGGATTTGGCTGATATGCCGGGGTGGCGGAATGAGTCGAAAATGTAAAAAAGTTTCAAGTAGAGAATCTAGTCTATTCTGGAATTTATATCTAAATCTAAAGACATTATACCCGTATGACATCTTAACATGAATGCAATGTGAAATCGGACCGCAGAAGGCAGAACAGAATATAAAGAACAAGACAAATAGCCAGGCAATTCAAACAAAACACCAAAGCAACAAAACTTTCCAACGGCTCATTTTCATTCCACCCCAGGATTAAGTTTAGACTGCTTAAACCTTCTCAGTCCGTCCCTGTCCTTGCTCCTCATCATCCGCAAACGCAAACTTCGAAAACCGGCGGATACTGCTCCCCTTAAAATAAAACACGTACGGAATCGCACAGCACGTCAACGCAATAAATGCCAGGAGAGTACTGGCCCACTGATCACCAAGGCGCTCATACATTTGCTCCGTGAAGAGCACGGTACTCGCGCCCCAGATAGATCTCAGGAACGTCTTGGCCGCCAACGCACTAGCAGCCTGATGCTGATACGTATCAACAAGGTAATTATTCGCCGAGTTGTACAGGAAGATGAACCCGAATCCGACGGGCCACCCGCCGATCGCGGGGCCGAACCAGTGCAATTGCGGATATGAGGTCCAGGCGAAGATGAATAGGCCGATGGGGATTAACCAGCAGGAAAACATCATTGGGATGAGACGGGCTTCGGCGGGTGGCTTGTGCCCGCCGTTCTTGGCGTAGAGGGATAGGTAGTGTTTATTTACGAAGGGGGCGCAGGCGGCGGACATTATGACGCCGATGGCGAGCGGGATGAACATTAGGCCTGTTGAGCCGGCGGACCAGCCCTTGCCGGATTGGTAGACTATGGGGTAGGCGACAAAGAACATGTAGAGGAGGCCGTAGAGGACGGACATGTAGAGGGAGATGAAGAGGACGATGGGTTCGAGGAAGAGGAGCTGGAAGGGGCGGAAGAGGAAGACGCGGAGGCGTTCTGCGATGGGCCGGGCGTCGAGTTCGGTTTCGGTGATGTAGCTGGGGTCGTTTTGGGTCTTGCGGAGCTTCTTTGCGCGTTTGGAGAGAATGGCTGGTGCGCTTGTCTCGGGAACTGTGAATGTGATGAGGACCCATGCGACGAAGGCCAGGATTAGGGTTAGCCAGTAGAGCCATCGCCAGCCTGAGGCGTCGGCGAGGAATCCGCCTGCTAGAGGGCCGATTGCAGGGCCGATGAAGGGGCTTGCTGAGAAGGCGGCCATGGGCACGCCGCGCTCTTCGTTCTTCCACATGTCTGCTAGGGTGCCGCCGACGAGGGTCATGGGGGCGCTGAAGGCGATGCCGTCGATGGCGCGGCAGACGATGAGCGTTCCGATGTTCTGGGCAACAGCGCAGGGAATGACAAATATGACAGCGAGCAAGAGCGTAGCAGCGTAGACTGGACGACGCCCAAACATCTCGGACATGGGAGCGAATGCCATGGGGCCTGTCGCATCAAGTCAGCACCTTACCGTCGCATAGAGGAGCTATGTATACTGGAAGAGACATACCAACACCAAACCCAACAACGAAAACCGTGACAACAACAAGACTAACCTCTCTCGAGACGCCAAACGTCTCAGCGGGCCCCTCAATATCGGCCGTGATGACACTACTCGCGAAGGCGACGACGAAGCACGTAAAGGCCACGACCATCGTCACGTACCACTTTTTCCACTTCGGCCAGTTCTTGGGGTTCTCCGGGTCATCGATCTTGAAAGTCACCAGTTTCCAGTCTTCTGGCTTGCCCTTGGCGGATTGGGTGTGCTTGGCGATCTCGCCGGTTTGCGTCTCGTTGACGTACTCTTCGAGGTTGGCGTTGTTTGTTAGGGTACGGAAGGGGAGGTCTGTTGGATCGACCTCGCCCTGAGCCGAGCCCAGGGAGAGGGTATGTGAGAGTTCATTGTTGTGGTCTTTGTGATGCTGTGTTGTTGACATGTTGCCGTTGAGTCGGGGTATACTAGGTCGAGAGTATACTAGACTGAAGCTCAGGATAGCCTTGTACGTCACTGCTGAAAACCACCCTAGGGAGGGGCCTGAAGGGACTTATATAACCCGCCATGATCGCAATTCGGACTGAGCGGCCCCATGCAAACGCCATAGTTCGAACTTCTAGAAGAAAATTGATAGAGCTGTTCGGCCCGGTTGCCAGCATTCATCGCGGTTTCCCGATTTGGATAAGCTCCACCTTCCCGATAAAGGAATATGACACGAAGGCTAGAGCTTTGCGTGATCTAGACTTTGCGCTTGACAGTTTTTGACAGCCATAGCAGTGGCGCCATCCTGAGAGCTCTTGTCTGCCGCCTATGATCTCCCACCATGCCAAACAAGCTCATAGTGGGCGCAGTGCCCCTGCGCCTTGCCGTCCTGCTATCCCAGGAGCCTGACATGGTAGCACAAAACTCCCTTGGCTTTGTTAGTCCCTGAACTAGTCAACGAGCCTCAAACCCATAGTATAGTAGCAACTCATCAACAATCGCAAGCACAAAATGCCGCCAAGCATGTCATATCCGTAATCCAACAGTGTCAGATCAAAGCTTCGGCAGAGATTCCGCTGCCAAGAGATTCCGTTGTCTCGGAGCATATAGCCCGATCAGGCAGGAAGCTCCACCAGCCTGGACTGGGGTCCGAGCGCTCAAAGCCTTTAGACGGAGCCAAATCTTTGACTGGAATGCCAAAGCATCAGAAGCTCACAATGAACTCTATCGAGTTTGAAGGCTTGGCCCCACGGGATTCTCATTCAAGTCAGGTTGTCATTCAATTACATTTCGGTAGACTACTCCATGGCCAGTGCCCTCGCAAATATATATTTTCTCAGCATACTCCGTGCTCCTCAACTGTCATCCTCATTGATACCCAATAACTCGACAAAAGATTCCTCGACGGCATCTACATACGCGCTTCTTGACTTACTTTCACAATCTCGATTAATTCTATTCATAGACCAGACCGTGGCCATTGTAAACTGGCGTTGGCGCTGCGAGATCGGAGACTACACGTGACGATAACAGCGATAAGCCGAAAGCGGACTAGCGCGGGGCATCTCTCCAGAAAATCGAACGGGCGATCTGATGGTGATTTTTTTCGCAGCAAGACGACGAGCAACCGCTCATTCTTCCCCGTTGAATCCTCCATCGGTCGGAGCTTGCTCCTCGTGGAGTCCCTTTGCTCCATATATTTCAACTAGAGGTCTTGACTGCCCTCGTCTCAATACCTCACCGTCCTAGGACTCCGAGAACGCCACCACCCCGTTGAGTCACCTCCAAACGACTCACCATGGCCTCTCCCTTTGACTCGACGGACTTCGCCCTTCCGGGCTCTGTTGCGTACTCTCGCTCCCGTGGCCGTGCCATTGCGACATCTATCGGCGCTCAGGATGTCCGCGCCCAATGGATTCATTACGTCCACACATCAGACCGCCTCTCCGAACCCCAACAGGACATTCTCCAGCAGCTCCTGAGCTACGGCGACATCACCGATATCCCTCCCTCATTCAGTGCAGAAGATGGCGTGTTTGATGTCTTTTACGTCTTCCCCCGGACTGGAACTATCTCCCCGTGGAGCTCTCAGGCCACCGGCATCTCCCATGTCTGCGGTCTCAAGAAGCACGTCAAGCGCATCGAGCGCGGTATCAAGATCTCTTGCCTGCGCCCTGCTATCGGCGAGTACAATCCCGGATTCAAAGATATCCTCCACGACCGCATGACACAGATTATCAGCGAAAGCGAGCCCGACTTGAACCTGATGTTCTCCGAGCACAGCCCTGCGCCCCTCGAGACAGTCCCACTCAGCGGCAGCGACAAGTCACCGAAGGAAGTACTGCAGGAGGCAAACAAGCGGATGGGTCTGGCGCTGGAGGAATCTGAGATTGATTATCTGGCTGCCGCCTATGGCCCCAATGGCCCGCTCGCCCGCGACCCTACCGACGTCGAGCTGTTCATGTTTGCTCAGGTCAACTCGGAACACTGCCGTCATAAACAATTCAATGCCTCATGGACGATTGACGGAATGGAGATGCCCAACAGTCTCTTCTCAATGATTCGCAACACCCACAGGAAAAACTCTGATTACACCGTGAGTGCATACAGCGACAACGCTGCTGTACTACAGGGCTTCGATTCTTCTTTCTGGGCTCCCGATACTACTACTGGCGAATGGAGCCATGTCAAAGAAGTTGTTCACTTCCTGGCCAAGGTCGAAACTCACAACCACCCCACCGCTGTCTCCCCCTACCCCGGCGCTGCCACCGGCTCTGGTGGTGAGATCCGTGACGAAGGAGCTGTCGGCCGTGGTTCCAAGCCCAAGGCCGGTCTTGCTGGCTACTGTGTCTCCGACCTCAATATTCCGGAATTCAAGCAGCCTTGGGAATTGGATGTTGGCAAGCCAAACCACATCGCTAGTGCCTTGGACATAATGCTGGAGGCACCCATCGGAAGTGCGGCCTTCAACAACGAATTTGGTCGGCCATGCATTTCTGGTTACTTCCGTACTCTTCTGACTGAGATCAATGTTGGCAATGGGCAGAAGGAGGTTCGTGGGTACCACAAGCCTATCATGATTGCCGGTGGTGTTGGTACCGTCCGCCCTCAACACGCCATCAAGAAGCCCGACGCCGTCAAGCCTGGCTCTTACCTTGTTGTTCTCGGTGGTCCCGCCATGCTCATCGGACTTGGTGGAGGTGCCGCTTCTAGTATCACATCTGGTGAAGGATCTGTTGATCTCGATTTTGCAAGTGTGCAAAGAGGCAACGCGGAGGTGCAGCGACGAGCCCAGGAAGTCATCAACGCCTGTGTGTCCATGGGCGACAACAACCCTATCAAGTTCATTCACGACGTCGGCGCCGGTGGTCTTTCCAACGCCCTGCCTGAGCTGATCCACGACTCAGGACTCGGCGCCACCTTCGAACTACGTGAAATTGATAGTGCCGACCGCAGCATGAGCCCTATGCAAATTTGGTGCTGTGAAGCGCAGGAGCGTTATGTCATGGCCATTGGCGAGGAGAGCATGAACAAGTTTACGGCTATCTGTCACCGTGAACGCTGCGGTTTTTCAGTTGTTGGCCGTGGAGCTGGCGGCTCCGACGAGGACAAGAAGTTGATCCTCCTTGACCGAGAGTCTCAGGAACACCCCAATGTCATTGACCTGCCTCTTTCAGTGCTTTTCGGCAAGCCTCCTAGGATGACTCGCACTGTCGACTCTCGCAAACTCAAGCTTCCTACCGTCGACTCAAGCCTTACCACATATCTCCCCTCCCTTGCGCCCAATCGTGCGGAGCTCCTTGGTGAAGCTGCCAACAGAGTTCTGTCTCTCCCTGCTGTTGGCTCCAAGTCTTTCCTCATTACCATCGGTGACCGGACTGTCGGTGGACTTACTGCCCGCGATCAGATGGTTGGCCGGTGGCAGACTCCAGTTGCCGACGTTGCCGTTACCGCGACTGCTCTTGTGCAAGGCCTGAAGACCGGTGAGGCTATGGCCATGGGCGAGAAGCCTACCCTTGCCCTTATCTCACCCGGCGCATCTGCTCGTATGGCCGTCGCGGAGTCGCTCATGAACATCGCTGCCGCCGATCTCGTTGATCGTCTGAGTCGCGTCAAGCTCTCTGCCAACTGGATGTCCGCTAGTAGCCATCCTGGTGAGGGTGCCGCTATCTACGAAGCCGTGGAGGCGATTGGTATGCACCTCTGCCCCCAGCTTGGTATCAGCATTCCCGTCGGCAAGGACTCCATGTCCATGAAGATGAAGTGGAAGGATGATGCTGGCGCCAAGGAGGTCACTGCGCCCATGTCTCTGGTCATTTCCGCCTTTGCACCAGTAGAGAACTACCGCAAGACGTGGACTCCTGCTCTCCGCCACCCCGAGGATGTCGGTGACACCGTGCTCATGTTTGTCGACTTGGCTTTCGGAAAGAAGGCCCTCGGCGGATCTGCCCTCGCGCAGGTCTTCAACCAGGTTGGCTCCGAATGTCCCGATATCCGCGACCTCGAGATCTTCAAGGACTACTTCGATGCGACGCAACAGCTGCAAGAAGCGGGCATTGTTCTGGCCTACCACGACCGCTCAGACGGAGGTCTCTTCACAACACTCGCAGAGATGATGTTCGCAGGCCGCTGCGGTGTCGAAATCATGCTCGACAACATCTGCCCCGACCTCAACACCAGCAGCTTCGTCGAGACCCTCTTCAACGAAGAACTGGGCGCCGTCTTCCAAGTCCGCAAGGAGCACGAGATGCAATTCCGCTCATGCTTCGCCACCTGCGGTCCCCCCGCCGGCCTCATCCACAAAATCGGCCGCGTCTCCGAACGCCCCAAGCAGAACCTCGCCATCTACTACAAAGCCAGCCAAGTCTACCGCAACACCCGCGCCAACCTCCAACAAACCTGGGCGTCCACCTCCTACCGCATGCAGAAAATGCGCGACACCGCCGCCTGCGCGGACCAGGAATTCGCCAACATCCTCGACGACGCCGACCCCGGTCTCTCCTGGAACCCAACCTTCGACCCCAAGGACCGCGCCCTCCCCCTCCTCACCTCTCTAACCTCCCTCTCCCCTTTCACCAACAAACCCCGCGTCGCCATCCTCCGCGAACAGGGCGTCAACTCCCAAGCCGAAATGGCCTTCGCCTTCAACACCGCCGGTTTCGCCGCCATCGACGTCCACATGACAGATATCATATCCGGCCGTGTTTCTCTCTCCTCCTTCGTCGGCCTTGCCGCCTGCGGCGGCTTCTCCTACGGCGATGTCCTAGGCGCCGGCCAAGGGTGGGCGAAGTCCGTCCTCCTGCACCCGGGCACCCGCCACGAGTTCCAGACGTTCTTCAACCGCCCCGATACATTCGCCCTCGGCGTCTGCAACGGCTGCCAGTTCCTCTCGCGCTTATCCTCCCTCATCCCCGGCGCAGAGAACTGGCCTACCTTCGAGCGCAACGCATCAGAGCAGTACGAGGGCCGCGTCGCGATGGTCCGCATTTCTGATCCGGACCCTTCAAACCCCTCCGTCTTCTTGCACGGCATGAACGGTTCGTCTTTCCCTATTGCCGTTGCGCACGGCGAGGGCCGCGCCTCGTTTACCTCCTCCCCCCCGAAAACCGACGCATCCTCCTTCGTGTCTCAGGGCCTCGCTCCCGTGCAGTACGTCGATAATGCAACCCTCAACCCGACAATGAAGTATCCGTTCAACCCGAACGGTAGCCCCGAGGGTATCGCGGGTATCAGGAACGATAATGGCCGTGTGTTGGCGATTATGCCGCACCCTGAGCGCACCGTTATGAACGGCATTGCGTCGTGGTTACCGGCTAAGGCCGAGGAGTGGGGTGATATTGGGCCTTGGGGGAGGATTTTCTTTAGTGCTAGACGGTGGGTTGGATAGGTTACACGTGTTGTCTGACTCTGGGGGATGTTGGATCTGGGGGTTAAAAGATTGCCTTATGCTGTTATGTTTTATGTTTTGATGCTACTGAGTTATGTGCGTGTATATGGGAGCTGAGATGAGATGAGATGAGAAAATATGCTATGCTGGCTGATTTTGAATGTTTTATTTCATGCAGGTTACTTGATATCAGATACTAGAACCGAATAAATATATTCCACATGTAAGCTTGTTCATTGTCGTCCATTTGTATATAGGTATCAATCTCCAGGTCGTGTCTCATTAAATAAATTGTGACCTTGAACTATACCTAGCGCCGTACCCCCGTACCATTCTAAAATGCAACGCCTTTCCCAGGTTCAATACGACAACAGGCCGAACAATAATAGCATCAAAACGTATAAATCAACGGTGAAACCCCAGGGCACCAAGCAAAATCAGCCACAATGTCGCTCGCTCGTCGTAGCCTTTTCGTCTACAAAACTGTGCTCTGCGATAAAGGAGCAGCCGAGATTAATGAAGAGCTTTGGTCAGGTCAAGAAAACCCAGCCGCCCTTTCTTTCCTCCACTCTAGCTTCTCCGCCAACATGTGCCAGCTAACCTGCCCATCGACACGGCCAACACCCTTCAACCCCGCAGCCAGAAACGCAACGGTGCGGTTGAACTGATCTTGGATATCCTTGAGTTGCTGGACGTACTGAGCTTCGGACTGGGGTGGGCGAGATGATCTGCGGTGGCGACGAGGCAAGACGTTATTCACATTTCCATCTTCGTCTTCGTCTTCAGATTGAGAGCCGAGATCGTCTGAATCCGTGTCTTCTTCGTCGCCGTAGGAGTACTCATAGCGTATTTTGCGGGGAGTAGGCGTTAGTCCGGTCTTGAAGGGTCTTCCCGGGAACTGCTTCCGCGGTGTTTGTGTCGCGTTAATATAGTCCGGTGGTTGGTGCTGGGCTCTCGAGGCTTGCAGGTCTGCAAAGAAGATACAAAGATCGAGAAGGGAGATTGTTGCTTGATAAAGCGGTAGGAGGTTCTTGGAAAGAAGGCACTGCTCTTCTAGGGAAGCCATGTATGAGCGGTGCGCAGCGATCATACCGTCGACATCATTAGCAATTGCAAAAGATTTGCGTAGGGATTCGCTGGCCGACGAGATCACGAATCCTGTCAGGTGACTGTATAGTGTGTTGAGGAACCAGAGTAGGTTGTGCCGAATGGCGTAGCTGAGCGTTTTACCGCTAGAGTTTGTGCTGACTTGATGGGAGTATTGAAGGCGCTGTTTGACTATCGTATATTTTGCCCGGCGAATCTGCATCAGCAGTGTTGAGATACTTTGGTAGGCAGCCATGCCGTCTTTCGTAATGATGTTTGCCACAGGCCAGGGGAGTATATAGTCGAAAGACAGGTTCGAGAGGATCTGCACCGAGCGGCTGCGGTTGTCGGCGCTTTTGGCAGATCGGACGATCAATCTTGTTGGATCGATGAAGGGCAGCGATCCGAATGCGGTCTGAGCGAGTTCTGTGAGCAGAAAGCGATCGCTCCATCCGCCCTTTCCTCGGTCGATGAGTTCGAAGATCTTGGTGTCTATGGGTCCGACTAAGCTGATATCCCTGCAGAGGTGAATGTGCTCCAGAGCCTGGAGTGACATCCAAAGTCCACATTGTTCATTCAACTCCGTCCGCAGCAGGGAGGATGTGAATCTGTGGTTGTTATTGACCACTTTGCCAAAAGCAGATTCTAGCAGTGCATAGAATGGAAGGCACAGTGACGCCGAGTTGGAAGGGTACACATCGTCGAAAGTCAACGCGGAGTTCTCCGGTGCCTCCAAGCTCTCAGTCATGTTCAAACGCTTCAGGAAGACCATACTCTTGCCCGCTATGAAGATCTTTGGGACAAACGGCCGGATAAATTTGGGTATATCTGCCTGCGGATTTAGAGTATACCAGTTATGCCAAAGTGTACGCAAGTCAGTCTTCTCACGGTCTTCGAAGATGAATGACTCTGCCGAAGCTTCTAGCGAGCCAGTTTCCATCCATGCGCGGAGAGGCCGAGCGTATGTTTCAAAGCACATGAAGAAAATGTGAGCTAAAGCAGCGCAGTTATTATCATCGCCGGCAGCTTGTGTCATACAGACCAAGTCAAATAACAAATCCAGGCATTGAACACTGCTCCCTGGAGATCCTCGATGAAGGTTCATGATGAGGTCAGCAAGGAGTATGAGCAATTTTGATTCACGTTGCACGTCATCAGACAACTGCAGGAGGCTGACGGGAACTGAAGGGCTATGTCCAACATATCTGCATTGTACGTCTGACAGAAACTTGTCGAACTCGTGTAAGCAACCCTCAACGCTTCGGTGGAACGTTTGCATGTGGGCAGTGGATTGTCGCGTTTTGACGAACTGTCTTAGAATGTCAATTTTTGCTCCACAAGTGCTTATCGAGCGCAGCAGTGATGAGAGCGCTTCTTGCGACAAGTGCGACAGCGTATATCTCCGATGGACCTCGAATTTCCCGTCAAGGCGCCATAGAAGAGACGTGGGTAGGCCTTGCAGCATGAAAACGACTTCTCTTAGCATTTGTAGTTCAGTGAGCACCCGAGTTGAGTCTTTCCCGCCTTCAGAGCGATCTGGTGATTCCTCATCGCGCCAGTACTGTATGCTCTGGATCGAAGTAAGAAGACCTTCATCCTCCCCGGAACTGAGAAATTCGTCGGGGATCACGTAGTCGTCCTCCGCAGATACTTGGGTGAAGCTTCGGGCAGGTTGTGTGTCGCTGGATATTGAGGATATATCATCCTCGTCTGAGGAGTCCGCAGCATAGTCTACGCTTTCCCAGATATCTTCGTCGCAGTAGGCGGCTCCTGTCGCATTCAGATCTGTCCATGTGAGCTTCTTCTCCTCCTCCTGAGGCTGGAGCTTTTCGACCCGATGAACTTTTGAGAGCTGGGCTGGTCGAACTGCGAGCTGTAGAAGTAGAGACAGGATCTCCGGAAACACCGTGCCACGGTGCTCGTCCAGTTCGGCTAATCTTGGCTGGAGTGCATCTGCCAAGTCGTCTCTGTTGAGGACGCGGAATTTCTCTTGCAGTCCTTCAAGCTGCTTCGCCACGGCAAACTGATCGGTGCGCCCATACAGTGATGACTTTAGAGAATCATCGACGCGGCGCTTCAGAGCCCGAAAACGAGGCGTGTCCTACAGAAGTATTAGCGGCAGTCGAGTCCGATATCGATGACGCGTACCTTGCCCGTTTTCGCGACAGCAACGATCAGGTCATCTGTTGCGCTTTTCAGACTGGTCATTGTCGGGGTCTTGACCTAGACTGATCGCAGCCCATCATTGATTGTATTGAAGAGATGTTGAGTGAGAAATGAAGGGAAGAATAGAAACCTGGAAGAAGCAGAACCGTTGACGTCTTGCCCGATTGGGGTATTGCCACGCTAGTCCCGATTTAGCCAAGGCGGCAACGGAGTCAAAAAGACAAGATGGAGAGTCGAGACCATTTCTGTCTTGCTACAACTGTCACTCCTTTCACGATTCTGTCGATCAAAGGCAGTCAACATGGCTGTCGCTAGACCTATTCGCATGCTCTCGGCAGCATGCGTGGTGCTTGTCATTTTCCTGGTCTTCCAGATGAACAGAGGCTCCTCGTATGTCGGCACGGGAGCAGGGCCCTACAACGGCATGACGGCCGATCCTCTGAAAGAGCGTACGTTTTCTATCTTGCTTTTCTGGTGGATCTGTTGTCATAATGCGTTGCCCTTCTGACGTCTTGCTCGTGATATAGCTGGAACCCATGAGCCCGAAGGCTACCTGTGGCGCGCCGATGAACACGATTACGCTCCTGACAGCAAAGACTCCGCCCGAACCAACGCAGCCATCATTTCCCTCGTACGAAACGAAGAGCTCGGCGATCTGATTCCGACCATTCGTGACCTCGAGAGGACATGGAACCACAAATTCAACTACCCCTGGATCTTCTTCAACGACAAGCCGTTCACCGCGGAGTTCAAGCAACGAACTCAGGCGGAGATCAAAGCCAAGGTCTATTATGGTATACCATTCCGTAGTTTGTCCGTCCGTAGCAATGCGCTAACACTGTTACAGAGCAGGTCCCCAAGGAGCATTGGGACGTGCCGAGCTTTATCGACATGGACCTTTTCAAAGAGTCCGCGGAGCTCCTGAAAGAGAAGGGCCTGCAATACGCTGATAAGATCTCCTACCACCAGATGTGCCGCTGGAACAGTGGCATGTTCTACAAGCACCCCGCCCTCAAGGATTACCGCTACTATTGGCGCGTGGAGCCCAAGGTCCAGTTCTTCTGTGACGTCGACTACGATGTCTTCCGCTTCATGGAGGATCGCAACAAGACCTACGGTTTCACGATCAACCTCTTCGACGCTCCCGAGAGTATTCCGACCCTGTGGCCGACGACGCAAGAGTTCCTCGCCGCTAACCCCTCTTACCTGTCTGACAACAACATGATGAGCTGGTTGACCGATGACCAACTCCGCCCCGACCACACCCGCGACGCCAACGGATACTCGACCTGCCACTTCTGGTCCAACTTTGAGATTGGTGATATGGAATTCTTCCGCGGTGACCAGTACTCTGCATACTTTGATTACCTCGATAAGGCCGGTGGCTTCTTCTACGAGAGATGGGGTGATGCCCCCGTTCATTCGATCGGTCTGGGACTGTTCGCAGATGCCTCCAATGTCCATTGGTGCGTACATATGTATAATCACAGTTAGGAAACTACTAACATCTCGCTCCAGGTTCCGCGACATCGGCTACCGTCACATTCCCTACTTCAACTGCCCCAACTCACCCAAGTGCTCTGCCTGCGAGCCCGGCAAATTCTACGACGGCGCGTCATTCCTCGCGAAGGAAGATTGCCGCCCCAGCTACTTCAAGCACGTTGGGACCCATTGATTCGTTTTGAAAGGAGCTTTTATACCCACAATCCGCGTACATAACAATATGCCCCTTCTTCATCATTCTGTTTACCTTGGCTTGCAACGACGACAGCCGTTTTATACACATTCCTACCTGCATCTTTAGAACTGACGACGATATTGCATGTTTTTGAATTGAAAATCCATAGTTCATTCAGTTATTTCGGGGGCGTTTCTATTTTTGTGGCATTTCTTCTTGTATCTTAATTCTCATTATCTTACCTTTTGTCATCCTGCTGCTTCTCACTGTATACAAAGCGTATCGCTATCGCCGGGGGATTTTCTGTTTGTATACAATCTTCCTTCTCCCCTCTCAATTTAAAGTACATGCTTCCAAGAATCAGAGGTGAATAGAACAACAAACGTGTTCTTTATAGAAAGATGTCTTCGATAGAGTACAGCAGCTGCTCAAAGGGAGAAAAGATCACAGATCAGGTTAGGTTTAAGTCAAAGGAACTTCGTCGTTCGTCGATCGCACTGGTATAGAAAGCAAGAATGCACCTCGAAACACAATATCACAACAACGCAACTTCTCCAACTGCATTCTAGAGTATGTATACAGCTTTCCTATCTTGAGTTTCCTTCACGGATGTAAGAAATATATTGTCTATGCGTCCTCAGGGTACAGCTCCTCCCGCAGGGAGACGCCGAGTTCCTGGCGGAGACCCTCGAGGGCCTCGAGGTATTGCTTGTATTGCTCGGGGTTCTCGACCTTGGCTTTGATGCCTGCGTAATGTGAGCATGGTTCTTCCTCTGGGAAGAGAAGCGATCGGGGAATGAATGGGGTATGGAATGGATGGAATGGATGCGCACCTTCGAAGACACGAACGGCAGTGGGGAAATCGTTGACGCGGCGAGCGGCACGGAGAGCAGCAGTGAGGACCTCGACGGAGGGGACGAGATCGTAAGCGAAGCAGTTGTTCAGGTTGCGCTGGGAGAATGACGGGTGTCAGTAATGGACCGATCAACCGACCTCATACGATGACGACACAGGAGGGTTATGCGTGTTGGGCAATAGACGTACCTGAAGCTCGAAAACATCCTGGACACCATCAAACTCCTTCTCAAATCTGCCATTGACAAAGTGTCAGTTATTGTTCTCGATTTCGCGGACCGCACAGAGGGACGGGACGACGACAACAGGAGTCAGTTCAACCCGACCAGCTCTACCCGGTGAGCTGAGCGAGCTAGCTGTCCCCTGCGACCTCGACGACGTCCCCCAAAACCAATTCAAGCCCAATGGCTCTGAAATCTAACAGCGTACCTAGCAGAAAACTGCTCGTATGTCTCGTCGTCGTGCTGGCCGGAGCGGAGCTTCATGGAAGTGCTGAACGCCGGGCGGCCGAGGGTGAGGCCAGCGGGAGTCTGGACGCGGGCCCGCGGCAATTGGGAAGCTCTGAAGAGGCCGGAGGGGCGGACGGCGCGCGTCGCGAGACGGAAGACGGGCATGGCAGGCATGGCGAAGGAGAGAGTGGATGTGGGAGTGGAGGTGGAGGAGGCACAATTGTCGCTGGAGAGGGTGTTGATGGAGGTTGAGGTTGAGCCGGAGACGCTAGAGGTTTTTTGCGGGCGCCCGGCGAGTGGTGTGAGGTCTTTCTGCCTGAGTATTGAGGCTGTAAGGCAGCAACTCTGTCATTCTGCTTATCGCGGCTCAGGTTGGCTGGTCTTTTTCTGCCTTGCTGCCTGGATCTGCTCGGGCCCGAGATGCGGCCTGAGGCTATGAGGCTGTCGCGGCCGCATGATTTCTATCCTCGCTATCTCATTGGTTGATAATACTGGTTTCATTCTGGTCTTCTCATTGGTTAATTCTTCCAGACTTCGTTGACCCCTAGGACAGCAGGGAATAGATATCGAGGCATCATTATCGACTTTAGGAGCTCAATCGCTTAGCTCTAGCTAGGAAAATCGTTATACTGTCAATGTCAAGGTTGGGATTCTTGCAGAAGCACTCGCAGCGAACAAAAATCTTGTCCTCAATGCCGCTATATATTTACCGGGTGCTTTCAGGAAGAAACCAACACAATGACTAGTATCATAAGAACACCATACCAGCAAGCTGTAAACTGCGCCCAGAATTGTCCCGCCGTAGCACAAATTTAGAATGATTATGTTCCCAAGACTGTAATGCCGAATTTACTGGTTGCATCAAATATTCAGCATGTGAAAGTAATCCGGTAACCCCGGATAGCCGCTGGGGCTCTCCAACTGTACGTCTGCACTCTGTACCATTGCCAGAGAAGGGACGGTGATATAGTCCAAGAAATCTAGTCAGTGTAAAGATGGTATCAGTCTTACTGCTAATTTCCGAGTCTATACTCGGTTGCAGACATATGGTGTTGGATGCAGCACTGTGTAAATGCCGACACGTGACCCGCCCCTTTATCATGGGGCTAACCGGATGGGGACTCGACGGACGCGCCGGAAAGCGACTGCGACTGGGACTGCAAAAAGACACGCTCAACATCTCGACTCTTCCTCCTTCCTCAACGTCTTCGCTTCTCCCGCCATTGCAGGCTTCCCTCCTCTCGGGGTCTTTCTTTCCTTTTCTGCTTTAAGTACTTCCTTTTCTCCATTCGGTCTCGCATCGCTTTAATTTCTTTCTTCGATCTGCGCGGCGATTTGCGACCTGTCAGCCCCCAACGAGAAAATCTCGACTGTCCTTCTTGCATTCCTCACCAGCCCAACAGCTTGTCCGACCGTCCAGCTTATACAGCAGTCCAGTCATTTACTTAACCGCAGCAATGGAGTTTTTGCAAAACATTGAAAAGCCGTCCATTGATCGGCCTTTCGGCATCGAGCTATGGCCCATCTTCGACAAGGCCTTCGAGGCCGTCATGGGCTATCCCGCCAGCGAATTCGAGTTCGTCGAGGGAAAGACGCCCATGTCGACTCTGCCAGAGACCGCGGTCATGCTCATCGTCTACTACGTGACGATCTTCGGTGGTCGGGAGATCATGAAGAACCGCCCGGCATTCAAGCTCAGCTTCCTGTTCAAGGTCCACAACCTTATCTTGACTGTCGTCAGCGCTATTCTGTTGGCTCTTTTCGTTGAGCAGCTTCTGCCTACTCTCTGGAACCACGGTGTTTTCTACACCATCTGCGATCACCGCGGTGGATGGACCCAACCCCTGATTGTCCTGTACTATGTGAGCGCAGCCTTGTCCGCAAAATGGTTCCTTGACTAACGTATCGCAGCTCAACTACCTGAACAAGTACCTCGAATTCCTCGACACCGTCTTCCTGTTCCTTAAGAAGAAGCCTTTGACCTTCCTCCACACCTACCACCACGGCGCTACCGCTCTCCTTTGCTACACCCAGCTGATTGGTTTGACTGCCGTTCAATGGGTGCCTATCACCATCAACCTCCTGGTGCACGTCGTCATGTACTGGTACTACTTCCAGAGCGCCCGTGGTATTCGCATCTGGTGGAAGGAATGGATCACTCGTCTCCAGATCATCCAGTTCGTTATTGACCTTGGTGAGTATACCCATCCCGCACTTGTGGACTTGCGACTAACGTAGTTTCATAGTCTTCGTTTACTTCGCCTCCTACACCTACTTCTCCTCCACCTACTTCCCCTGGGCTCCCAACATGGGCAACTGCGCCGGCGAGGAATTCGCTGCTTTCGCTGGCATAGGTATTCTCACCTCGTACCTCGTCCTGTTCATCTCCTTCTACATCGTCACCTACAACAAGGCTGCCAAGACCGGCCGTCCCCGTCGCAACACGGGAAAGCAGGCTGTCATCGACATGGCGCGCTACGAAGTGGCTCCGGCTTCTCCATCCGGCAAGGGCAAATCCAACGGCTCTGCTGTCTCTACCGGGCGCTCCAACGGCCCCGTCACCCGCTCTCGCAAGGCTTGAGCTAGCACTCGGTAGCTTGGTCTTGTCGAATAGGCTCGTCGACTGTTCGGCAAGACTTTCCAGCCTAAGCCATAGTCAACTATTTTAGTGCCTGTCGGTGCTGCAAGTCTCGGCCAGCCTGCTCGAAAGTCAACCGAGAAACGTTTTCTTCTCCGTGGTTGTTTTATGGTGCGAAAGTATTTCTTTTAATGAATGACTCTGATGACGGTCGCCTTGTGAGACGACCAGATAATGCATGTGGCAGCGCCGGGATTGCAAAGCTGGACCGGACATTATGCATGAAGGTTAAGATGAATTTCAGTCGGAGAATGGTTATCTTGGGCCCACCTCGAACTATGTCTCGTTGTATTTTATAAATGGTTTGTTCTTGGGTTTTCTTTGCTGCTTCTTTCGCATTGTCGCATCTTCGCTTCTCCTGCTGGTTGCAGACCCCTTTTCTGTTATCTTTCGACATTCTTAGTATCTATAGATGGCGGCAACATAAATGTAATCATGGTGTGTTTCTGTATATAACGCTGTTTAAAATGAGTGATGCTTCAACACAGATCATGCGCCATTCTACGGATGTACTACTTGATGGTCCTGCGCCATTGGGAAGGTCCCGACCTCGACCCGAGTGCCATGGGACGAGCACGAGGCCCAAGAGCACCTTTCAATCATCGCTTCAGGATCAGTCAAAGACGCTCGAGCAAGCTGCAGATGCCCCTCGAGCCCGGATGATGGTTGCCCGCGCGGTAGTCTATTTGCTGAGGTCTACCGGATGCCGGAAGTCTCCACGGACCAGATAGAGAACCGAGGAGTCCGAGAGGGCCACGAGCTGGAACCACAAACACGGCTTTGAACACAAACGGCGTCAGGGCCTGGCCTTCCTGGTAGTGCACTCCAGGTCGTACGAGCCTGCTGAGTGAGGGGCTTTATATGTCACCCTGACAGTGAACGAGGACCGTGACCGACTGGCATGTGACTGGACGACTGACGGTTCATGGAACAACAGGAGAAGCTAGCTCACCAAGCCAGTCCCGCGGGGGTCAGCAGTCGTTCGTCGGCGAGCGCGCGAGTGAGCGAGTTGATGCTCTGCTCGGTTAGGAGGTCGTAGGCGAGGGTCGGGTCTGAAAACCGCTCCTGGCAGCGGAGCGATGAGTGTGTTATGCACCGTAGGCCGACTAGATACCTAGTCAAGGTACGGAGTAGGTCGAATAATGATGAAGGACATAAGAGGGGAACGAGTACGACCGACGAACGAATGAACCTCTTGGCCACTCTCCGCGGTGGAGGGAGGGCCCCAGTCGAGTCAAGGAACTGTGATCTCATATCACCGTATGATATGATAAACATAGTAGCAGGTAACATGACATGACCTACCGGACGTTCACCCCCCTTGCCCATTCGAGACCGATTCACGGTTCCAGGCGTCGGAGAGTATCATTAAAATTCTCCAGGACGATGATGATGACCGATGTCGAAGGCGACGTCCGTGCCCGGACCCCAAGATGTCCTGCAACTGCAAGTCCATATGTAGGCATCCCTGCCTGGGGTTGTAGCGCATCGCATCGACTCGCCTCAGATTCGGCGGCCGGCACATACCCCGGCCGAAGGAGCAGATAGTGGAATGGAAACCCCTGACCCAACGCTCTTGCAGCGGTTAGTGCTTAATATATTATATTGAGTACTTCATATGTAGATACTTTGTAGATCGGGCGACGTAGGAACAGCCGACTCGGCACGTCCTGTGCCCTGTTTCAGGTTGAGGGGAGTCTGTATGGCGTGTTTCATGTTGAGCTGTCAACGCTCAACCGAACAGGACAGAACAGGAACGATTGGGGTGTCTGGCAACTGCTGAATTGATCTCGGAACGGAGAGAGCCATAGTCTCCAGTAAAGTTGGTACGCTTAATCGCTGCGTGGAGCTGAGTCGGCTGTTCAGTCACTGCACACCCGCCAGTGTCTTGAGATAGATAGACGGCCCTAAGGCTAAAAGCTGGGCTGACATCAACCCTGCAGTATCTGCCGTAATCGGATAGACGCCCGGTGCTTCATTCCGATTCTGTGAGTGGTGGTCTCCATTTGGATCCGGGTTTCGAGGTCTTGCCATACCGGTCTATATTTGGAGTCGCTATTCTTCAGCAAAGCAGGGTTCTCGCAACGGCGCATAGGTTCGCTTACTCTCAGGTACAGTAATCTGTTAGTTAGGTCTGGGCCCATGACCTGTCACACACCGTTGAAGGTGAAGGTGAAGGCGCATGGACCGGACGAGATATTGAGCACCACGGCGCTTGAGGGTTGGTGGGATGTGATATACTCACCGCTTCGTTGATTGCTGTTCATATCGATTTTCGAGTTCATTTCGCTTGCTTGTAGGTTTGATGAGGCGCAATAATAGTTATTATCCGAACTATGGTTTGCAAAGCGACGCGACCTCCCGGTCCTTGCGGTGAGTGAAGACTTGATCGTGAACCACAAAGGGGCGACTCTCGCGACCGTGTCGCGACGGGAGTTTCCAGTAAGAGTATCTCCATGCACCGTGGCCGAACTCGACCACGACCAGGCTGGCGCTGACGGTGTCGGTGACGTTGTTCGGACTCCGCGTCGAAACGGGAGGCTGGGCAGGTTCGATCCATGCGTTGACCTGGGGTAGACGGCAGTAATCTGTCAGGGCCATTTCACGACCGACGAAGTTTGAGAAGGATAGGCTGGGAGACCGGGCGAATCATGTTGGCCAGAGTATAAGCAAGGGCAGCGAGAATTGCAGCGAGAGATGGTGTGTAGTATGCAGTCTGCAGGTGCAACAGAGTGGCATCGCAGCCGGTTTGAGGTGCAGGATGCATAAGCACAGGCATAACCTGCAGAGACCAGACCAGCAACTAAAATAACCAGCCACCAGTGAGCACAAAGTAAGAGTGTTTCACACTGCAACCGCCTGGGCTGGCTTACCGTTCCTGCAGCATAACGTTAACAACAACGGGCCCCTCTCTGCTGCATAAGTAAGAGTTAGTGTTCCTTAGCTGGGTGTGATTTACCGACATGTACGAACTTCAATTCCTATCAACTCTTGCCTTGATAGGAAAAAGGGGCAGCGCGTACCTGAGTATGAAGGAGCCGATATCTCTGCTGTCATCGCTATCTGAAACTGCGATCGGACGAGTCATGGCACCCACCAGCCGCAGCAAGGAACAGTGAGGAACGCTGATTCTGCAGGGTGCGCTAACCGGTATGAACGGCGGGGAAATTCTCCCATTGGTTAATGTTGATCGGTCAGTGGGGGGCTAGAAGCGCGAGTCTACCTCAAACACCAGCTTGCCACAGATTGACATGGCGCCTTGGCAGGAGTCGGCCGCTTAGGGCTTCGTCTCCTCTCCGTCTGGTTTTTGTCTTCTTTTTTCGACGAATTTTTGCGAGGATGTTGACATTGGTTATGCTACATGCCATGTTTTAAGCTTCAATACTGTGCCAGTGCCAGTGTCAGTCAATAAAGTCAAGCTTAACGTCAAAGACTCGAAACAATAGATAGACTTCGAAGACAGATCAGATCAGTGCACCACGGGAAGGCTTCAATGACCAGGTTCACCAATGCACCATGCAAGGGTCCACTCGCATGGATAAGTAAGGGAAGCTTACGTCTTCGATCCTGCTTTTCATCTGCATTTCAGAATCAGGTCTCCCTGCGGCACGTGTTCTAGCGTACGGCCTGTGTTCCTGACGGCATGCCAATGCCAGCCCGTGTGGGACGCAATACTCATTAATATATCCTCTTTCCTCATCTGGCCTTGCTGTCTCTCTTCCCCTGGCCCATACTTTATTCTCCATACCGCCTTCCCCTGCTCTAGGAAGACTCTTTTTTATACCCCGTCCCCCGTTGACTTTGGGTTATCCTAGTCTTCTCAGCACAGGTGCTCCCATACAACAAAATACTACCTTGACGACATATCTGCTTTCGACTACGATGTATGACCCCGTAGCTCTGGATCTTAGCTACGCGAACCAGTCTCTCCCCCGGCACTACGAGTCCGAAGAGGAGGACATTTCCGAGTCCGAGGGTCATTTCCACAACCGGTCTGCGACCCTGGACTCGATCACGAGTGTAAGCGACTCTGAACTCGTGGACCTGGACAGACCGGCTCTCCCACGTCTGCTTTCTCCCTTCTCTGCGAACGACAAACCCTCACGGCCTGTATCAATGGACACTGTCAAGCGCAGCAGCAGCGCGACCTTTGTGACGGAGCCCTGCACCATCTTCGACCATGACGACGACATGATTCTTCAACTGCCCTCCCCCGATTCCACCACTCCTCTCCAATCGCCCATCTTCCTGCAGCCGGCTGCCTATGTGCCTTCCGAGCCACTCACTTCGCCTCGCAACTCGTTCCGCTCATCCACTTCTGCTTCTATCCACTCCGACGACGATAGCGATGTCTTCGTGGCCGAGCAGGTCACTTACGTTGAACACGCCAAACCTAATCTAATTCTAATCTCTCCCTCTGCCACAGAGCAGTCTTCTCTTAGCCCCGGGGACCTGGCGTCCCCGTCATCAGATGGCTCCATCTACTCCAACGACGAGGCAGCCCATTCCCAGCCTGTTCTCGGCGAGACGAGCATGGACCGCGGCCGCTCACGGTACTACCCAGTCCACGGCAAGACGCAGGGCAGTCTCAGCGCCCTCGACACCTTACAGAAATGCAGCGCGCGGGAATCATCAAGTCGAGAGCCCATGAGCGCACCAGCCGTTGAAGCCCGACGCCTCTCCTTCCGCGCCCGCTCCATGTCCTTTTCGCGCCCTCAAACGCCCGTCACAGACCGTCGGAGACTGCAAAAGGAGCCACCGCGTCGGCCCCCGTCTGCACAAAGCGCCGCTACCACCGCTACATTCTCTCTATTCCCAACTCAATCTCAAACTCGACCTCATTCCCGAAACGACGAAGACGCCCGCACCCGCTCAACCTCTCTCTCCTACTCCCACTCCGCCGCCAGCTCAACCTACTCCCTCACCTCCAGCCAACCGCCCTCCCGAACCGCCAGCCCAACTCCCTACTACAACCCCTACAACCGCAGCCGCTCAGGCTCCCTCTACAGCGTCGCCAGCACAACAAACGGCACCAGCACAACCGCTACCGGAAAACGCTCGCAGCTCCCCTACCGCGCATCAATCATGAAATCCAGCACGTTCTCCGGAAACCTCGGACACCTCGGGCACGGGCACGGATACTCGTCTTCCAACCTGCGTGCTGAGCTTCGCAATGGGGCCAAGTCTGGGTCCGGGTCCGTGGGCGAGCATGATCCGCACTCGTTTCAGGAACGCGATCAGACTCAGATCGACGATTCCAAATCCAAGACCCGCCGCAAGAAGAGCATGAAACAGCTCAAGCCCACCCACTCGTCCAAGGACTCGGAGTCGTCGGCCAAGTCCTTCGTGGGGTTTATGCTGAGGGGGAAGCGCAAGTCTGTTATTAAGAGTCCTAATGTTTAATTTTCTTTCCTTTTCTTGCCTTGTTCATCCATGTTATTTTTGGTTGATTTTGTGGGTGTACTTTAGCGTCTGTTTCGGTTGCTTGGTTTTGGTTGTTGGCTTGGGTGGATCTGTCTGTCTGTCTTTGATGCTTTTCTTTCGTTCCTTCTTCTATCACTACTGACACTGTCCACTATTGACTATACTTACTATTATTCACTATAACTACCAATTCGATATCGCAGACCTCTCGGCGTGGTCCTGCAATGAACATCATCATTACCAATCCCAAGGCTACCGAGTCAACTTCCCAGAATCATTTCCTCCAAAATTAAGAACAACAATTCTCAAAAATTGGCCCCTTTAGCAGTAACCATAAGATTAATAACCACAGCATGGTACAACTCTCACGGTCTCACCTCGGGCCAAGATCAAGGTGGCTGCTATTTCCAAAATGACAGGACTAGCCCCCACCGACTCCTGAAACGTCTCCGAAGGAACCGAACCGCCCACCAAGAAGAAATCCACCGGTTGAGTTTGCCACAGCCCAGCTCGGGGTTTCAGGGAGCTTATTTTGGGAATCGGACTGAGAATGGAATTCTGGAGATGGAGATTATTGTGGAGGGTTTGAGCTTTTGATTGTCTCTCTGATCGATATACGGAGTACGAAGCCCAGGGCTCCGCAGCCGCTGGCCCCGCAGGGCTGTGTAGATACCTTGGGATTTGGATTTGGATTCGGAATCTTGAGTCATGATCCAAGTCAGATTTCAGGCTCACGACACAATATGGCCCCCGCAGTCGGGATACGGGCGCGGTGAATGATACCCTACCCTATTTTGTCATGCTGGGGCCAGGACGAAGGGAACTTTGAGGTCGGGTTCGAAGTAGGCTATGCGATGCAATGCAACGTACATCGTGCACTGCACTGCACTGCAAATCATGCAGGTGCAGGCTCGGATCTCTTTCCCGCCCCTGACCCTCTGTCTCGACTAAGAGTATATCCTATCCACTTCGTTGAGTGCCTGACGTAGCCAGGCTGCCTATCACGGTGTCACTACTGCAGGGGAAACCTGGTTCCTAACGGCCCGGCGTCCTTCTAGAAGGGAGAAAAGGAGGCCCGGTCACCGAAGCGCTGGGTCACGACTGGCTGTCTCTGTCTCACACCGGTACTCTGTTGAAGAAGAAAAATCTGCGGCGTGCGCCTCAGAATTACGAGTGAACCACCGATGTATCTAAAGGTTGTTTGTACTGCATCGCACCGGACCGGAGCACAGTGCGAATCTCAGCGACCTAGGGTAGCCTTCTTCAGCTCAGACGGGTCTCTCGGAATACATCCGCAAGAGTATCAACGGTGTCGATTTCCACGAGAGGCTGTGGCTATGGCGCCACGACAGACTCCATCTCCAGCGCAGACGAAACACGCATAGACCACCGACACCCCTTCCGAGTCCGTTCCTGCTCGCAGCCAGAGAGGCAATGTAAATTGCAACCTAGGACTTATCCTTGTGGCCTGTCTATTGCCTGGGCTTTGATCGCGACATATCCCGAGGAAACAAGGCGAGCCAAAGAAAAATGCAGAGTCGAATCGAGACGCGAAGCAGCCTTAACCCTACAATTATATTGGTGCGGGATTTACCTACCTCAGGCTCCCTACAATGATCCTCGCAACAGATCTCATCTAATCGCACCTAATCTCTGACGGACGGGAGGATCGAGGTGATGCTCATGTGGATATAGATCCCGCTTGTCACTGTCCGCGATTCGCGTCTCAGAGAGTTTGTCGATCTGATTTACGCCCGTCTTCCTGTCTCGTGTCTCGTGTCTCGTGTACGTGGGTCGTGATTTCCTATTGAATAGTGGGACGGAAATGCGAGAGTGCGGGGCACGGCTTAATCCCGACTCGAGGCCGATTTGTTTCGACGGTGGCGTCGACGGTGACTGGGAAGTGTGCAGAGTAATACAGCAGCAGGCTAGAGAGGATTGAGCCCAGCGAACTGGGACCGACGCCGATGCTGGGCGGGTAGATTATCATGGTCCCAGTCTCAGGAGAAGAGAGTTCAGGGTGCAGGGTGCAGGGTGCAGATATCCCAGCATAAGGAGTCCATTCGAGGCCACTTGATGGGCCCAGCGTATGGCAACTGGACCGAGCAGGAGATTGCGAGCAGCGACGCCATTGATACGAAGGACGCTGAGGATCGATCGAGATTGAAGCATAGGATTTGGTTCGGACGGGGCCTAGGGTGAGATCTGTCTGCCATCTGAACGGACGGGATCTCGGGCCTTCGAGAGATTGTTGGGTACATCCTCTAACCGGACGCCGTTTCATGATACCGGGATGGGTGGAATTGATGTGAGGAGAGGCAGGAGGGGCAAAAGAAGCCTAAGAGGGGTAATTGAGCCTTGCCAAACAGCTGCAGACATGGAAATCAAGATTCACGCAAGCTCTTAGCCTATATTAGGTCTCGAGAGGCGGGAGGTGCCGATACAGGGTGGGCTCTCTGAAATCGAGACCGTTTCATTGCCTTGTACATATTGCAGAGCGTGTGATCGGTGAGGGGAGGGGTAAGTGGGAAGATGCAATGCAGACTGGATCATGCTGTCTTATAATAATGCAAGATATTGAGCTTGATGCAGTTTCGGATCTTGAAGGATGCAGCAAGAAAGGTGCAAGACGCAAGTGGCCGGCCTTATCCCAGTTTCATGGATCTGAAACGGAGAGGGTCGAGAATCGATTCTGCAGACCGCAAGACCTTGATTTCTCGTCTTTGGGACAGCGGTTACATCGCGGGACATCTGGGCCACGGCGAGCGGGCTTTGTGGTCTGAGTGAAACTGATATTGATGTGATGCGGAACCGGGATGGGGTGTAGGGCTATTCATGGTTTGGTCTGGGCGACGATGGACGCGAGGTGCATAGTCCTCGCAGGATGTGAAAGAATCCAACGGCATTGCGGGCCATCCAATAATCTTGATTTCCAGGCTGGCCGTGTAAAAGTTTCCAAACGTCCTGCTCCACGGGGAATTACTTGTGGTCCCAAAATCTGGAGGGATAGGCGCGTTGTGGTCATATTTCATGGCAAAGGCTTTGAGCTTCTGGACACTGGGTTCCGACCTTATGGAGCGAAAGCTCATTTAATGGGGTTTCTGCGTATCCCCACACAATCCCAATAAACTATAGAGAGGACAAGCTTGGAAGACAGCGGAAAAATGATGCATAAAGATCCGGCTCATCTGGTTTAAACGAGTATCAATTGACAGGCTTTGTAGCTTGGGGCCTCCATGGAGAACGTCAAGCAGCACCTCCAAGTCATTGGCTTTGATCGAGTGGATCTTCAACATGCATAGCCGGCCTTCCAAGGTGGGATCGTGACGAATAAGCGTGACTAGAGGATCGACATTTTGCAGACGGAGAAGTTGAAGTTCGCTAAACCTGGCCGGTTGCCATATTCCATCTTTCCCATATCGCTCCTAGATATAGAGCTTTCAGCTTCGCCATGGGTTTACCTTGTTGGCTACTTCCTGGAAGGCAAATGATAGTTCCTTATTTGGTACAATCAATGCTTCGAGACTTGACTGCCGCGCAAGGCAACGAAGGAGCTCTAGGTTGTCGTGGTTGTTGGAGTTTTCTCCCGTCATGCATCCTGAAGGTGGAAGAAGCGTAGATCAAACATATCGATTGAACCAAAAATATGAGACATGTCTTCTCGGTGCCTGTCCGATAGATAGTGAGTGCTCTAAGGCTCGAAGGCTAGATCTAGCAGTGCTAAGAATTGGTCCAGTAAGACAGGAGGTCAGTTGAGTACTGACACGGCGCTCTTTTAATCTAATATGCTCGGGCCCCAAGTATTTGCAATAGGAGTCGTCGATAGCCAGGTACTCAACGGTCGGTGTGAGGAAGAAATCAAGGTTATCGTGTCCCCAGCGAGTGCTATAGGGCAGTATGAGGCTCTTTGAGTCTCCTTTCGTCAATAGGAAAGAGCCGTCTCAAGAGCTCGCCGTCCGTCATTGAACGTAGGGAGTCGAAACAGACAAGTCTTTCAGGCCGGGTGCTATTGCGCCGAGGTTTAGAAGAAATCCGCCGAGCCTCTCATTGAGAGATTCATCGAGATTACCGGGCAGAACAAAATATCATCACGCGTTGCGCTGCAAGTGTGTGGTCCGCCAGGCAAACGATCAGCGCCCCAGGCCTTTGAAGTTGTCACTAGTCAAGCTGTACACGGCGATCCCTCCCTCACGTTGTTAACCATGGCCCCTGGACGCTACACTGGGGTCACTGGCCCCAACAACACTATGACTGACTGGGGGCGGGGGACGTCATATGCAGCCCCAAAGGTCGCCGCGCTTGCGGCGTACTTGCGCGCCCTTCGATCACAATGGCGGGACCAGCTTGGAGACCCGGTCAATGTGAAGGCACTAGGTCACATCCTGTCGCAATCACTCGGCGTCCCAAGGAATCTAGTTAATCTTGCCAACTGGGAAATAGCTTGGTGACAGTTCCGTTCATCTGGAATGGCCAGGTCCTGACTCGTTCTTGTCTGCTCGAGCCTAACCACCCGGCTATCGCGAACATATGCCCGCCCATCACGGCAGACCTCTCTCGGGGCGATTCCTGCCAGATATCCGGCTCTTCTCGCAAGCACGCCTGTGATGGAGGCGAAGTTGGCGACCTGCCCGTACCCGATCCGATAACCTGGAGCCCCGGAGCCCAGTCCGACCTGTGTCGATGACTGCGGTACCCTCTGCGAGGGTACTATTGCCTAGAGCAGCCTACAGGAACACCACCAGACTTCTTCGACCCAGGAGATTCACCCACAAGCACAACAACGCCACCGTTACCCACTCTGACCGACGAGCCAACCCCCACCGGCGTCTGCGTCTCAACAACAACAGTCAGAGATTGCAACGGTAGCGGTGGTGAACATGTATGCTTCAGGAGCACCACCTGCGCCGACTGGGATATGACCCCAACAGTCACAACGACGACGACCGCAACCACGGAAGAACCCCCCACAACCAACAGAAACATGTCCTTGCATCCAGCTGTATCTCGATCTCTACGTCGGCTGTGGCTACACAGGTATAACGCGATATACCCACAACGACGAGGACGTGTGCGACGATCACATCACTTGCCGATGCAGCGGCGCTACAGTCGGCTGCAAGGAGGGCTTCGGCATGCGATTCGAAACAGGGTCTCACCCTCACGAGTACGCGGATATCTGGTACACATCGCCGGAATTGGCCGAACTGTATATTGACTTGGATATTGACTGTATCCCATATTCGAACTGCGGGACTTGTGTGTATCGCCCTTTCATTAAGCTTCTTTCTTTTCCTCGTTCTTGCGCAGCTCTACCTTGTTTCATTTCTCTTTCAACATGGTGCTGACGTCTCTTCCAGCAACCCTTCCGGATAGTTGCAATATATATCGGTAAGTCGACATGACGAATTCATGCGTGAATGATGCGAAGCGCGGCTTACCTGCATCAGTCCCTTTGGGTGGAAATGAGACCGAGTGCGTTGATGTTTGCGGGGAAAGCCGAGGGTTTGCGGTACGTCCTTGGCTGGAACTAGGATGAGTTTCTATAATTTGTTTTATTGCTGTTTGGAGTGTCTAGTAGTGTACCACAAGTGTTAGCCGCTAGTCAAGAACGATGAAGAAGGACTTTTGTTGGTGAACAAACACGAGGTACGTCAAAAACATATATCAGCACATTCATTAACCACATATGACAAGACACAAAAGCAGATTGTCTTCAGAGTTAAGGATGGATTCCGGATCAATAAATGGTTAAGAAACACCAGAGAAACCCCTGGAAATTACGGCAAGAACACATCGTCCTGTCCTAGGAGACATCCCCCTGAACTGAGTTAGGTCAGTCCAGTCGCTGGCAAGCCCTAACAACCCCGTACTTGTGTCACCTACTGTATGCCCAGGCGGGCTCCTGCAGTCAAACACAAACAGATTCCCCGCATGTTTGTACCACTGAGTCCATTTCATCCCATTGCATTGGGCATTTTATGCGCCTGTATGAGATACCAGCCCGTCCCAAACGTTCCACTCTGGTGCCTATTCTGTCTAATGTACCGCACACGTAGAAACATGAAATAGGTATTAACGGACACATACCCCCGACAGAACCTATATGACAGCAGTAGATATTCTAGTTCCCTATCTAGAGTTTTGAAAAAGATCCGACCCGACAGAGTCCATCCATCTCTCAAATCTAGCTCATCTCTGGATTATGGCCCGTCTTGAATAATTGAATAAAACATGCGTGATAGTCTCACTAACCAACGACTTTTTTGTCCTTTCGAGGGTTGATATTTCGTTCACCGGTCAATGGATAGATATGAATAAGAACGCCAAGTCTGTGGCTCGATAGGTAGGTAGTCAGCGAGGCGATTGATTGCAGCGACAGGAGGAACGCAAGCATCGAGGTCCTGTAATGTTGGAACAGGCAGCCACGGTACGCTACGTCCACGGAAGCACCTAGCGAGCTCATGCTCACTTAATGGCGAGAAGCGGATTTGCAGAGGATATGCTCAGAGAGGGTATGTGTGTGCGCCTGAGTCACGTCGCCACTGAACGACGGTACAACTATACGATCTGCCTACGTAGTCATGTTTTATGGCACGGAGGGCCAAGTCTATCTGTCAGATTAAGAATGTGAGGACCTTACATAAATGTGTCATAATATAAATTGGATAAACGGGGTATGGTATTATTATTCTATTAGAGGTCTATTCTTTTCTAGAATCCAAATGCATGTATAGAATCTGACATGTTGTGGAGAGATAATAGGAGAGTTGGCCGATGGGTGCCTCAATAGGGGTTGTCCCGTTTTTGTCTTGTTCTTCCCCCTGGCCCTTGAGGCTCTGTCGGAGAGTCGGTCAAAGCCGACCTTGCCTTGTTTCAAGTACTCGTTCAGTGAGTGAGTATATAGCTAGGAGTACCGCAATTTAATCAGTTCTCATTCGGGTATTTGGGCAGAGTCTCCGACTGACCCATGTGAGCCCGGTCATGATCGGACACACCCACACCCGCACCGCGATCCGCACCAGACCTACCAATCTCGTCAACAGTCTCACTGACAACGCCTTTACTATCCACGAAATCCGAGATGCGATTCCTCGGCAACCACGCCTCCTCGGGCATAACAAAATACGAGACGAGGGCAAAAATCGTAACAGCGCCCATGATGATCGGTGCATAGTTGAGGTTTTCGCCGGTCACGGGGAACGCATACGGCGAGAAGAGGATCGCAACGACCCACCCGTTCCAGAAGACCGCGATGACCTGGAACGGCTTGCTCCATTTACCGAGGGACCAGGCGGGCTTGGGGAACCGCTTGGGCGTGCAGATCAGACGCGCGAGGCAGATGAGGCCGTAGGCTGCGGCGCTGGGGACACCGGCGGCTGAGACGAGGGATGTGAACGCGACGTCGGAGGGAAGGAGCGTGCAGGTGATTATCGATGCGACGGCCCAGACGACGATGACGGCGTTGCGGGGTTGGCCGTTGTGCACTTTGGAGACCCAGGATGAGAAGGGGAGGACGCCGTCTCGGGCGACGGCGAAGACGAGGCGGGAGGCTGCGACTATGGCTATCGCTGTGTTCTGTTTGGAGTTAGCATTAGAGGTAAGAGTGGTGGGAGTCTTGGACGTACAAGCCAGAGAGCAGATATACAGATGATGTTCATGAAGATGTGCCCGCCTCGACCGAGGACGACGGCGTACAGGGGAACGAACGGTTGAGGGGCGCCAAAACTGAAGAGTACGTCGGGGGTTGGCTGTGGATGTGTTAGTGCGAATGTCTTGACGAGGTCAGGACGCCAAGCATACCGCGCAAAAGAGGAAGAGGATAACGGTTGCAAGACCGCCGATTCCACTGGCAACTGTACTCCAAAAGATACCGCGCGCAGCCGTAACAGAAGCATGCTTTGTCTCCTCGGCTACGTGACCCGAGGCGTCGAATCCAATCAAGACACCGGCGGTGGCAAGATAGGAGAGACACCAGTTCCAGCCGGGCGGAGCGCCGGTGTCATTGTACGTGGACATGAAAGCTTCCTCCGCGGTTCTGAATCCCCAGCTGTTGGCGACACCGATGGGGAGCCAGATGACATTGAGGAAGAAGTCTAGCATGACGACAGCCGAGGAAAACCAAAAGACGTATCGGAAGTATTTGGCTGCTAAAAGTTAGATAGGCCTGTTAAGCTAGGCGTGCAGGACTTACGCGGCATGAAGTTGAGTACGGCGGCAAGGGCAAGGAGCACCTCAGTGACAATCCACTGGACAGCACGAAACTTGACGCTGGTCGTGTTTTGAGGAAAGTCAACTTTAAACACATTCAATTCCTGGCGTCATTAGTATTTTTCAGGAGCTTCAACAGAGGCCACATACGGAAAGCATGTAGTTTGTTGCCGACTGGGTGTTACTGGCGCAGAAGGTCGTCCACGCAGTGGTTGACCACCAAGCGACAATAAAACCAAGAAGTCTTCCAAACCTTGGACCACCGGCCTCGGCGGCCCAGAGGTAGATGGATCCAGCGGAAGGCGAAGCCGAACAGACTTCCGCGATGACCGCGGCGGTGATATAGGTGAAGACCATGGTGACGAGGTAGCTCGTCCTGCTCTTATTAGACTCAGCACAATTGATGATATGTTGGGGTCCTACCAGTATGCCAGATTTCCGCCAGCTGCGATACCGGTGCTAAAGGTCACCCGCACACCACCGATGAAGTACAGAGCAGCTACTATAGTCAGAAACGGTTCATCTGGGCTGCATTCAATGAACGTACCGAACGTTGTCGCGAAGTTCTCAAACAATGTATACGTTCGATGTAGGACCTGTTTTCATGAGACTTGCCCGGGTGAGCTATCGCATCTTGACTTACCGGCTTATAGCCCATTGTTCTCTGAAAAATGTTAGAGTCGCCAAGATGACTGTTGGAAGTGTACTTACCAGAAGAGCCGCATCATCCTGGGATTCAGTTTGACTCCGGGTGTCTTCCCCGAGGGGATCTTGCTCAATGAGCTGCTCGTGTTGGTGAGTCCGAGACATGATCGGAATACCGAAGCGTCAGGCTCAATGCAAACACGGCGAAAAATGCACGAGACGCGGGAGAAGATCGACGGAAGACTGGGAAAAACTTCGTCGCGTCCTAGAATTGATAATGGAGGTTATCGCTCTACAAACCCGCCACCAGTCACGAGCAGAAGGATAAAAGATTGGTGATTAGATCAACGCTGCAAAAACATGCCGATGGGTCCGAGCCAGGTCTGATATCGCCAGTCACACGAAGAATGAGAGGATGAAGTTGACTTGGACCTGACGTTGATGGGAGCGAGATCGGAAATGTCTGGTCCGCAGATTTCGCTGCACGGCAATCCACCAGGCACCTCTTCCTCTGCGAATGGCCGGACCGTGCTTCCGTGGGTCGGCCCCGGTAGCTTAGTACGGGCCACTAAGACTTTAGTCTTGTGCGGACGCAGGGAATTCGTGCAGTTTGACGGTTTGAATCTCTGCCAACGGAGGGCGTTCTAGAAGTTAGAGGTCGTCGCGGCACCATTGCAATTTCAATGCATTTTTTCGGTCCGTAGACTGATCTCACGCAACAACTGTCAGAAGTTGGAACCAGAGGGCGAGAATCAAGACTATAGACCGACCCACTGTGAAAAGTTTGAGTTTGGGTCGTCGTTTAGACTTTTAAGGCCAGAGCATGATGTGGAGAGCTGGGCCAATGGTTGATTCTTGTGTGGACTTGAAGCGGTTGAATCCAGTCGTAGAATCGAGAGACGGAGACTGGAGAAGACTGGAGCCTCGCATCGAGGCCGCATTCACGTGATACGAAACAGTGGCAGAAACAGGTCACGTGCAGAATGGGCCCAGATCACGTGCTGTAGTGCTTGAAGCAGTAAGGCACCGACCCCCAGATGGAACTGGGACGAGTGGGACTCGGAGATGCGAACCGCTGCCAGCTGGAGTGGAGTATCGATCCTGCAACTCCTACGAAGTGGCAACATAGCCGCGGCGATATGCGATACGACCGTGGCACGGACAGGATGCGGACATTTATGCTGTGTCACCTGATCCTGATCGGGCCGTGGGGTTGTGTTCTCTTAGTCCAGAGTGAAGTCATCTGCGCAACTCCTCTGCCGACTTGCCCTATACTCTACGGAGGACCTTCTACTCTGTCCTGATTGGAGGTAACTGATCTGAGCCTTGACTGCCGCAGCCACTGGCACCGTTTCACTGCGGACGAGAGCTCCGGCTATTCTCCGCCCGGACTCGTGGAAGAATGGAAGAATGAATGCTCTTTATTTATCCCTCACGGCGATCTCCCCGCACCCCATTCCCCTCTTCCTCCACTGGCTCCTGATTGAATGGCCTGTGCTTATACCTCTGGGCACTGTTTCCCCTCTTTTGTGACTACTTCTGCCTCTGCATCTTCCCTCCTCGATCCTTGCTCTTCTCTGCGATGAGCCTCGACGCGTGCGCATTCCCAGGAACATTTGATGCAGCATGAGTGCATCATTTTCCCTGCGGTCGGCTCTGGGACCGTGTCCCGCGGTCTTCAGTACCTTCCCAGGTAGATCTTACGTTCCGCTGAAGCAGTCGCGTGAGTACCGTCCGAAAGAGTTGGAAGACTGCTAACGGCGTGGCAGTTCACCACCTGCAAGCCTCTTGTTTCTCGTACCAACACCATGACTTTGTCTGGAAACACCATTCGAACACTCGAACCTACGCGACCAGCGCCTCAGCACCATCCCCTGTTCCGGTGGTCCCGTACTCTTCGCTGACAATAGGGGTACCACGCGAAATCTTTCCGAACGAGCGCCGCGTGGCTTTGACACCCCAGAATGTGGCCTTACTGCTGAAGAGAGGCTTCTCGCGCGTCCTGATAGAGCGCGGAGCCGGTGAAGGCGCGCAACTACTCGATGAAGCGTATGAGAAATCCGGAGCTACTCTGGTCGACCAAGCTACCATATGGTCCCAGAGTAACATTGTGCTGAAAGTCCGTGGTCCTCAACAAGATGGCGCGTTCAACGAAGTTGAAGCTATCAACCAAGGAAGCACCGTCGTCTCTTTTCTGTACCCTGCCCAAAATCAACGACTTGTTCACAATATTGCCTCTCGTGGCGCAACCAGCTTTGCCATGGATATGGTTCCTCGGATTTCGCGCGCCCAAGTATTTGACGCCTTGAGCTCTATGGCCAACATTGCTGGATACAAGGCAGTTTTAGAAGCTTCAAACCTTTTTGGTCGTTTTTTGACGGGACAGGTGACTGCTGCAGGAAAAGTCCCTCCCAGTAAGGTCTTGGTAATTGGAGCCGGTGTTGCTGGCCTAAGTGCCATCGCAACGGCTCGTCGGATGGGCGCCATTGTGCGTGGTTTCGATACTCGGCCAGCTGTTCGTGAACAGGTCCAGTCACTAGGTGCGGAGTTTATCGAAGTAGACATAGAGGAAGACGGCGCCGGCCAGGGCGGGTATGCGAAGGAAATGTCCAAAGAATTCATTGAGGCCGAGATGAAGCTCTTCATGGAGCAGGCCCGCGAGGTAGACATTATTATCACTACCGCATTGATTCCTGGAAGGCCTGCGCCGAAGCTGATCACAAAAGAGGTACTACCCTCCAAACTATGAACTATACCGAGCTAATGATTCTAGATGGTTGCCGTAATGAAACCAGGATCGGTGATTGTGGATCTTGCGGCTGAGGCTGGCGGTAATTGCGAAGCGACTGTTCCTGGGCAACTGACGAGGTACAATGATGTTACCGTTGTTGGTGAGTAGAGCTTCCTCTGAGAAAATGGCTATATTGACCTTCCAGGCTATACCGATTTTCCCTCCCGTCTACCAACGCAGTCCTCGACGCTGTATTCCAACAATATCACGAAATTTCTCCTCTCCATGACTCCCCAAGACAAGTCCTTTGGTATTGACCTAAAGGACGAGGTGGTTCGCGGATCGATTGTCACATATAACGGCGAGATTCTTCCCCCTGCACCCCGAACTGCACCACCACCTCCTCCGAGGACGGATGCGGCGACGACCCCGTCAACTGTAAAGGCCGAATTGGCCTTGACCCCTTGGCAAAAGGTCTCTCGAGAGGTCGCAACTACCACGGCAGGAATGGGGACGGTCCTCGCCCTGGGCAAAGCAACCGGGCCGGTTTTTATGAGCAATATGCTGACGTTTGGCCTGGCCGGACTTGTCGGATATCGCGCGGTCTGGGGTGTCGCCCCAGCTCTGCACTCTCCACTGATGAGCGTTACCAACGCAATCTCAGGTATGGTCGGTATCGGTGGCTTTTTCATCATGGGTGGTGGTTATACTCCTACGACGATCCCGGAAGCCCTGGGAGCAGTCTCCGTTCTCCTGGCGTTCATGAACGTATCCGGTGGGTTTGTGATTACGAAGCGCATGCTCGATATGTTCAAGCGGCCTACGGACCCGCCTGAGTATCCCTGGCTATATGCCATCCCGGCAGTTGTATATGGCGGCGGCTTTATGGCAGCCGCTAGCACCGGTATGGCTGGAATTGTCCAGGCTGGTTACCTGGTCAGCAGCGTCTTATGTATCAGCTCGATCTCTGGACTTGCGTCGCAGCAAACCGCGAGGCGTGGAAACATCTTTGGCATTCTCGGTGTTGCTGCTGGTATTCTTGCTTCTTTAGCGGCTGTTGGGTTCTCGCCAGAAACCTTGACCCAGTTCGCCGGCGTTGCGAGTGCCGGCGCTATTGTTGGTAAGTTGTCTACCCCGCTATATGCGGACTAACCTGAGTCTTGTAGGGGCATTGATTGGACGTCGCATCACTCCTACCGGACTGCCACAAACAGTTGCTGCTCTACATTCGGTTGTCGGCCTCGCAGCGGTGCTGACAAGTGCCGGGAGTGTAATGGCTGACATAGGCCATATCTCGACACTTCATTTGGTGACAGCATATCTCGGAGTCTTGATCGGTATGTACTCCTTGGACACTGGACTGCACATACTAACTGCAGCAGGTGGTGTAACATTCACCGGGTCCATTGTAGCCTTCCTCAAACTCGCCGGTCGCATGTCCTCGCGACCGACGATTCTTCCTGGTCGACATCTGGTCAACACAACGCTGCTCGGGACCAATGTCGCTACTATGGGTGCCTTCGTCACAATGGCGCCCGCCAACCCTTTCATTGCCGCTACATGCCTGGGCGCCAACACCGTCCTCAGCTTCTTGAAGGGCTATACCACGACTGCGGCCATCGGTGGCGCAGATATGCGTACGTATCTACTTAAGCCTTTTGGTCATGGCTAACAGATGCAGCGGTCGTAATTACCGTCTTGAACGCGTACTCCGGTTTCGCTCTGGTCGCCGAAGGCTTAATGCTTAACAACCCGCTTCTCACAAGTGTAGGATCCCTCATTGGAGTCAGCGGTTCAATCCTATCATATATCATGGTGAGATTACTCAGACCATTGTTCAACGCATGCTAACTATCCAGTGCGTCGCTATGAATCGATCCCTCACAAACGTACTCTTCGGCGGTATATCAGCGGGCCCTGCCCAGTCCGCGAAGAAAATCGAGGGCGAAGTCAAAGAAACTAGCGTCGAAGAGACTGTAGACTCTCTCGCGAATGCAGAAAGCGTTATAATCGTAAGCCCATATCCTCCCGCCAGTGATCCATACTAACAATCCAGGTCGTCGGCTACGGCATGGCCGTTGCAAAGGCGCAATACGCCCTCGCCGAGATCGTCCACATGCTGCGCGCCAAGGGCGTCAATGTTCGCTTCGCCATTCACCCCGTTGCTGGTCGTATGCCGGGGCAGTGTAATGTTCTTCTTGCCGAGGCGTCAGTGCCGTATGACAGTATGTATACACCTACCTCCTACGCAGATATATCAGAGGTGGCTGACCTTGACAGTTGTCCTCGAAATGGACGAAATCAACGACGACTTCCCCGAAACAGACGTGACCCTCGTCATTGGCGCAAACGATACAGTGAATCCTATTGCGCTTGAGCCGGACTCGCCCATCTCGGGGATGCCTGTGCTCCAGGCGTGGAAGAGTAAGGAGGTTATTGTTATGAAGCGCGGGATGTCAAGTGGATATGGTAGGTTCTTTCAGCTCTTGATATTGTGAGGTTGTAGCGGACGAAGGAAGTATGGTTTGCTGACGTCGACAGCTGATGTGCCCAACCCGATGTTCTACATGCCCGGCACACGGATGCTCTTTGGAGATGCGAAGACTTCGTGCGATGGTAAGCTAGCTGTCTTTTACCAAATAATATAAATGCTGACAAACGCAGCGATCAAAGCAAGCATTGAAGCGCGGAAGTAGGTAGATGCGCAAGGGAATATTTTGGATGGACCGCGCCTGCAGATCAGCTAGATATACAACCCTGCCATTATATATCAATGCTAGTTCATATCCCCTGCACATACCTATCCAACCCTCAAAAAATCAAAAAACACCCCCCTATTCCCCTCAACCCACTCCCGAAAGCCCAGCCCCCTAACCCCGTAATCCGTTCTGAACAACCAACCTCGACGCTCATCTCCTCATTCCCACCATCGCACTTTTCCCACCAACCAAGAAAATCCTTCGCGAAGACCCCAGGTATCACACTCGCGACGAGTCTTACCCATTCCTCTTCATCCACAGGTACAACCTCAATTTCATCCTTTCCTACATCCCATCGTCTATCGTTAATGATATCGATTTGCTGGGCCATTGCTAGTACCTCTGGCCCACAGAGCTGTATTGCTTGATTCAGAAGAGTCTCCGTGGGAGTAGCCGAGCATAAAGAGGCAGCAGCAACAGCAGCAACAGCAGCAACATCCCCCTCACTTATCGGCGCACAAGTCATGGAGGGGTAGGGTAGTGGAAGTTTCAACTTCCCCTTCCCATTTCACTCTTGATGACCCTCTTGAGCTTGGGCCTTAATAATCGGGATAAAAAAGTTCACCACATTACTCCCAAATGTCCCCGGTAGTAAGAACGTATACGTCAACCGCGCCGCCATCCCGGACCCAGAACCCGCGGCTTGAGTCCGGATCGCATCTTCCCAATTTTTATGGTGGTGAGCGATATAACTCCCCGGGGCAAACGACACGCCGTAGGACGAGAAAAGTGTTATATGGTGCACGCCCCTGGATTGTGCGTAGGATAGGAAGGAGGTTATTTGTGTGGGATTCAGAGGAGGGGTTGAGGGGCGTAGAGGAAGATTTCCCTTATTGGAATACCATCTTCATCTGAGTTTGAGGATGGGGATGGGGTTGGAGAGAGGAGGGCGGGATATGTATTTGGATCTGAGAGGTCTCCTTCGACAATTTCAACATCAACTTCTGTACCCTCCGTTGTATTGTTAGACGTGTCTGCCAGGATGGCAGCGGCCTTCGCACTAGCGCTACTCTTATCGCGCGTTGAGAGGCGTAGCGGTGGTGGGTTTGGGAAGGAGAGGAGGATCCTTGTTAATTTTGGATGCGATGGACCGTGTGAAGCCGATTATGAGGATTTTGTCGTCTTTGATGGAGGGTTGGGGTGGCATTTTGTTGTTCTGGCCAAGTTGAGTTGCTTTTGTCTTGGTTTGTTGTAGATGGAGTAGAGAGGAAGGATGGGAGAAAGTGCGTTGGTATATATCTCTGGATTCGGTTTACTTATCTGTATTGAGCTTCTATGATCGTGGTGCTATGTAATAACATGAGGGCATTGGAATAGTTGGTGGTTGAGTGATATATTCATATATGTATACGTCTTCCTACTTCGGTTCCGACACCACAGCCCCTGGAGTAGGTTAAATGAAGAGGACAAAGAGATCAGATTTGGAGGCCGATCTTCTGAGTTTGTTACTGCAGTAGACTACTTTGTAGGGAAGGGGTAGGTGCGCAAGACTGTTGGTCTTAGGGCTGGTTGCGGACAGAAGAGCGAAGCCTGTGAGTAACTCCCGATAGGAGGTGGAACGGAAGATAGTTGGTGATAATTGGAATTAATTTTATTTTGCACTGGGCGCAGACAAGGGCCCGCACAATGTAGTATATGTATTCGACAATGGTATGTATATCGTCATGAATATGTTAAGCGCTAGCGCCGGATAAAGATAGCAGTTGCTAAATATGTATACGTGCGAAGGTGTATAGATGGCCAGCAGGCCGTTTCGAAGGGATGCCAGCATAATGATGGGAGTGCTCGTCCCCGATAGCTTAATGTGAGGCTATCTATGGAAGCAGTATCGTCGTGCGAACGTCATCCATAGTTTCGACCCAGCCTTCTGGGAAGGTCCGTTGCTTGAACCATGCCCTTTCGAGTTCTTCAAGGCCCTTCTCCACGTTCTAACATTGTTAGCGGGGGTAACAGGAAGAAAATGTGGAGAGCATACCTTGAACCCGTATCGCTGCATATCAGTCATCGTCTCCCGGACGAATTTCTGCTCCCGCTCGTCTCGGCTCTCGCGGCCGGCTATATAGAGTGGCCACAAGACGGCCAGTCGGCCAACGTCTTTGGCTAGTTTGCCGATGAGATTGAGAATTCTGGTGCAGAGGGCGGCGAGAATTTCCGCCTGCGGTTGGATATCAGGCCGTGCGACCGCCGCGATTTTGTGAAGGTAGATGTTCGTAGCCTTCTCGTAAGCTTCAATACAGCCGACATATTCGAGTATTTCTGGATGTGGATACTGCGATAAGCTCTCGTCGTCGAGCTCACCGAGGGTCTGAAAACAAGGAGGAGCGTCGAGGCGCCACTGCAGTAACCGCTGCAGCAAGTCACGGTAGACAAGGTCCTGCTGCTCAGGAGCCATCCAACCTGACTTTTTAGCATTCCCGAACGAGCTAATGGAGGCTTGAATTTCCATCATTATAGACCAGGACTGTCGAAGTTCCTGCAGTAGGGCATTGTCGGCTGCCGATTCCGAGAGACTGGGTATTCCTAGGTTATATTCCCAGCCACCACCGAGTGTGCGCCAATAGCTACCTTCAACCACGGTTCCGTCGCTTGTAGCGCATGCACCGGCGACGTCAAGATAGGAGAGGAGGGAGATCAGGAATTGACGGAGAGGGTGATTGATTTCCGCCATTCGTTGGGCTTCGTGGGCGGGATCGCTGCTTGGGCAAAACATGAATCGGTAAATTTCGCGGGCGCCTTTGAGATGAATGGCCCAGTTATGGTGTTGCGAATCCATCATCTGAAAAGTTAGTAGTCGCCTAAAGACACGGCGGATGAACGAACCTCGAACAGTGCCAATAACAAGCAGGTAACGAAATCTGGAAGCCGTGGTCGCTGATCAACTTCATATCGAGTTCTAAAAGTCTTGACGACGTCGCCATATTTGGCCATTGCGTGCTGAAAGTGCACGTTCCTTGTTTGTCCGGTAGAGGTGTTTGCGAGGTGGAGCGCTCCCAGAGCTTCCATAGCGCTCGCCATCGAGACTGAGGAGTGAGATACGTCAGGGAAACACCGCCGAAAGGGATTGACATTATTCGACCCATCGTAAATAAGCAGAAGGGTAGCGACTTGGTCAACAAAGTGCGTATAGTAGCGTCCTTGCAAGCAATCCAACGAAGAGACCGGTAGCTTGTGGTGGTCGAAGCGGTACTCGAGTGGTTTGCTCGTGTTGCTCGTAGTCGGCACCAGCACCAGATCGACCTCCTCCGCCTCCTGTTTTACTTCTCGCTCATTATCTGCGATCGGGGCGAGTGGATTTTCGAAGCGAAAGACCAGCGGCTTCGAGTCCGGCACAGTTGTCGGCGAAACCACCACATCATCCACCCCGGGATCTCCAGTGATTCCCTTCTTCACTTTACTCCTCGCTCGGGGTTTCGATTTTTCGCGTTTTGGCGCAGGAGACTGTTCGGTAGCGGGCGGGCCGTAAACCTTGAAGGTCATGCGCCCCTGGCTGCCATCGCATTCGAGGCCGAGTCGCGTGCAGTTGTGGCACGTGGGCGACGCTTCATCGCAACGGACATGACGTCGGCGGCAGGTCGAGCAGCCGGTGAAGCCGCGGTGGTGCCATCGTCGGACGCGCTTCTTTTTGTCTGGTTGGGATGGTTCGTTTGGAGGTTGCGGAGGCTGCACTGAGTCAAAGACCATCGTACGAGCCTCCATGAGGGGAGAGAGCGGCGCCGGAAGGAGAGGTGTAGGAGAGAGACATGGAGGGGGAGCGAGTGTCGGTGGAGGGATGGCAGGAATGGGGCCGAAACGGGGATCAGGACGATGGCATGATGAAGGATTGGAATATCATGGAAGAATCGTAAGGCGAATTGAAAGATGAAAGAAAAGAAGAAAGTTGTCTCGAGTCTCGAGTCTTGTGGTGTGGGCGAGGAGAGTTCGTAGAGAAGAGAAAGAGAGCCCGTGACTGGACTGGTCGGTGGTGGGGTACCCTCTTCCTCCTCTCGCTCTCTCTTCTTTTGTCCACAACCCTTTCCCACTCCCACTCGCAGATCCTGCGCCAAATTCCGGTCTGAGCTGCACCAAAAGCCGATCGTGCGCCTCTTCGCCGAATCCCAGTGATCTCCTAGCGAGCTGGAAAACGAGCAGCTGCAGGGCGCCCCATCGCAGTTGGGGGCCATTTCTAGATCCGTTCATCCTCCTGCTGTCCAGCGTCATGACTCGCCCACGGTCCACTCACAGGCCCAACTGGGGCCCCAGCAATCGACCTGATTGACCGGTGAATCCCAATGATTTGCACCTGCTCCTGACATCCCCGCGGGAATCGCTGCTGCAAACTTGCCATCTGCCCGTGGTTGCTGCGATCTGCTGCGACCATCGACCAGGATCGACCTCTAAACCCACTAACGCAGCAGAGCATTGTCAACTGCGATTGAGGCCTGAAGCAAGCAGCAAACTCGGTCGGCATGTCAAGCAAAAGACCGCATCTTCGGCTCCACTCCGCACCGATTCAATCGACTCACTGAGCGGCGATACTGGCTGTCTCAATGGTATCATTACCTCTTGATCTTCTAATTTGATTTTTCCTCAGACTTGGCCAAGACTCGGGGCGAGGCTTAGATTTCGCTCTGAACTCCATAATCCTTCTCGACTACTACCACTCTTCTCCCGCCTCAGCCTTTCGTGCAATAATCAAGCACTTCAACTTGCTTATAACCATCGCAGCGGTGCTACTGAACGAATCAGGCACCCTTGCGGATATCGAGTGGAATCTAGCAACCATTACACGTGCGATGTTCTCTATTGAAGAGTTTTGAACATGTGCCACTGACAACGCACTTTAGCAGCGAATTCAGTACTGCGCTACATGCAACCGGCGACGGGATGAGATGGCAAGATAAGATGAGATGATGCCGACTCCAGGGATGCGTTGCGCGGAGACAGCTTGACCTAATAAGAAATACGGAAGCCGGCTGGTCGGTATGGTGGTCCCCGGAGCGAGACGGTTCGGGGAGGGTCAAGCCCGATGCTGAGAACAAAGACTCAACGGGGAAGCCAGGAGATGAGCCATGAATGATAGTGTCTCTGGTTCGAACAGCCGAAAGCTCGGCTCCACGACTAACAGCAACAGCCACAGCCACAGCCACATCGATAGCTACAGCCACAGCTACGAGCAGCCAGGGAAATGCCATGGGATGACAATAGCGTTGTTGCCGCAAGCCACAAAGCTTTCATCCGGGCATGCAGGGCCAATGGCTTAGCGTGACCACGGCCTTGCATGCAGCGTGACCTAGACCTCCCTCGCGGCTCCAAGCACGAACCCGAAAGCGGACCCCCTTGTCCGCGACATGTATCTAGACGGTTGAATTTCAATCACCGGAAGCACATGCCAGAAGCATATAGTACCACCCAGTACGCCGCCTGTCTATACTACACGCCGATTGGATGGAACATGGAGCTTCCTGCATCCTTCACGGACACCGCATGCGCCCTGAACCACGACTACAAGAGTACATTCGGGCGACGACCCACAAATCTTGCGCGTAGTGCCTCACCTTTACGAGATTGGTATGAATGTCATAAAGGCAAGACTCGCAGCCGACCGCGGGCTTTCCCGTCGTCCGACCTTCAACAGCTTCGGCATACTAGAGCAATATGTCAAGCATACCTATCCCAGCCACGGAGATAACAACAATTCCGTGGGGTTCTCTGTTTCTGTTCAAGACGTGCGAGTCCATCCCGACGTGTACCTCAACCCATCTCTTTTTTCACGTCTGGACTTTCCGCGGTCAGTTGCGTATTTGGTAATTTATCTATTTATTTATTTTATTTTATTTTTTTTTTTTCTCAACGAGCGATACGGCAGCTTCAAAAATGCGAATGCCTTCCTGGACTCGGCGGGAGAAACCCTTGCACGGGGGATGCTGGATGGAGTTGCTTTTGATGCGGTGAAGTCGGTTATTTGAGCTATGTTGCCGATCTATCTAGTCATTCATCTATCTGTACACAATACTGGCTTTTTCTCCTTGTCTATCTTGTTTCGTTACCTGTCACTACGGCTATGGCACAGTACATTACACCATCAGTGGGGCTTTTTGTAAAGTGAACGTCGCCATATAACTGATCTAATCAATGCCATTCCTGTTCATTACTTCCTGCATGAACATTTCGTTTCTCGCCAAACCCCACTCCTAATACCAAACCACCGTGGTATGTATGTCCAACAAAGACAGGCCCCCCACGGATCTAGACCTAGCCGGCCACCCATAGCCAAAAGGGACAAACATCTATTCTTATTACTCCGGAATAAAATCCAAATCAACAATCCACTCCCCAAATACCCTCGCCCAGTCCTGCGGATGATTAACCAAGTCATCAACATTAAGTCCGTTTATCCCATCGTTCCCAGGGGTATGATTATTCTCTTCCAAGGCGCGCCAGTATTCCGTCTCTTGGATCGATCCGTTGAGGATTGGGCACCGGCTTGTTGGGGATGTTGATGGCGCAGGTGGAGATGGAGACGGACGTTGCCCTGGACCTGGACGTGGACGGAAATCGGAATGGCGAGGTGAGTTTGGATTATGGTGATGGGTTTCAGATATTGATACGGTGCAGGGAGGAGGGACACGAATACCGTTGGGTTCTGTCTTTGTCTGTGCCGGTTTGTTAGGATTAAAATTCGACGAGGGGGCTGAGATTGAGGTTGAGACCGAGGTCAGCGTATAGTTCTTCACCAGGACACCCAAGACAGAGTGCAGCATGCAGAATGCGTCCGGGACACCTGGAGCCGAATTCGAAGAGGAGTGGCTTGGGGTTGAGACGGAGAGGGCTTTGAATTTATCTCTTAGGGTCTCGAGGTATACGAGCATCTTCGTGCGGGTTTTTATTTGGAACGTGTTCCACTCTTGCTCGCGCAGTTCTGCGCCTCTATCCGTGGGCAATGGAGTTGTACCGGGGCATGCTGCTGGAGACGCACAGAAGACAAGATTCGAAACAATGCTTACTGTCAGGATAAGCTGGGACCATTCCCGTATTGACAGGTTGCTATATTCGGTGTTTGGGATGGAGAGGAACGTGTTGAGGAAGGATTGGATTTCGGCGAATGTTATTTTGGCGTGGTGGATTAACTGGGGTATGCTGTAGCCCACGGTTTCCAAGTGAGGCGAGATTGGATCAAGATCCGGTTTGGAGTGCAGATGGTGTTTTAGTGGTATGTAGGCAATATTCAGTTTTATGAATTGCGTTGCTAGGCGGGTTGGGACTGCCTGGCTTAGCTGGGTGGGAGAGAGACGGGGACTTGGTAGAAATGTACCGCTGTTGCGGAGTTCAACTGGAAAGATAGAAAGCAGATCCTCTAGCTCTCGACTAAAGTTAGTCATCTGCTCTATGACCATTTCTTCAGTTATTGTCGGCTCCCTTCGCAGGCAGCCGTTTGGAGGTGCCGTAGTTGATGCTTGCACATGGGGCTTGTAGCTAGCAACACGCGTCGCGAGGTCCTGGAGTTTCAAGAGATGAAACCCAGCGTGCTGCTGTAGGCCACGACCTGACACTGGAGTTTGAGGGGATCTCGTCGCCGGCTTAGCCTCACCAGGTCTTTGCCATAAACCGGAGACACTAGATAGTATGTGGTCAGCCCTTAAACCATCCCTGGCTAACAGGCAAAGCACTCACAACGAAGACAGAACACAACACCCCAAATAAGCCCCCCTCTCCTCCTCACTACTATCAAAATCCCTATCAATCCCCAACTCCGACACCATATTCTTAGCAATCTGCATATACAACCCAGTCTGATTCTTCGTCGGTCTCAAATGCAGGGGGTACCACGCAATATAAACCAACAAACCCCTTACATAATCCAGACTCTTTTCACCGTGCAGAATAATCCGCTCACTGAGCACGCGCCGGAACCGCTCGTCGGTGCGTTGCTGGAGACGTGTAGTGCGCGAGGATGACACGGTGAGTATGGCGAGGAGTAGAAAGGGTTGTGTAATGGCCATTGAGCGGGCCGTTGTTGAGGAAGGGATTGTGATAAAGGGGAAGTATGCTTCGCGCTGACGGAAGAGGGTGAGGAGGGATTCTGCTTGGTGCATGGTGAGGTCTGGTTGCTCCGGGAGCTTGGGGGAGCGAGCTCCTCTGGATTCGGAGCTGTCCGTGGGCTTTAGTGTGCGTAAGTAGCTGTATCTGAACTCTGGTTGGTTCGTGCTGTTAGATTGCGCGCTGAAAGCGCGGTGATGAAAATCTAGTAGTTCGTTCAGCCCGTCCGTCGGCGGTGGTTTGCTCTCGCAAAGCCCTGATATGATGTCCGCGTTGGCCCCAAACGATTCGATATCGACGTCCACAATTGACGGCTGCTTCTCGCGGCATGTGCCAACTCTCCTAGGCCCCCGGTTAGCAGGGACGACACCCCGGAATCAGAATTAAAGGTGGACATACTCCGCCTGCCGTTGCATATCCGGCGTAGCGTAACTGCATGTATACCCGAACTTGGTACATCTACTCTGGTCAGTATCCTTCACTTCATGCCGTTCCAGAAGTGCGGAACTCACCGTCGACAAGTCCCTCGACTTGCCCCCTTCTCGGCTGGCAGACATCGGACCTTACGCGCGCGGCACTTGTCGCAGGCTCGTGGATTTCGTGGGCGCGGACAGATGAATTCTGGGTTGATATCCATGAATCTTGGCTTTTCAGGTTAGCTGTGATGCTTGTATGCTCAAGTTCGCGAGGGGCCGTGGGAATTGTAAGTAATCAGGGGAAAAAAAATGTTGTGGCCTGAAGGATGCAAGTTGTCGGCCCGAAATGAAATCCTTCGGGACACCAATACATATCATAGCTACAGAGGTTGCTGAACCTGACAAAACGAAGCAAATTGATAATCGGAAACCGAAACCAAAGACAGAAAAGACATTCCACCTCAGTACATAACCAATACTTTGTCGTACCTCCGACAACAGCACTGGCAGGCCCTCTCCACACGTCCCAGCCCTTGCCAGCCACGACACAAACGGTGGTTTCAGAAGCCCAGAATCTTCCGCGTCATTCGGACTTCGTCGTATGCTAGCCGCAATGCGATGCCTTGGCTGCTTGGTCCTTGGCCAGATTGTACTGGGCATCGGTGAAATGAAGGGAAAATCCACCGACCACAAGGGATGCTGAACTAATGATGATGGCTACTACACCGATCACTAACGCTAGCCTAGCGACATAGAGTTCACGGGGAAATCTGTGATCGAAGAGGAATTTGAAGAAGGTAATGGGTGGGCATAGATTGCCGAATTTCTGCAACTCCACGAGCTGCTCCCCAAAAGCCAGGAAATCAACAATGGCGGAGTATATGACCCGTTCCTTGATCAGCTTGCCTTTGCCTTTCATAGATGCCGGCAGGCGGTAATTGTCGAGCTGGGGGCCGACATACGACGTTCGACATCAGGGAAGCTTCCGCTCTGTAGACGCTCCGGTACGCTGTCTCAAGAATGGAACTGCCGGTGCCTGTTGTTTGTCAGATGGTTGATGCCCAGTCAATGACTGCTGCACGGGCGGCGGCTGTTGTTGGTTTGATTGCAGTATGGCGTCAGCATATCTCTTGTCTCAGAATCTTGAGCAAAGAGAATTCGATACGTCAAAAGAACCTTTCCTGTAGACGACGGCGTCTGCCTTTCTATAGCACAGGTGCCGATTTGTTATGCTGTTGGCTGGAAGCGTGAATGATGATTAGTTTCAATCAAAACGTTTGAGGGGAGGATTGAGGGAAAAGGGTAACTTACGCCTTGTCAAGGGTGAAGGAATCTTGGTTCACGGTTCCGAGTGCGTAAATAGACGGGTATTTGTATACTCGAAGCGTGTGTCTAGCCTTATTGAATACAAGGTGATCATTCAATGAATCGACTCACTCCACCTCGAGGCGGCCGAACTTGTTCAGCGAGGCATACGACAGGCTAGATTGGAATAGCAAGTCCTTGTCGTCGCTGACCTTATTTTGTCCTTCTATGCCCATGCGGGTGGCGAGCGCTTGGAACGGTGCCGTGGCTGACTGGTTAGAATCTATTGTCCATTCCAGAGACTCAGTCTCACCCGATACATCGAACTCGACTACGTTCCTGGCTTCTTCCGTAACTCTGGCAGTGTCGAGGGATGAGGAGCTCGAGACTGTGGTTACCGAGGATCCAGTCGCGATTTCTTTACCTTTCATTTCCGCTGAGTGCTGGAGTTGGGTCGTTTGGTGCTGGAGACTTGGGGCTCCTGCACCTTGAGCCCTGGAACCCCTGCGGATGAGAGCCAGGAGATAGTGGTGACCATCCCTGCCGCGACTTGGAGTTGGCATGCATTAGTGGCATGGAGCTGTTTCAATAACGCTTTCATCGCCTGAGCGATCTTTAGGGATATGAGTGGTTGATCTTTTTGAGGCCTGAGTGCCCAAACAACTTCCTCACTCCAAAGCAAAAAAGTCATCGGCAGACGGTTCCCTGGTTTTACCTAAGGAAGTCCAGATTTTGATTGTTTTGAAATCCACAAAGAGTCGATCCTACAAGGGTGCCTCACTTTACATTCACTAATGTGGACGGACGCGTCCGTGTGCGCGGAGCATAGAGAAGCATACAAAAAGTCGAGCGACGCCGCAAGCATCAAGGCCCCAAACTCCACTGGGCTTGATCATCCAAGGCACCAATACAGGTAACGAAGGCGGCAGCGATTTTTTGCGAATGTAAGCTGATTCCCACGTCGTGCCAGCATCATATCTACAGTACCGCGTGGATCAGGAACTTTGCACTTGGAATATCACATCATCAAAACCTACAGAATTCAACCACACCCAACGAATAGAGAATCTAGCACGACAGAAGAAACACAGCCTCTCCTCCTGAATCATGACGACCATGCGTGCAATCACGGTGTCGAGATACGGGCCTGAATCCAACCTGCAAAGCCAAGAGGTACCTCACCCGGAGGAACCACAAGGTCGTGATTTACTGGTCCGGTGAGCAGGGAGATAATCACGTAGGCTGAACTGAGGCGGGCTATCCTACTTCCTCCTCAGCGTCAAAGCCTGCTCCGTGAATCCCGTAGATGTCAAAGTTCGAGCTGGAACATATGATGATTATCCGGGTATGTAACCTGACCTAACCAAACCAACCGAGTACATATAACCTCAAATAAACGCCTCCCGGTACTAACTAACTCTATTTTCCCTGTTGCTGTGTACATGTAGACTACTACACCCTCGTCACACGCCCCTACCAGATCTGCGGCTTCGACGGCGCAGGCAAAGTCATCGCCACGGGCCCAGAAAGCACCTTATTTTCCGTCGGCGACGAAGTCTTCTACTCCGGCAGCCCAATCCGACAGGGCTCGAACGCCGAATTCCAACATGTTGATGAGCGCGTCGTCGGGCACAAGCCGAAATCGCTGAACATGGTCCAAGCGGCCGCGATGCCGTTGACCTATGTCACCGCTTACGAAGCACTCGTTGAGCGCCTGCAGATTCAAAAGGGCGAGCAGGCGGCCGTGCTGATTATTAATGGCGCTGGTGGTGTTGGTGCGGTTGCGACTCAGATTGCGAAGCGAGTTCTAGAACTGCCCGTTGTTGTTACGACGGCGTCGAGGAATGAGACGGTAAATTTCTCAAGGGAGATGGGGGCCACGCATGTGGTTAATCATCATGGGGATTTGGGAGCGGCAGGTGAGGGAGTTGGGGTTGGATGTGCCGGTTAAGTAAGTATATGAGCAACTCATAACGACCGAATGTACTCTAATGCAGGCGCCATATGTAGATACATCTTCATCGCCCACTCAACAGACCGCCATCTCGCCGCCTGTGCGAAGATCTGTGCCCCCTTCGGCAAAGTTTGCTCGATCGTTCAGGGCCAGGTACAGATGTACGGGACAGAATTCATGGCCAAGTCGCTGTCGTTTATCTGGGCTCTGCTGGGAACCAAGTCTGTCTACGGTGTCGACCAAATCACCCACCACGAGACTTTGGGGGAACTGGCCCAGCTTGCCGATTCGGGGCTGATTCAATGCCATCTGACTCGGGAGCTGGATTTGAATGTGGAGGGGCTCCGTGAAGCCCATCGACTTGTTGGCGGCGGAGGTGTACGGGGGAAGGTTGGACTGGGTATTCCCCAGTCGAAGGATTTCAAACCGTTTACATAAGTAGCTCTTATTCTTTATGGTTTAACAAAGAGCGCTATTGTGTTGTCTTGTCTTGTACACTTTGCGGTGTATTGATTGGGCCAACCTTCGGGCTATCGTTCCCATCAGCCCTAAATGCTTAGTGATCTCCTGCTTCGAGCAACTAGATACCTGGATTTATGATTTCTAGACTACTAGGCTGTGGGACGAACCTGCTAACGTAACCAAAGTAGGAATAGCAAATTCCAGTTCCTGGGATGGTTGTTGTTGTAACATCTGCGATGATTGTTTCCCCCTGATTATTCAAGTGGCGACTGATGCCTTCAACGCTCCGCAGACCCGTACTTCGACGGGCGATGTTGTGGTTTGATGCCAGCCATGTTTCGAGTGCCGTCAACCACAGCATGTGGTTGAAAGCCAAGGTTGAACACCGAGTCAGGAACACGAGAGGTCAGCCTCAATGCTTGTTGGGCTTCTCAGTCTGTCTTAGCTCCTCTGCTGCAAAGTCTACATACAAACCAATATCGGCCATCAAAGGCCCGTCGCCTGACAAGTGGCGGGTGGGGACTAAACGGTGAAGGACTGGCATAGGATCATGCATGTATCAATTCAGCTCCCAGACGTGGCACTTCTTGATGTATACCTTGTGCATCATTCTACAATTCGAGTATTGCATCCTTCATTTACTCCATGTACTTTTGTTCTAGAGCTTGATTACAGCACAGCAAATAATTCAAATTTCGTCTATATAGATCGATATCCAAGACAAAATCAAACATAGCAGAGTCCATCACGAGAGAAAAATGGTGGCGAGGTGCGCGCGTGAAGGAACGAGGGCTGCCTCTGACAATTGTGCAATGGGCAGCACGTTTCCTACTTGCTCCTCCCCCCTGATTGCATAGGCCTCGACAGTGGGAATCCTCTTGCTTTAGTAGGTTATTTCTCGGTCACTACCCCAGCCTTAGCCAAAGACCCTGAGCTAAAACCTCAAGACTCTGCTCCATGTTACGAAATTTCTTCACGTGTACTTGGGTTCCCAGCTCGACGCCTGGCTTTGTGGTCGTGATTATGATATGGGCCTGCCATATCTCCGGAAGAAAATTCTTGAGATCATATATCTCGTTTTGTTCGCCGAGGTCTCCAATGCCCTGCGCCTCATAACAATCATACACCAGCAGCCACCGATCATTGTTCCACAACCCAAGCCAGACTCTGACCGCGCGAACGGGTGCAGTGGCATCGTGTGCGTGGACTATTTTCCTGAAGGGTATGCATTGAATTATGGTCTTAGGCAATGCGATTTGCCATCTCCAGGAAGCTCCAAGCGAGCCGGCCCTCACTGGAAGCGTCGAGCCAAAATATAACAGAATACACGTGCAGATATTGCATGGTGATGTACGCCAGGGCAACTTGCGTCTTCCCGGTCCCCGCGACGCCATGGAGAACGACCGTCTGATTCGGACTATCAGGCTGAAATGCCTATTTCATCTTCACCATCTCGGTGTCTCGGCCAACAAAATAACGGACGGGAGGCAAGTTAATTGATCTGAATCGGACGTTAAACTCACCTATATCATATGGGACAGGCCAATTTATATATACTAGTATTAGTCATGTCTTAAGCGGGTATATACTTACCCTCAGGCAGTGAGTCGTTCGTGCCAGCCAAAGGACTACCGAGAAGCTGTGCTGGAACCTCCCACAGCAAATACTTGGCAAAAAGCCGCCTCTGCCAGAGCCGCGTATCTTTGCCACTCTTTATTCTTGTGTGAGTCTGCATAATCCGAGATTCCCCGCACCACCAGGCACGGAAAATGATTCATTAATCCCGCAGCCTCCATTTCAAAACATAAGATACCAAGTTCCTCAGAGATTCGGCCTCGAACTTGATTACCATAAGCGATAGTTCCATAGTGAATATGAGGTTCCTCCGATGTCCGCGGACGCTGCTCGACGACGCACATAAAATCGCAGTTACGGCAGTCAGTCGCAGAGCCTTCATGGGTGTAGCAAATTTCATAAAGCTGGTCGTGGCCTTTCGCTGGCCTACGAAAAAGACCTGGTCCAGTCTGCGTGTCTGTCATCATCGCCTTTGTCATATATGGCTCGAGTCGCGCATTTCCTTCTATCATATGGTTCGCTTGAACTTTGGCCAGTGCTGTGAGCAGTGCGGGTGGCGGCATGTTCAAGGCCCCAATACGTTGAAAATGGCCAGAGATAACCGTTTTTCCGAAGTCATACTTGACGGCACCGGAAAATTGTCCTTGGGGCTGGCTGACGACAACATCACCCAGCCCGATATCCGCAGAGTGCGACGAAACACCATCACCGATACCGACCATCAGCCCTATCTGAACCGCAGGGAATGTCGAGCGTATCTATGCAGCGACAACCGCTGCGAAAGTTGATCCATATAACCCAGCTGGTAGACATGCGACAACAACGTTGTGACCAGCAAGTTCGCCCAGAATGTAGGAGTTTTGGTCACGGCGAGGCTGGCGAAGCGGAGGGTGAGTCGCGTCCAAAACAAGGCTTGCTGCAGCCACCTCCAAAGGGAGGGCGCAGATCCAGCCGGTCGTATAGTCATCAGGGGACATTATTATGCCCTGCATCTAAAGCGATAAAAAACAAAAATTTGACATTGAGTTGAGTGAAATGGGGAAGCAGGATGAGACCGAAAGGCAGCGGATATGCACCTCACAGCCCCTCGATGGCAAAGGCTCCGTGGTGCAGTCACACACTTTATCGTGCAGGGGATCGTCGGCCGCGTCAGGCTGAGTTCAAGGCTGGGGACCATATATGCAGCCTCACTTGGCAGGACCAATGGACGGAAAGCGAGGAATCAAAACAAGCCTCAGGTTTCGTGGTCTCTGCAGGTGTCGAGGAGTCCCCGTCAGTAACGTTCCACGGAATGCTGGAGCCTGGATGGATATACATTGTTGTTGCAAACATAAATCAAATTACAGGTGGCGAAGAATGCAGTCTATCTATGTTATTCCTTACCGTCACTTGGCACTATGCTCCCCAGCAACGATGCTAAACTGCCCTCCCGCAGCCGCTAGGACAAGCTTCTTCCCATCGACATGCTTGTTGCTCAAAAGGGTTGGGTATTCAACCTCGTCGATGTCTCCAGGCTGCCCAGCCTGTCTCTGTACGTTGAATCCCCAGCTGTAGGCATGACCGTTGTCCGTGATGACAAAGGAATGATCGGTCCCTATACCTAGTGAAACAGGGTTCTGGATCTCCAGGGCTGTCGGAGCCTTCAAAATGCGCGGTCTGTCATATGCATCAAGGATGATGCTCGATGGGTCGAGGTCTTTGGCATTGACGCCCAGTGCTTTGTTATCGATCCGACCCCACGATAAACACCGACCTTCTTGCGTTATAGCAAGACTATGATCCTTCCCACCTTGTATCTGGCTAACCCCCTTCAAGGTCGTCGCCTTTGTCGGATATGGTACGATCGCGTTATTTTGTCCCGCGCTCGAGAATATCCCCGTCTGACCGAAATTATTCGAGCCCCAGCCATATACGTGTCCGGACTTATCGACTGCGAAGGAGTGGTAGGATCCCGTGCCGATACTGACTATATTTGACGGGACGGCACATTCGGCTGGTGTGAGGTTGGATGGTGCGTTTCGGGTTACGCGGCGTCGACCGAGCTGTTGTTGCTCATTGCTACCCCAACCGAAGACGACACGGTCGGACGTCAGGGCTAAGACGTGTTCCGCGCCGGCCGACAGTTGGGTCACTTTGCTGAGACCGGGCATGAGAGTCGGTGTTTTCTGAATCTTGACAGTTGGGGAAAATTGTTTTGATCCGCTGTTATCCTATTCCTCATGTCAATATCACTTGGCGGAATTATGAACGTATTAGATTGGCGACTCACTGTGAACGTCCCCCACCCATAGACGAGCCCATCTTCCGTAAGCGCGAAGGTCGCACTCCCCGTCGCAGCCAACTGGGTGAAGACCGTTCCCTTTGGGAAATTCGAATCATCGACAGGCAACGGCGTCCCCTCCTTCAGATTATAGTTTGCCTCATCATCGTCATCACTCTCCTCATCCCCTGCATCTTTCATCTTGACATCCTCGGGGCTCTGAGTCGTATCCCTTCCCAGCGCCCCGTCGTCATTCACGCCCCACGTGAGTATCCGGTTATCGTGCGTTATCGCGGCAGAGTGGACGCCTCCGATTGTTAGATATGTGACTCCCACTGTGTCGGCCGGGAGCTTTGGGTTGAGTACGGGCCGGGGGAGTTCGGTTTTCTTTGTGGCGTCGCCGAGACCGAGTTCGCCGTAGCAGTTTGTGCCGAAGACGTAGATGTCGAGACGTTTTGTAGGACGGGGGTTCTTGTGAGATGGCGTCGTTTGCACTGGTAAATTGAAATATTAGTGGAAGAATGAGAATCGATGAGAGTAAAGGGGTTAATCACCGGATTCAAGTCGCTGTCGTTGGCTCCTTCCCACATCTCGTCCGGTTTGCGCGCCTTTCCGCTTCGCTGCGGTGGAAGCTCCGCTTGTATTCCGGGAAGCAGCGCGCTTCTGCGTCGTTGATGTCCTTGATTGCGGCATTGCTGATAGGTTCGAAGATATTAAAGGAGAAGTGAAAGAATGAAAGAATGAGTCGACATCCCCAGGCCGCGATCCCGTGACTTGATCTCGTTGTTTGTGGATTGCTGCTTTGGGCCTAGGCCGTTCCCTTACGGCCACTGCCCCGGAGCTTTCTTTCTACCACGCCCTGCCAGCTCCACGCGCGTGCATTCTCCCGGTGGGGCGTGTCCATATGGCCGATCTTCAACTGTCAATATCAACACTCCACATCCTCTGTCCAGCTCCAGCACAGAGAAAATATCTGAAATTAGCAATTCTGCAGCGCGTGCTATACTAGGATCAGCCAAATGATTTCTCTGAAAATGGGCGCCTGGAATGCGAGAAGCATCGTCTGATGGCAGGTAGCGGATGGCAAGTCTAAGCGGGCACGGAGGGCGGATGGAAAGTATAGCCGGCCTGCCTCAAGGAGGATCTATAAGAGTCTTGGGAATGGCCCTCGATTACAACAGGCCACAACAGCATTAGCAAGAGCTTTAGCAACCAAGGGACTTCTAATACACTTCGACTATGCCTTCCCCAATCGACCTTCGCAACCCGAGCCGCCCAATCCATGTCGGCGTGGTCCTCCTTAACTCGTATGCCCTAACCCTCCCCTCTATGTATGCCAAACTGACTTCAATATCGCACAGAACAACCGAGATGCTCGATATTGCCCCTGTCGGATTCTTCTCCTCTATTAGCCGCAGCTTCCTCAAGGATTTCCCTGCGTCGCTCTGCCCCGACGAGCTGAAAGCCCAAGCTCCAGACTTTGTCTTCCATTGGATTACCGAAACCGGCGAGACACCTGCTTCACTGACGGGGAGTATGAGTGTTGTTCCGACAGTACGTATATCCTCTAATTTACCTTAGTGGTCTGAACTGTTTGCTAACAATCTTTCCCCGCAGCACTCCTTCATCACCTGTCCCCAACTAGACATCATCCTCCTCGGCGCAGCCCAATTCTCCTACCGCGCGAGTGAGACCGAGCTTGCCTTTCTTCGCAAAACTCATGAGTCCTGTGCAGCACTCCTTTGCGTCTGCGGCGGTTTTGAACCCGTCCTGTCCGCTGGCCTTCTCGAAGGAAAGACCGCTACGGCCCCGCGCCAGCTCCTGCCCATGCTGAGAGGGACTGCACCAGGTACGAACTGGGTTGACAAGCGGTATGTAAACGACGGCAAGGTCTGGACTACAGGTGTTCTACTCAATGGGCTTGACATGGTCGTTGCCTTTGCGAGGAGTGTTTGGGGTGGTAAAGGGTTGGTCGAAATGGCGGCGGCTTTTGGGAACTGGCCTGAGCGGGATGTTGAGTATCGCGATGATGATGCGAAGAGCCATTAGAATACTGGTTATCAGAGCGTAGGATATCTTCTTGTAATGTTGCGGAAGCTCCTACCTCTCCTCAGTTTGACAACGTGATTGCACAGACTCCGTATCCGAGCTACCTCATATATATCTGAAGCCGTGAATACATAACGTGCTATCTCAACACTCTTTGGCTTTAGCACTAGACATACCAAACATGCTAAGTCCCGGTGGTGATCCAGCAAGACATCCAATAACTTTAGTGAGGCACTGGTGAAGCCTAAATTTTCAGAGGTTGAAGGTCCGACCGTTTGCCTGCATAGACCGGCGCGGGAGCGCTGGGCGGCCGTTTGAAGAGCATTATTAGATACCTCACTCAATCAAACCGTTCTCTCTATCTTTGCCGAGAGATAGTCGATCGAGGCTTATAGTGCTTTGACATTGACCCCTATTCTCGCTCTTCATCAGATTTATTCCCCTAGACTCATGGTCAGTAGGATCGTGGATTCGCTAAACATACAACATCGAACATCCTTATGAACACGGCAAAACCACAGAGAGCAAGAATAAAAAAAAACCCCCCAAAGCGACTGTATACAAACCAGGAAAAGGGAAGAAAAACCCCCGTTAATCCATTTAAATAAGCCCCCTCCCTAACCCCTCACAACCTGTCTAACCCTCAGGAGAAACCCCTCAACATCCCCCAAAAACGCCTCCGGCCGCTCAAGGGCCCCAAAATAACCACCCCTCTCATGCCTCTTAAAGTAAACCAAGTTCGGAAAAAGTTCTCTCATCCAACAACACTCCGGAACAAGCGCAAGATCATACGGAAAGACAGGATACCCCAATGGCTGGGTCTTCGACACCGGGTGCGGTTTGCCCGCTAGGAAGTTTTTGACTAGGTCCGCGTAATATAGGGCGCGCGGGAACGTCGATGTAAACCAGTAGAAACTCGTCATTGCGAGGATTGTATCTAGTGGGAGAGGGTGTGATGGGTCTGTCCATTCGAGGTGTTTTTCGCCGATCCTGGGTAGGGAATGGGGCGTTAGTATCATTATGTCGGTTCTCGTGCAGGAAATATGATATATAGGGCTGGACGTACCAGGCGAGTAAAGCCAAAGGGCTAGATGAAATGGCCAGCCCGACTGTCGCCGGAGGTTCTTCACGGGGAGCAGAGGAGAATGAATAGATTGGATTCCATCCTCGTGAGAGCATTCTCATGCGCCATAAACGGTCCTGAGGTCTCAATTTGTTTTCAACTCCACGCACTGTAAGATCCTTGAGGATATCGTGAATGCGTTGGTTTCACAAATGATGTTAAGTCTCGCCATTCTCACTTCACTTATCGATGATCGCGCTATACATAGTACCCATTCCACAAATATTCTTGGGCGGGCTACGATCTCTGTGCTTCGAGCCCCTTGTTGGTAGTTGCGGGCGGGTAATCGAGCACCTGGCAGACATGCGTCGAGTAAGGAAGCAAGTTTCTCAAGGCGCAAGAACGAGCGTCGAGTAAGAGCCCGGCTTGGTTGAGGACTCTTGTAGCTCGTAAACCTCAAGGGCCAGACGAACCTAGAACCTGTTGTACTGTAGGGATATCCTTAAAGCAATTGAGATCATCTGCTCTGTCAAACGAGAAAGTGTATCGCCAACGCCCTCACCACCACAACATGGATAGCAGTACTTGTGACAAGGCTCGACTCGCTGGTCTGAGAATAAGGGGATCTTGGAGCTGGACCCCTTGCGGCTCATACGATGCACGAACTGCGGCCCGGATCCTGTGTTCAGTCGCCTTGCTTCTGGTGTTCTGTTGCCGCGAAGATGGTATGGTTTGCCCTGTGTTGAGGTCCTAGCTCGTTTACGTGCCAATCCTCGAACCCAGATATGGTGCTGACAGCACCCATATTGTGATCTGCACAGCTAGTTGCGAAATGCATAGAAAGAACAAGGACGATTTGCTAAGAGCTTCATGATTCGGTTGCAAAGGTGCAGGTTTTTTCTCCTTACATGTGTGCAGACGGGCTTTTTGAGTCGTTCCATCGTCGGCCTCCTAGCAACTTCGAGCAGAGAAGCGCAAGGTTTAGATACAGGTATATGCAGAGCTGCAATCTACAGTGGAAGCCAGCTCATGTATAGCAAGCAAGGAAGTCTCTCCCTTGTTGTCCTTTACAGCTTAAATACCAGCAATCGATCTCCCCATGACCGTTTTGTCTTCCAGCAACTTCAACTGCCCGCGGTTCTCTCTCTCTTTCATCTTTTAACTCTAACTCCGTCGAAAAAGCCGTTTCCAACCCTCAAAATGAAGCTCTCCGCCTTGACATTGCCCCCTGCCCTCCTGGCTTCCAGCTCCCTCGCAGTCGACATCGTGAGTATCTGCTTACCATGAACATTGTTGCCCTGCCCATCTCACAATTTTAGTTGGTTCGAAACTACGCCGACAGTCCAAACTGGACTAAGGCTACCGTCTCCCTCAGCGTCGGCACAAATTGCACCGAGTTACCCATCGCGTGAGCGCATCCCTCTCCCTCGATAATACTACGTACTACACCGTTCAATCAACAAATACTGACCGTGACACCAGTGCCAACGAAGTGGCATTCAACCCGCAATCTGAATCTGGTAAATTGTTCAAATGCATATTCTTTGCGTACGTCACCCCTTCACTCCTTCCAGGTCTGGCTTCTGCTAATATATCCTCAAACTCACAGGTCATTGGGCCCAGAGTGTAGAGCGCCGCTCAAACAGGTGTTCAGCTACGATGAGTATACCGTTTTGCCCGGTCTCGCCCAGTCTGCTACTTGCATTCAGCTCTAGCTTCGTTGTGTTTTGTGTTAGATCTGTATAGACAACAGCAAGTGGGATCCCGAAACCCCAATTCTCAATATTTATGCGGAAGGAAATGTTCCGCGTGTCATTCTGGGCTCATACTAAACATGCTATTCATATTCACCGTCCTCGTCATACTCATATCCGTCGTCCTCATAACCACCATAATCGGGCTGTTCCTCGTAGTTGCCAGAGTCTTCGTAGTCTCCATAACCTATTTGCTCATCGTACTCCTCCTGTTGATATTCCGGCTCGTATTCCTGGTACAGGAAGTAATCGGGCTGGTATTCTGGTTGGACCTCCTGCTCATGTTCCGCTTGGTATTCTGGTTCGGGCTCGTACTCAGGCTGGTACTGGTATGCTTCTTGCTCCTCATCGTGTTGATATTCATCTTCCGAACCGCTCACCTCGGCATCGTTTCCGAAATCCTGGTTCTCATACACTGCCTGGCCTTGGAACTCAGAGTACTCCATGCCATGTTCTCCTTCCTCGTGATCCGAATTCTGCTCATCCTCGTCACTTCCAGCGCCGTGGTCGTGGTATTCACTCTGGTCGTCCGACTGATCCAACCCAGCATCAGACCTCTGTTGGCTGTCACCCTCGTCCATATCATTTGGGCCGGTGTCTTCTGGCTCGCTGCTCCAGTCGGAAACATCAGGGGTGGCGATATCTGTTTGGACACCTTGCTCGTAGAAGGAGTCACTGTTTTCACTATACACATCGTGGTCATACTGCACCTGCTCGTCATTGTGTGATTGAAAATCCGCAGCGTGTCCGACCCCGCTAGGAGATTTATGCTCGCCAGCCAAAGGCTCTTGCGTTGTGCCATCATAATGCGTTTCGTTTTCTCCCCAGTCGCTGACATCCTCATCACTATCCTCGGGACCAGTGACGGAGTCCGTTCCCCATCCTGCGCTTTCCTCACCATCTCTATCATGAGTCTCCTCAGGGAAAGCATTCCCGTCACATGATCGTGCTCGAATGTCAGAGTGCTCTTCTGAGACAGAGGCATGCTCGTCCTGCAGCGCGCTCATAATCCCTGCCGTAGCCAAGCCACCAACAGCTGCTCCGACCACCGCACCGGCGGCAATTTTGAGACCGGAGTGCCCACCTTTATTTTGATTACTGGCAGTATATCCCGAGTGTATTTCGGATGTGCCACGGGGGTGCTGGGCGGCAGATTGTTGCTGCTGCGGGAACTGAGATCCGGGAAGGTATGTCCCCTGCTGGCCTTGGTATTCTGTACCTGTAGTCGGAGCTGGAATACTGGGCTGTGTGTAGGGTATAGGCGGCGAGTATGGTGTATATGTGTATGGTGCGTACTGAGGTTGTGTTGCTGCGCCTTGGGTGGGATCTTGTGCATCTGTAGGCAGCCCTAGACTTCTGTCCCCAGATTCAGAGTGCTTGATAGAGCCCGGCTGTTCAAAACGGAACATCTGGGATTTTGACTCGGGAGTTTCGTTCTGTGGCTGGAGCAGAATTGGCTCCGAAGGTGGATTTGAGTACGGATGTTCACTCGAGGCCGCACCATACTGTGCTCGTCCATCTTCCCGGCTGATATCTGCTTGCAAATCCCTGGTCAGTGACCCTTGGGTTTTAACAGGTTCGCTCGGGAGGGTTCGGTCTGGCGCATCGACAAGGGAGCTCGGATTCTGGTATGCAGTATACTGTCCCGGTGTTTGCGCTACCGAATATAGGGGCGATTCCCGTTTGTCTGTAAAATGACCGGTGGGGTACATTGGGTCCTTGAGCGCATCGGACGGCAATCCTCTGTCGACTGGGTAGATTGACTCGCTGATATGAACGGGCGTCTCGTTCTGTAGTATTGACCGAGGTATTTCCGCTCCAGTATTCCCCTGTTTATCATGGGTTATGAAGCCCAGCTCGCGATGGTATGGTTGGTATTGTGACAAGCGTGAATATTCCTGCGGCGCGCTTCCTTCTGCTTGTTGAACTCCATATTCCGTCGGGAAAGCCGCAGTCTTGGGGTTCTGCAATTGCGATTTCGAGCTGTGATTGTGCAGACTAGGGTCTATGGGTTCGTCCGTCAGCTGGCCGGAACTATGCTTGTCAGAGTCTTCCATCTGCACGACCGTACGGTTGCTGGAGTTTTGAATATCCTGCTGTCCTTGACTCGGGTTGGTTTTGTGAGGCTCTGCTGGCTTCTCATCTTCACCAACCCCAGGAACAGAGGTAGGAGGACTTATGCCCTCTAGTCCAGAAACTCTGGGCTTAGTTTCATCGGTGCGCTTGATAATGTCCTCTGGTTCATTAGTTGGCTTCGCCTCATCTGTTGGCCTTGGCTTGCCAATCTGCTCAGAGCCCGAAGTACTGGGTTCACTCTTAGTCGGCGATGTTGGCCGTTGAGCAGGGTCCGCAATTAGGGTGCCGTGTGGGCCGGGGTAGTACCCAGGATACACCCAGCCTGACCCACTGTATTGGGGTCGTTGATCAGGATAGTAATCAGGGTTGTGCTGATTATTAGGCCAGTGACCAGGAGATTGCCCGTCACCGTGGGCATAGCCACGCCCATGGTCGTGCCCGTGCCACCCGTGATCTGCAGGGTGATGATGCCCGTGATGGTGCGTGGCCCGATGACCGCCATGATGGCCCCCATGCGAGGAGGGGTGATGAGGATCGTTAGATTTTCCACCTGGATGCCCGGCCGAATGGCCTGGATGCGTTGATGTATACCCCAGACCAGTTGATATACGCGGCTTGGACGGCTCGCCTGCCGAGGTGGACGGTGGCGCACGGTAGGGCTTGTATGGTGCCGCTGGACCGGGCTTCTGCGATCCACTGCCACCGAGGCTTCGTGTACTTTCGTAATGTCGCGAACTGCCGGAACCGAATAGTTTGTCCAAGAAGCCGGGCTTCTTTGCGGGGGTTGCTGGGCCTGCCTGTAGTCCGCGCGGAAGGGAAGGGGCTGGGGCACCGGCTACTGAACTCCTCTCTGTTGGGCCCGTTGCGCGCGATGGTGCTGGAGGATGCCTTGGAGCTGGTGGACCGCGAGGACCTGTCATTGAAGGTGGAGTTGGACGTGTGTTGGCCGGTGCGTTACCAGTGGACAGTGCTTTTGGCCGACCGAGCGTGAGGGCACCTGGAGGGCCGGATATCGATGACCGCATGGAAGGACTGCCGCCTGCTGTAGGTACCGTGGGTCTTTTTGGAGCATTTCCAGAGGGAGGGCCAGATATTGACGACCGCAGCAGCGGCTTTGCATTGGGGCCAGCAGCCGGGTGTTCCATGATAGGTGGATGGGGTCCTGGAAGGCCACGTTGCAGCGGAAGACTTCTTGTGCCTGAAGGACCAGTGGGCTCGGCCTGAGAAGGCGCCGCAGTTGGTTTAGTCACTGACAAGCTTGCAGGAACGCCTCTATTTACTGCTTCTTTGCCGCTTGTGCTAGGCGCAGTCGATGAAACAGGAGGAGCTCGACTTGGGAGAGGTTTTGCCGTGCTCTGTTCTGGACGGCGAATCCCAGGCGAAGGGACGGGTGCTGAGGAAATACCCTTACTTACGGCCTGTCTATGCCCTGGCACTCTTGACTGGAGTGCCGTTGCTGGTGGGGGACCCGCAGGCAACAAGGAGTCCTTGGTAATCGGTTTGTTTTGATGTTGGGTTGGACCGGGGACAACTGCTGAACTGGTGTTGGTCTGAGTGCCGATGGGTGGAATCGGTTGTGCAGGCTTTGGTCCTAGTGCTGGAGCAGGAGATATGGTTGTCTGGGCTGGTAGGCTTCCTTCGCTCATAGGTCCTGGCCGTAGACTCTCATGCAACAGGGCACCGATGTTAGGCTGTTTTGGGGTGGCGCTACTGTGCTTCGACGGAAGCCCATGTGATGTCGACCTGGATGTCGTTGGTGGCGTCTGCTGGAGGTGTCCTGGTTTTGCCGGTATCCTGGGCGTCTGTAATGGTGCAGTCCCCTGGGGTGGCGGCTGTGATACAGGTCGGAAGGGCTTGTATGTTTGAGACACCATCGTGTCAGGCGCTTGTGATGCTGCAGCTGGTGGACTCTGCTGACTCGACGCATTCAAGGATATGTTCTGCGTGGTTACATTGATCTGGAACTCATTGCGAGAGAAGTCTTGTGGAATGTTTTCGCCCAACGATAAATGTCGGGTTGGTGCCTGTATAGCAAGGCTCGATGGTAGTGCGTTCCTGCTTCGTGGTTGCGTATCTGCAAGAGCTGGTCCACCTACCTTGTTGGTAGCCGTTGCATGGGACTGGAGGCCCGAGGCCAGCACGGATGGCGTCGAAGTGGATATGCTGGAAAGAACAGACACCGAGAGGGACCGCGGGTGTGGTGGGACCCCATGAGGGGTATCCTTGAACGGACCCGCTCGTCGCGTTGTAGCTGGGCTTGCTTTGATATCCCTAGACTCTGTAGACGGTGGCTGCTGCTGCACAGGTCCGGGTTGGGCCGGCTGCGCTGCTACTGGGCCGTGAGCGGCAATGGGATTATGGACTGCTCGGTCAGGTGGTGCACGGCTTAGACGGGGTGTGTGGGACATACTCTGTTGAGAAGCCCTAGACTGGCGCGCCGGTGTAGGCTGCTTCTCTGCAACTTTCATGACGGGTTTTTCTCCTTCTGGCTGTATGCCATTGGAGGCAGGCTTGAGCACCTTCTTGATAGCGGACACGATCGCAATATAGTTCTTGTCCTCCCTGCTTGCAAAGCGCGCAATGGAATGGTAGTCACAACCGGGCATCTTCAAAATCGTCTCACCCTTGGTGCCGTGTGCCGCGTGGGCCTCGGTGACACTCTGGTAAAAGGTAAAGTCAGATCTTGTTCGTCGCTGTACTAGTAATCATGGAGCCATACACATGCTTGGTGCGGCGGAGTGGGAACGTCCTCGTAGCACGCAAGAACCCTAACTTTAAGACGAACGGCGTGCTTCCTCGCAAGGGCAGCGAGGTCGCGTAGCGACTCTGCGTTCTTGTGTACCGATTCCAGCACTTCAATATCCGGCGTCGCCAAAGAGCTCCTACCAGTCAAACTGTCTTTGGCACAGTTGACCAGGACAATCGGCCACGGTATGTCCGGCGACTGTGATTGCGCCGTGCTCAGAAAGATGATTTTCTTCAGATAATCTTCGAATTTTGGGAATGGTGTGCTATGAGCGCGGTCGTAGTTTGTTGCCTGTGAAGCCATGGCATTAAAGATCAGCGCCAGCCCATTTTATACGAAGGGGACATTCCTCGTAGTGGCAGACGCACAGCTTCAACCACAAACCCACCAAATCCATGGCCTATGAAGACGAGCGGTCGCGTCGACGAAGTCCGCCTGCGAGCCAGCGCCAGCTCAGTCACCAGACTGTTTGCAACGCTCTCTAGCAGGGTTGGGTTCCCGGTAAAGAGCGCTCTCGCGTTATAGCTAAACGCAAACACCCTCGCATGTCGAAGGTCTCTGGGGAGGAGATCGCGCAGCCAGAAAATACCCTTCTCAGCAATCCAACTCCCGTTATCTAAGCTACCGTCCAGACCGTGAACGGCGACGATATCTACTGCCTTTTCTTCATTGTGCTTTGTTGGGTTCGGTGGCTTCGTCAAGCACCGCAGGCCTGTCGCCAGGGTCTCAGTGGATTGAAGGGAGGACATCGTAAGTGCCGCTCAGAAAACTGAACTGTCAAATGACCATGAGAACGGTATGAAAGATCTCCAGCTAGAGAGGATGGCATAGGCTGCTGACACGAGAGACGAGCCCTTCCGCCTCTGCACTTATAACAGCTTCGACCCCAGCCTTCCCTTCACATTTCGTTTCCTTCGACTTCAGCACAATCGATCCAACCTTCTCGATGGCAGCCCGCAGCGTGGCCGAGCACTGACTGCATTTGGGGCGGCTTTCAGCTTACCCCAATAGCACGGCGTCTCCGATATTAAGACCCTGCTTTGAGTGCACCACATGGGGCCAGTACGGGCTTGGCGTGTGTACTGCGGAAGGCCACGCTGCCAGCCTTGCATTGGTGTCGTTGTTATTGGACAGCCTCGCTGTTTGTCGTCGGACAGTCAGTCACTCTGAGAACAACTTCAGCCTTTCGCGCCATTGTTAGATGCTGCAAGCGGCCACAGCCTTGCAGCCCTTTGCGGTTAGGGGTTCGACATGCCGGCTTTGCTATTCCTGGCTATCCTGCGGGCTGTTTGGCGTTTGGCGTTGTGATACTGAACAGGGGAAGCCTGGTATAGCTGGCTTGTTACAGGTGGGTAGGTAGGTGCCAGGATGTTCCTCTCATCAGCTTATCGTGACTTCGTCAAGTTTCGATTGACGGACGAAAAATGAAAGTGTCATGTTCAGCCAGTGCTTACGCGCTCAACCTTCAATGCTACTCACCCTCATCGTACGGTTATCAGCTATGACTCCCCCACTTCAGGTGTCGTCGTTAAACTTTTTAGGCAGGTTTATTAGTCAGAAACATATGGTCTTTTGGCTTTGGGTACGCAAGAATATATCTTAACAATATTCTCACAGATTCGTCACCTGATGATGGGAATTCTGATTGGGCGAAGCTCACATAGAAAATTTGTCTCAGCGTAAAGAAGCACACAGAAAAGGATTCGAAACATTGGAGAACCTTTCTACCTCAATGGTGGTGAAGAGAAATATCAGTCCTGACTTCCGGGGTCTCTTCTCGGCCTACCGTTACCGTTGTTTCCAAAAAAGTAGTGCCTTGTCTTCCCAGTCTCGTCATTTGGCTTCCGACTAGTTTGATGAAGTATTCATAGATACAGCTGGTAGGTACACCACAATGGCGACAGACAGAATCAGGACCATGCCACCCACCACCTCGTAGGTCAGGCTGGAGCAGAGCTGGTTTATCGGTGAATGATTGACGCCCTTGTGCCTAAATCCATGGGCATCATGTAATTTGAGCAACGTATCGATGCTTTTCTCGATCTACTCCTGTTAGCTACATTCCTAATCCTGGACACAGAACAAGGTAGCGCAGCGCAGCCTGAATGAATCCAAAACATACCCTGTCGCAAACCATATCGATCTCTCGGAAACTAGAATCACCTTCACCATTTCTGCGCCGAATCCGTCGCGTATACCGCCACATAGCCGTACAAACACCCTGCATCCCCTGCCCCGACTCACTCATAATGCGCAGCGCATCCCAATTCGAAATCTTCAAGTTCCGACAAAAGAGCTCCGGATTCCGAAAACAGAGTTCGAGCGTTGCGAGCGCCATGGCCTGCGGGATAGCGCAGAATTCGAAAACGCTCTGCTCGTTCAGGTGAGAGAGGTAGTGTAGGCAGTCGTCGACGTGCTGCAAGGCATTGAGGACCATGTCGGCGCTGCAGGTTAGTGCTGCGCCTTGGCTTTCAGGGTCGGGGCTGAACATTCTATTGGTCCTCGACGTGCTTCGACCAGGTCTCTTCAGGCCAGAAGTGCCAAGTCGTTGTGGTCTTCGTGCACGTCTCGGTTTAAATATGTTTTCTGGAGCAGCAGGCCCATTGACCTGTGCAGGTTGGAATGCTGCAGTAAAACTGAATCGATGAGTCCAGATTCGACAAAGAGCCGGGTTAAGCCTTCGCCGACGAGGCCGGCGACGTAGAAGCAGTAATCGTCATACTCGGATACGGTTTTGATCGCGGGCTTGAACGCGTAGTCGGCCATTCCGTTGCCCATCTTGTCAGCAATTTCCCTGATTATAGCCTGGTATGCCGGTTTCAGGTCTCTGTATTCAGCTAGGACGTTGTGGAAGTGAACAACTAAGTCCCTATCTTTCTCTTCAGGCCGGTTGCCGTGGAAGGTCCAGTCGTTGATCTCGATGGTGTCTTTGAAATCGCGAAGTAAGGAGACTTTTGTCTGCTGTTCCAGAGAGGGGTCATCTTCCATCGTATCGAGGCCGCGCAGGATGAGGTAGAAGATTGCTACGGAAAGGAGGAGTTCCCGGTGTAGCTGCTTGATGACTGCGCTGTAGCTTCGGCCCGTTTGGTCGAGGAAGTGGAAGCATATCTTCTGGGATTCGGTCAGATACTGTCCGTTGAACTTGAATTCCGACGCATCATTCCGTTTGTATATTCTGTTTTTAGGCAGAGACAGTTGTAAGTAACTCGCGGTACGATTAGGAAGAGATGCCTGGGTTGTCTCTCACAGGTGGAAAACGTGCCCTAACTGGGAAGGGTGCAAGCAGAAAAATTGGATGTCTTCAAGTAGACCCAATGCAATCCACAAGTACCTTGACATAGCGGCGGTCAATCAAGGGGAAATTGTCGAAAGGGCCAGGGAAATGACATGGCACGTACGTTTTAAGAAGGGGGCCAGAAGGGACCGGAGAGGATCTCAGAATCCCGCAACGCGGCGGAATTGAGGTCGATATCCTGGCTTGCGAATTCTGGCTGGTCTTTCCAATCCTTACAACGAAGTCGATAACTTGTATCGGACTTGGGCTAAGAGGAGTTGGAGGGAAGGCTCGGTTTGTACTGGAAGTGGTGATGGGGACTTTCGACAGCCTACCTTACCTATCTTCTTGGTGACATGAAGGAGAGGGGGAATACGGTTTACCATTGCACGAGTTCGCAGAGAAGATGACCAACTAGGCTGGCATCATAGCTGGACGGTAATCGCAACCAGAACAAAAGCACATAGTGAAGAAAGGAAAAGAAATATAATTGAGTGAGTGTTTGCCCCCCAGGGCCACCAAGGTCCGTATATACATACGTCAAAAAGTGAGTCCTATATATAACAACAAAAAGAAAGATGGGAAAGGAAGTGAACGACCAAGCCCCGAACCAAAACTAGAGTTTACTCGTCCGCCTCTGCATATGCGGAAACTTGCCAAACCCCTTGGGATTCCTCCACATAGCATCGCCCGCAATGCCCGTGAACCAGATCCCGCCCCCAGCCTGGCCCATACAAACCCAGCAATCCCGCTGCGAGTTAGCCGTAAGCATCGTGCTACTAAACGCACACACCTCAACCACTCCGGTATTCCCATCATCCCTAGCAGGGGTAAAGTCAACCTCCTGGAATTGAATCAACCGCCAATCTGTCAGCCCACTCCAGCGATGATCAGGCGGCATAAAGAGGGCAATCTTCCCCGTTGGCCGCGTGTAAAGCTGGTTATGCAGCGTGAACGACAGAAACCGCCGCGTATTCTCGGGTGTCGAGGCATCGCGTATCCCATCCTTGATATGAAGCGCTAACTCGCCCAATGGCATGGTCATCAACTTGCCCACCCGCAGGCTCGGGACCCCGATCGCCATCGCCGCGCCGTACCAGTCGTGATTGGGGAAGTCGTTGCCCTTGCCGAAGGGCTTCATACCAGTCGGTGGTCGGGCACGCGTATTCACGACAGTGACGGGCTTCGACCACTCATTGTCGCCGAGGTGCGTGTGGTTGAGCTTCAGGAGCCACGCGTGCAGGACATTAGAGCGGGTCACGCGGAGCGGCCGGCCATCGCCTTGCTTGCCCTTTGCGCGGCGGCGCTTCTCGAACTCTGTCAGGTCGCGCGCGGCCTGGGCTTCGAGGTCTTGGATTTCTGATTCCGAGATAAAGACGTTCTTTTGCTGGATGTTCTTCTCCGGGCGCGTGATGTACAAGTCCCATAGGGCGCGGCTGAGCAGGCGAGCTTTGTCGACCACGCCGTATAACCGCCATCCGTCTGGTAGGGAAGGTGTAGCGGAGGTAGCATCTTCACCAGCCAGTTCGCCACCTGGACCGTACTTCGCGAAGACGTCGCGGCCGAGCTCTTCCCATGGTGGAGGGGGCACTCCACGGAGGCTGCTTTCCCACCCCTTGAGCATGGCCTTGAGCGTGAACAGGTCGCCTATGATATGCGTCACGGAGAGGGTGAGCAAAGTCGCATCACGGAAGCGGGTTATTTGAAGCGTTATGATCGGTCTGTCGGAGTCCAGGATCTCCTCGAGGTTTTGCACGCCATTGTACGCCGTGCAACGCTTCTCGTCCTCGTGCTCGGCGAGGTCAGAGACGAAGACGCCAAACGAGCGGCTGGGTGCACTGGGCCCGACGCCGAGCCCCGCGTTGTAGTCGGTGATGGATCGGTGGGATTCATCTAGGCAGTAGAAGTCCTTCAAATGGTCGGGTGCGTGGCGCTGGAGCTCGAGATACTTTGCCATGCCTGTGGGCGTGTAGACCCAGTACTCCAGGCCTGAAGGCGCTGTCGTTGAGCGGCGCAGACGCGCCTGCATAATAGGGCGCACTGCAAGTGTCTGGTACCATGATTCTTGGAGTTTCTCGAATGAGAGGGGTGCATCGAAGACGACGCTGACTCGGGCCTGCCAACGTCAGTACGCTCTTTCAGTAAGAAACAAGCGGGAGGCTACTGACAATGATGTTGGCGCTTTAAGTGAGAATCATGGTCAGCATAGTACTTTGTCATCGTCGCAGTCGACTTACTTTGTCGTCGTGGCGTCGGCCAGGGCAAGAGGGACGACGGTGTAGTCGTCGGTATGTGCTGTGGACTCCATGTCGGACCCGCAGTGTTCGCCTTGCACTTGGTAATGCGGAGACGATCGAAAAAAAAAAAAAAAAAAAAAAAAAAAACACTACAATAGATGTAAAACAGAATATCCCAGGGAGTTGACAAGAACAAGATCAGATTCAACGTGAATGCTGAATACGGGGAACAGATGAGCGCTGTCAGTCGGAGGATTTCATGGACAATCGCATTGAATGTGGACGGCCCAAAGGAAATTGTCCGAGTGACATTCCGATTGCCATGTCATTCTCGTTTTGCCTTGTCGGAACTCCTGAGAACTGCCGCGGTCCCCTGAAGATCGATAGTTCCCTGTAGAGTGTGGTAGTCCTGATAGTCGGTGGCGCTGCGGACCCCCGGTTCATCCCAATTTCCTCTTCAGGGTCCCTGCCGCCGATCCTCTCGCGCTCCAATGGTGGACACCTTGATGGTACTTCGTTCCCATTGGTTTTACAGAGGTGAACGCATCTTGGTTGAGCCCATATGGCCTCATCTGGTGCCGAATTTCTGGTGGTCGGGTACCTACTCCGTACTATTGCACCGTGGCGGCAGTAGGCTACTCACTTCCACAGAGGCCCAAGATCAGGGCTTGCAGGGCCTGTGGATATGCAGGGGACACGTTCTGCTGATCGCCAGCCGCAATCCCTCGTGCTTGTCGTCATAACGGGGGTGCAGATAAGCATTCTATTCATTTTAGGTTCTCCCTTAACAGCGTCTTTTTCTTTTTTCTTTTTTTGTGCCGCATCGGAGGCGGTTGACGAGCGCCTGTCAAGTTTCAACCCAGCCATGCTTTGCCGACTGCGTCCCCGAACAACAGGCCCATCCTCGACCGAGTCATAATCGTTTTCCTTCTCTTTTACTCAGAGGGTTTATACATTTGACCTTGGAGGTCGGTTTACCGAGATGCATGTTGCTTTTCTGAGCAACCCGGCCTCGGGCGAGCTGAATGTCCAGCTTGCGACGGCCCAGCAGCTGGTCTCGCAGGGTCACACTGTGACATTTCTCTCGGCAGAATCGTGCAGCAGCAAGATCGATCGCCTGCGACAGGCCCAGTTACCGTACAACCGTGACCTTATCCGGTTCGTGAGCTTGGGATCAGGGCGTATCGTGAATGATGTGTGAGTTGTAGCCTCGCCACACAATCGTGTTTGCCAGACTGACATATCCAGCACCGCATGGATTCAAGCCCGCATGCATCTGATGCGCAGAACCCCCGGGGATCCCATAAGCCAGCAAACGTGCCTCGAGTCTGCCCTCGGGCGGGCGGAAGAGCACGCTGCCATCGCCCTCAAAGTGCGCGACCACCTTGACGCGCTGAACCCGAGCATGAGTGAGTACCTCTTGAGAACAACACACTTACCTGGCGATAGTAGAAGCTAACTGCCCAGTCTGCGTCGACGCATTAACCCCCTGCCTAATCACAGGCGTGCGTCTCACAAGACGCAAGTTCATCCTCACAATCCCCTGCTCGCCGGGCCTGACAGCCCACCCCAGCGCCTTCCAACCCCACCCCGTCGCCGCCATCCGACGAGGCTCATGGGGTCCCCTTCTAGAAAGCATCTACCTCAATACCCGCGAGCTCATCCACAGCCAACGGCATCCCGACCGGCGCGCAAAACGCGCGCTCGTCAAGCGCCTCGGACTGAAGTCCTACGGATTGGCCAACGACTCCGCACACTGCCCGCCACACTGGGACGACGAGAACTGCGTTGCGGGAATCCACTTTAACACGCAGGGACTGCTGGATTGTCCCAGACAGTCGGAGAAATTTGTCTTCGTGGGCGCGGGCGTCTCCACTGAGCCGGAACCGACTTCTTCTCCTTCCACGCCACCTCCTCCTTCACCCCCACAGCAAGCACAACCACAAGAGAAGATCCAGACCCATTTCTCCGAACGAACATGGATGGACGAAGCCGCCCTCCTCGGCGAGGACGTAGTTTACATAAACATGGGCTCGATGTTCATCTGGACGCCGCGCGAATTCCGCGCTTGCATAGCAGGTTTAAGTGCCGCGCACGCAAAGCTCTCGGGGCGGATACGGTTCTTGCTTAAGATTAACACTCGTCGGCGGAGCCTGCCTTCCTCACACTCATCGTCATCATCCTCACTCTCAAAAGCCCAGTCTGAGACGCAGTCCGAGGTGAATCTGGAGCGTGAACACATCCCCCCTTTTATCCGCTTAACGTCCTGGATCGAGGACCAACATGCTGTATATACGCATCCGGCCTTGAAGGCCTTCGTGCACCATGGAGGCGGGAACTCGTTCAACGAGGCCGTGCACTTTGGCATCCCGCAGCTTGTTCTCTCCCAGTGGCTCGATACGCACGAGTACGCGATGTACGCGGAGCGGTTTGGATTGGGACTCCGTAGCGCAAGACCGCCGTTCATCGAGGCGAGGGACATCGAGAGGAAAATTTTAACACTGCTTGGACCGCGATGGCAAGAGTTCAAGGATAACTGTCAGACTTGGGCGATGCGGAGTCGGCTTGGCGGAGGGGTGAAAACTGCTGCGGAAATTGTCCTGTTTCATGCGAGGATTCAGGAGCAGGCGCGGATAAGGGCCCAGAGTCATTCGGCATCTCAGTCAGAATCTGGATCTGGGTCTGGGTCTTCGCGCTCGACGGGGGATTTCTCGGGGTCGACGATGACGCCGCCGCTAGGGCCTGTGCTGCTTGAGAAGGAGAAAGAGGAGCAGATTCGGGTGGTGAAGTTGTGAAGCTGTGGAAGTTGAGATTGGTTTGTTTATTTCCTTTGTGATACCTCTCACGTATGTATATCGTGGAAAGAAGTTAGGGTTTCCTCTGTCGCAAGAATCCAAAAACGATTACGCAGACTGCAGAATAGAAATCAGAGAACAGACCTCTGTGTATCGAACGGGGCTCTCAAGATCAGTATCTTCATTTTCTGAGACAAAATGTATGAACTCTATCGCACTTTGGCAATTGTCCAGCGTTATTACATGATATTTGGGTGTCGACTTTCAGAAAAGATCACCAGGATCCAGGAATTTTCGAATATTCAACGTTTTGCGATATCAATTAGTAACGAGGGACGCCGGTCCAACCGTGTTTGGTATTATACAGTACAGAGAAGACAAGAAAAGAAAGAAAAGCAAGAAAGACAGACTGGAGACATTTGTGAGAGAGCAACAGGCGGATAGCCTAGTTTTTCGAAGAAAAATAAAAATAAAAATAAAAGCCAAGAAGAGAGAGAGCAAGAGAGAGCGTGAGCAGCCAAAACATCAACACCATATGATCCATCCACCCATCCAAATCCAACAAACTAAAGTCTAGCCCTAACCTGCTGCACACCCCCATCCTCAACCCCCACAACGCGCCTAAACAACCTCGCAACAACTTGCCCCAGCAAACCGACATCACTCTGCGGGAAGAACCTCTCATCAAAGAGCATATTAAACCTCAACTCGTCTCGAAAACTATTCAGACTGAAGCAAACCGTCGGATCAGTCGTCCGCCCACCAACGTTAAAGTCCGTCATGCGCACTTCATCGCTTCCCCGCGCCGCAAGCTTATCACGGTTATTCGAAAATTGACCTTGAGATGTGAGGGTTGGTCGACCGAATGCGGGGGGGTCAGGTGGACCGCCTGGGAGATGTTGAGCATCGTTAAGAGCCCGCACGAGATCCGGCGCGATCTGGTCGAAGACGGCGATGAGATGCGGGCTCGCGAGGTCCTCATTTTGCGCGCGCCCGATGGCACTCGCGAGACGGAGGAGGCCCTTTTGCGTCGTTGGGCGGAGATTAACTTCTCTTGCGTCGACCCATGTACTCCCCGGGAGAATGGGCATCATGACGGGTCCCGTGCGGCCTGGTCGCCCCTCTGTGTCAAGGTACCGGCGCCCGTTAACACTGAAGCAGAGGTGTGCGCCTTCCGGGTCTGGTCCTTCCTGCGGGTAGAGATGTGCGATTGCGCTAGTGATGCAGGCGAAGAACGCCGCTGTAAGTGTGATCCCGGACCGCTTGAGGAAGTTGAATGCAGCGACGGACTCGGCGGGCTCGAAGGTTATGGTTTTGTTGTGGATGCGGCTGGCGCGCGTTTTGTATTCTGGATGTAGCGGGATTCCGATCGAGGGGCGGGCCCAGCGTTCCTGCGCACGTTGGTGCATTGCGAATGCGTCTTGCAGGTCGGAAGGGGTGGGGTTGTGAGTTAGATGGTAGGCGTTGCTGAGACTCGAGGGCAGACGGCTGCTGGCTTCGGCCGCACTCTCCGGTTGAAAAACAGCAGCGAGGCCCAGTTCGGTGTCTGGCCGTGCGAGCTGGAAAATGTATTCTTGGATTATGCGGTAAATCATTGTGCTAACGAGGGTGTGGGACATGCTGAGGACGCAGCCTCGGGCTCCGCGACTGGGATCGATGACCAGCGTCATTGTGGTGGTATCGCGGGCTTTACGGGAGCGCTCGATGTAGACGTCGTCGACGGTGGTGTTTGTGGCGACGCGGCATGTGCGACTCGCCCAGTCCTCTGCGGCTTTGCGCGATTCGATTACATTGAAGGAGGCCTCTTCGATGGCGGGAAAGTCGACGCCGACGACGGGGTGGATGCGCCGAGTGCGCCACCAGGCGGCTTGATGGCGGCGCTTGAGTTGCTCGCAGGAGAGCGGGCTTTCGAGGGTTGATTTGCATGTTAGTTGGAACTGCAGGGATTAGTTATCCCCTCCCTCTGTCATTAGTGTAGGAGGTACTCACGTTTCCGTCGCAGTGGTGCTCGGAGGAATTGACAATCAGTTCAACGCCACGCAGACTTCGCACCAGGCGAGTCCTCGAGTTGTTGAGGCGCCATTCAGACGCTGCCTCGGGCACGGGCATGTCAAAGGGCTGCTGCACGACAGACGCCATGGTTATTGGTAAAGGAGCGACTATGTTGGTGATAAAGGAATGACTGAAGAGTTGGGCTTCGGAGAATACAAAGTAGATAGTCTGGTAGATAGTATGTAGAATGATAGATAGTGAGTTGGAAATGCCCGACGGTGTTGGACGCCCAGCTGAGCAGGCAAGTGATAAGCCCCGACAGGATCGACAAAGATCGACAGGATGAGATAACGATGTGAACTGCCAGCCTTGCTAGAAATTAGCAATCAATAGTGCCCCGGGCTATCGGGACTGTCCCTTGGCTGCGCGCATCCATATTTCGTGGCCTTGGTAGGGCTCCACCGTGACGAACCCACAGCTCCATGTTCCGCGGTCGTCGATCTGTGCTGATCCCTGCAGGGGTTGGAAGCTTGCTCCTGGAAAATTACTGGAATCATCATATGAAAGTTGAAACTCTACGACAGTCGGAGAATTCGCTGTGTGCGTTTCCTTGTTGGAAGAACATCCAGCAAAATGGCATCCCCAGTTCAACAGCCATCACCACAACTGACGAACAACGTCAAACAACCCTACAGCCACGGCGGATGGAACGAGCTCTCCCCCGGCCGGTGGACTCGAGACTGCGCGGCCGGCGAAACAAGCGTCTCCTACAACCAGAATGTCCGCGACGGCCACACCGAGCTCACAATCAACGTCCCATTCAGCAGCAATCTCTCAACAAAAGAGGTTACCCAGCGCGTTCGCAATGCCTGGCTCGTCTCGCACGCAACGCACCCGGAGGTCGCCATCCAAATAAGCACGGGGACAGAGATCCCCCAGAAAATGCTCTTCGAAACACTCGCCTCCAACGCCGATGCGACGAGATGGTTGCAGGAAACCCTCTGCGTCGTCACCGATCAGAGGGCTCAGGATGTCGCGCGCATGACATACAGTCGGCGTCTTCCAACAAAGGGGAAGCGCAACATGCTCTACCTCGTCACAAAGGGCGCGGCGTACCCTGAGTATCCGGATAGACACTGCATCGTCTGGAACTTCAGCCACACCCTAGCGGATATTTACAGCGTCGTGCAGTTCTGCAATTACATTCTCACCACAATCACAGATGTCCCCGGCGACCGGGACCTGTCTGTCGACGAACTCGACTACTCGTCTGTCTTCGACCGCCTCCCTGTTACCGCCATGACGCCCTACGAGGAACAATACAAGCCGACGGCAGAGCAAAAGGAGAAAGCGATCGCCGGCGCAATCAGCCAAGGGCAGCTTTACGCTGATAAAGTGCGTCCATCTGTCCATCCTAATGACTATCAGTGTTTGGGAGCTAACATAACCTGACTTGATATCAGATGTCCCAATCCATAGCGATGTACCCCGAGCCCGACGCCACAACCCGCCCCCACGGAACGCACTGCATCCGCCTCCAATACACGCACCCAGAATCGCAATCCCTCCTCTCAGCGCTCCAATCCGAGAAGCTAAGTATAACCTTCGCCGCGGCAGCGGCAACAGTCCTCGCAATAAAACAGACCTACGGGCGCGGGCACGAGACAGGCGCACTGCTAGGAATGACACGCAACGCGAGGCGCTGGATCCAGACTGAGATGAAAGAGGAGGGCGGATACCGCGTCCCCTATGCCTCGGATGTGGTGTTCCTTTGGATCCCATTCAGGGAGGAGTACTTTGTCGGTTCCCCGCGTGATACGATATTGCAAATTGGTCGGGCGATTCGACAGGCTCTAGGTCCGCATCTTACGGGGCCGCATTATCTTGCTTCGTTGGCGTTTACGGCGGATCGATTCGTTGAGGCGTTGAAGAAGGAGGGGGAGCCTGTTCCTGGGCCTCAAGCGCCGGGGTTCTCGCCGCAGGGGGCGTTACCGCTGAAAAAGGAATTCAAGTCTGGGAGTGCGACAATCCAGGCGCATGATTGGGTGCATACGGGGAGGCAGATTAACCCCTCTGCGTGGGTGGGGATGTTTTCGCTTTGGGGGAGGGTTACGCTGTCGATGGGGTTTGATAGTAAGTATTATGAGCCCGGGAGGATGGAGCGGTTTATGGAGACTGTTAAGAGGAATTTGGGGAGTGTTGTTACCGGAAAGGATAGAGTTGGTGTTGCTGCTAAGTTGTAGATATTCTCAAGGCTGTTCAATTTGCATCTACATAGAAGCGTTTATTTCGTTGCATTATTTGAGTTTGGCCTTTGGCCTCCTGCATCAAAACCGAGGTCTAGCCTGGAGCTCTCTTGGACTTTCAGTTTCTGGCAGAATATCTGAGCCCCTCAACGTTATTCTACCCCTTCCATTGAAAATCTTCATCCCCGCGTAGCGATGGGTGTGTACCATGGTAGAACAATATATCCCTCTCGCCACCTCCGCACAGTCTCGCCGCGAACGGGCATGGAGAAGGGAACAATTGGATTGGAACCCACGCCACACCCTAAAGAGCCTGGACCCTGCCAGACTGTGTTAGCCGTAAGGTGACGGACGCCAATTTTTGAGGCCACCCAGCACAAGGTCTGCATGCTTTCTGGGACCTGTCCCGGGACGATAGCTCGATCCTTCCCGATCCGGGGGACGTTTGTTAGTGCCAACTTCCGTCCAACGAGGACTTGTAGCGGATCGAAAGGTTTGCTTGGGTCCTTACCTGCTACAGCTCCACTATCTGCGCACGTACACCCCTGCGCGTGCATTCTAGAGCCCAGCTGCATGAATTCGAATTCGCCAAGTACGAAGGCACTGACCTCCTAGGCGCTGCCGATGTTCGAGCCACTCATGACAATAAACGGGCATCTAAGACGTGATAGACTGTGCCACCTGCATACCGGCGCTGCGTGTAGACGTAGACGTGGGCCAGATTTTAGGTCTATCCTAGTTGGGTCTGTAGATGGCGCCTGAATCTCTCCTTCACCACTTTTTAGCGAGTCTGGGTACTCGCTGAAGGTTAGTCGACTATCTCTATCGACTTTGCTGTTCAGGAAGTTAATATCAATGCCATTAATCATGTAGTTTGAAGGGATCACGGCGAAGATGACATACATATCTACAGTTTCCCCCCCATTTGAAAGTTGACTTTGTACCAAGTTTGTCCGTGCATTTTGCAGTCGTGTGGACATGGGTTCCATCCACAATCAGCCCCGCGGCTATGCTCGTATTCCCTAAGCATAAAGTTGTATCAGCGGCGATTTGACATCCTGGAAATGGATGGCAGCTCACCACGAAACCATTGTACTGCGATACCACTTATACCACCAATTATACACGCAGGTTAAATCGAGAGACTTTCCTCAGTAAGCACAGGGCTACCTACTCAGGACCTTTGCAATCGTCAAAATCGCCGCTCAGGGAGATGCGCCATTGTTTTCAGTACAAAGTCCACACAGTTGTAAGTCGAGTTGCTGAGCAGGTGGATGATTAAGTCTGCCCTGGGGTCTTGAGTAGCTTCCGACAGGTGGCTCAGAGTCAGGGGAGGAGGTGAGCCTGTTCGCAAGCAGAACGTCACGGCCTCGAGCCCCCACACATCAACGGCTGATGTATATCTAGCCCCGAGTTCGACGTGTAGTTCAAGTGCCATGTAACCACGGGTTCCCACCCATCTGCGTTTCTAAAACGACACCGCCTGCTTGCTTCGTGGTTCCAAAATCGGCGATTTTCACATGCCAGTTAGGACCCGGGGGGGGGTGCGCCACTAGGATGTTCTTCAGGGAGATCAGGTCAATATTGTGACAGGAACAAATGGGTTCCGGATACCGATGGTTTTATGTCACGATGTAAGATATTCTTGAGCCCTCGCGACCAGGGCCGCAATCGACGCCGGTTCGGAGTCGGGGATGTTGGGGCCTGATGTTATCCACTTCTGAAGATCGCCATGCTCTCTAAATTCCATAACAAGGTAAATATGGCCAGGGTCTTCAAACCAGCCGAGAAAATGCACAAAGTACGCCTGGTAGTGGGGGCACATCGAGTGAGCGGGGTTCTCGTTCAACAGGTAATTAAACCACCTACCTCTGGTGCACGAACGTCCGAAAATGTAGCCAGAGCGTCAAGCTCCCGTCTTGACTCCTCCCAGGATATCGTGTCCCGCTTCCAGATTTGCTTTATGATGCGGAATCCATTCTTCGATGGGCCCGAAAGGCACGTCTCGAGGAAGACGTCGCCAAAGGAACCACATCCGAGTGGCCTCACAAGGGCCCAGCACTCAGTGCCCCGGCGGCTGTGCTATAGTGCTCCGCCGCTCTCTGCACCGCGGCTGCAGACGATCCGCCATCACTAGAAGCCTCGAGGAGACATGACGCAGGGATATTTTGGTGCAGAAGTTCTTTGAGTTTCGAATGTCACATGCCTAGAACAATTTCAAGGATTGGATTAGTCTTCGGCCGCTTACGGCAAACACAGAGACAGTTGATTATGTCCTCCCAGTTGTGTCTGGACAGGTGAAGCGCGGATAGGCATGAGATGTGTCCTAGGACTTGACATACGATGTCAAAGGGGATGGTATAGTCGGGCATATTTTTGGAATTCCTAGCCAGCCAGACGGCAGAGGCAGGAGTAGACGAGTGGATTGGGTTGGACCTGGGAGGAATTGATATTGAGTATCTGGAGGGAAAAGGGAATAACATAAAACAGGTTGTGCACAGGCCACGTGGCTGAGAACAACTGAATGTATGTTCTGCTTCCTATTCGCTGCGTAGACAATGGCAATTTTACATACTATGTATACGGGGACATCAAGTAGATGGAGTCCTCAATTTGTAAAGTCATTCATCCACCCCTGAACTAGGATACCCACGGCCTAGCCTACTCCCTCTCCAAAAACACAACCCGACTCCCATAGTCCGTCTCAAAGCTAAATTGCAATCCCAGATTCATTAATGTCGCGCCCGTATAAACCTCCTCCCCACCATCAAGCCTATAACTAGCACCCTCATCCAACCCTTGCAGCTGAACCCATGGCGTCAGATGATTAACATACGGCTGCGTCTGGAACACAAACAACACAGCTTGCCCTTTATCCTCAGACACGAAGAGCGCAGCGGGCCAGCGGGTATCCTCAGGCAATCTCAATCTATACAGGTCGCCATTCAGCACAATCGGATTTACCCGCTCGGCGAGGTCAATCAGGCCATGGATCGTCTCGTCACCCTGAAGATCCGCCGGGTCTAACTCGAGACCGAAACTGCCGCCCATCATGGCCACATGCGCGCGGAATTCAAGCGGGACGGTACGGCCCGTCTGGTGGTTCGGCACAGCGGAGATATGCGCCCCCATAGCAGACGGTGGGTACGCGAGACTGTTCCCAAACTGAATTGTAATCCGATCAAGCCCGTCCGTGTTATCGCTCGTCCAGATCTGCGGGAAGTAATGTAATATCCCTGCGTCGAAGCGGCCGCCGCCAGAGGCGCATCCTTCCCATAGGACATCAGGGAACCGGCTCGACAGTGTTTCGTAAACGCGGTAGAGACCCAGCATGTAGGCGTGGTCGTTTGAGGGGGAGGGCGTCTCGTGCTGTCCTCTGTTATTATCCCATTTGATGTATGAGATGTCCGCGGAGTTGAGCAGCTCCGTCATGAAGTCGATGATGAAGTCCTGGACTTCCGTAAGGGCCAGGTTAAGGACGAGCTGGTTCCTCCGCAAGGTGCGCGGGTATGGTCCCGCGTGGAGGACCCAGTCGGGGTGTTCGTGGTAGAGGGTTGAGTTGGGGTTGACCATTTCCGGCTCCACCCAGATACCGAAGCGCAGCTTTTTATCGGTGTTGCCGTCCGTTTCGTTGACGGTGAGGTTCGTCGCTGCTTCGATGAGCGGGTTGAGACCGTTGGGGAATCTATCAGGGTTGGGGACCCAGTCTCCTAACCCTGCGTTGTCTGAGAGACGCGGGTACTCGTCGCCGAACCACCCGTCGTCCATGACGAAGAGGCTTATGCCTAGGGCAGCGGATTGCTCGGCGAGGGTGTACATGCTGCTCTGGTTGAAGTCGAAATAGACGCCCTCCCAGGAGTTTAGGAGTGAGGGGCGGTTCGACGTCGCGAACTTGCTCTTCATCAGGTGGTTGCGGTAGAGACGGTGGAACTTGCGAGACATGCCGCCGATGCCGTCCTTTGAGTAGACTGATACTGCCTCGGGGGAGGTGAGGGTTTCGCCGGGTCCGAGGGACCAGGAGAGCTTGTCGGGGTTGAAGCCTAGCAGGGCGCGTGTCAGGCCCTGCGACCCCTTCTCGACTTCGGCAGAGAAGGAGCCCGTGTAAATGAGGTTGAAGCCCCATGCTTCGCCCTGGGATTCGGTGGTTGAGGGGTGTGTGATTGCGAAGAAGGGGTTGTGTAGGTGGGAGGAGTAGCCGGTGTTACTTCCGAATCTGCAATCTGTCAGTATATTTCTGCTTTTGAATTAGGGTACATACCCCTGAACACCGTAGTTAATCCTGCTTCGCTGTCGATTGGTCTCTCTTGCCCAGTCACCACGCAGACTAATCAAGTCCAAGTCCTCATAGTTAAAGTCGACACTAAAACTCGCCAAATCATCAATCGTGATATTCCCCTCTCCCTTGTTCGTAACATTCACACTCCTCACAATAGCATCATACTTTGGAAAGACAGAGTACGACAGATCCGCAGCAACGCTGCTATAATTGTCGTACAAATGCACCACAAGCGTCGTCGCATCATCCGCATCCCCAAATGTCGCCGGTAATCCAGGCAAAGCATTCAAGTTCTTCCCCTTGATAACATCATGGCTTTGATATTGAAAGTCCGACACGGTATACCCAGCCGACTGGCGAATCCGCACAGCAGGGATGCGAAAGTCGCCTCGTCCCTGGGCGGGGAATTCGCGTCGCACTCGACCGGGCAGCCCAACCCACCCGTTTACGGCGGGGTCGACGGGCGAGGGCAGCGCGCCGGACACGGGGGCACCGTAGTGGTCTGTGATTAAGTCGCCGGCTGTGACATTGGCGTGGAAGCGATAGGAGACGTTGTCGCCGTTCAAGGCGAAGGAGCTGCCATCGGCGACGACAGCTGGTGACGTTAGCATTCTTGACGTTGTTTATTGAAGAGGGGTAAATCATCATTACCGTTTGAACTGGGACTGGAGCCAGATTGACTCTGCGCCAATGCAACAGAACCCTGACTGCAGACCGCCAAAAGGCCTGCAACCACCTGCACTGCGGACGGACCAAACATGCTGGACTGGCGTATTCGGCAACCTACTTGGGGACAAAAAGAGGGGGAAGCACCTCAATTTATCCTGAAGTGCCATTTAAAAGCAGCCGGAGTAACTCCGCATGGCATTGCGGGCAAATATCGGGGATACATTGTATACTCACCCCACAGTGGCCATGGCACCCCCACCCCGCATCTCCGTTCCGGGGGTGACCGCCCGGCCTTTTACCCCGTATTGCTGGATCGGGTAGGTAGCTAGAGCTGCTAAAAGTCTCGTCTCTGCTACGACTCAGTTAACCAGCATACTGATTGTATTAATTGCCTTGGCTGACGTTGGAATGCAACCTCGGCTTCTTCATGCCAAACGGTCAGCCCATTCTTGCAGGAGAACCGGGAAACCGTGTCTTGGGTCTTTTTGTTTTCGGCTTGCTCGGGTGCTTGCAGAGTCTGGCATTATTCGATGGCTGCCAGCTGCGCTGTTTGCAAGATGTTCATTGGCATTCCCTGTGTCAGATCTTATCGTGCTTGCCGTTTGTCGAGTCGTCGCATTGAGGGACAATTCGCTCGGTAGACGGGCGTTCAACCCCTCAGCCCGAAAAAAAAAAAAATTGCAATTCTACGAGCACCCCGTGTGTCCATTGGCTTTGACGGCCCGGGCGGCACGGTCAATGGGTTGGCAAAGCATGGCACTGGAGTGGACCTGGAGGTTGGAGACTGGAGCTGGAGACCAGGGTGCAACGCTTAGCCGAGGTCGGTCACATGATCGCGAGAAACAAACCCTAGGTGTCCAAGGTAAGAGAAACATGAGCTCAGATGATATTTAAGAGACTGAAACAAGGAGAAAGTGACTAGCCGCAATCAATGCGCTGGCTAGATATAAATGCTCGCTAGTGAAGGGTCCCATCCATCTGGGGTAGTAGTAACATTTACTGTTGTCGTCGCTGCGATAGTGAGAGAGCCATGGATCGCAAGCCGTGGGGCGTTAATCTACTTTCTCTTTGCTGTGAGCTTTACTGGAGACGTGGGTGTGCATTTCGCATATGATCTTACGTGTCTCGATATATCACGTCTGCAATGGGAATTCCCTACACATTGCTATTCACCACGGCCCTCACCATGCAAAAAAAAGTCCCAGGTAGCCAGACCCATAGCCTTGGTGACATGCAAGAACTCATCCACAGATGCCGACTCATCAGCAGAAGCCACTATGCAGGTTATCATCAGCACCACTCTCAATTTCACAGAACCAGAGAGGAAGAATTCTCACTCGTAAGCGGACTACACCCATGGACATGAGCCGGAATCCCCCTGCACCGATAATGCTTACAATCCGTCGCGCCCATCGACGGGATGGCAATTGGTCGAGTGTCACCAATCCCAGGCATTGCTGCATTCTTTTTAATCAGGTCGATGATGGGATGCTCGATCGTCGAGTAACTAGCGGGATTTATGTATGATGTTGCGGTGCGGATTGCGCCTTTGCCGGTTTTCAAAACGTCCATTAAGATCGGTTCGTCGAAGTTGAATCTTCAATGCTGTGCTGGGGGAAGAGATTGAAATGGTCCCTAGAAACTTAGGTAACGACCTTAGGTAACGATCTTGGAAGGTGTCTAGACATACCTCAAATTCAAATACGCCCCATGCGCCCCCCTTCGTCCTAACAGTCCCCGTAGCCTCAGTGTCCCCTTCTCAGTAAACCGAATCGTCCCCCCAGACGGCTCACTACTAAGCATGACATCGCCACCCCACCGTCCCTTATCCAGATTGAGAAGACACTGCGTCCCGAATCGACCACCCGTCTCCTCATCAGAGACCGCGCACAGCGCAACACTCCCCCTTAGGTGTTCCGACAGCATACAACGCCGCATATGAGAGAACCAGACTCGCAGTCCCGGATTTCATGTCGACTACGCCGCGCCCGTGAACTGGTTCGTGGGCATCGACATCCCCAGAGCAGGGATCGCGTGTCCATTTGTCGAGGGTGTCCTTGTCGAGGGGGAACACGTCGATGTGCCCATTCAGGACGACGCGGGGGCCTGGGCCGGCGAGACCGGTGAATTAGGAGACGAGATTCGGAGACTCTTCTTCGGGAGAAAACAAAGGAAGAAACCAGGGACATTGCTTTCCATGCTGGGCCACGGCCAAATGGCAGATTCAAGACATTAAAGATCGTTTGTCTACTACGTACAGAGTAGGATTAATTACCCCACAATACAGTACCAAATTAACTGGGCCCCCGGGGGGATCCCATCTCTCTAGTACATCTCCCAACACTGCACACCCCCCGCAACAAGCCGATTAAACAACTGATTCCGCCCCTGTATATCCGTAAGATGGAACGTCTGCTCCTCACCCTCCTTCCCACCCCTCACAACCAATCCTTCATTACCCGCCTCCTCACCTCCCGCAAGCTGCACAATCAGTTTCCCCTTCCAGCCCAGCCCCTCCGTCTTCCTGAGCTCAGTGATACTCGCAATCGGAATGCGGAACATAACCGAGTCGGTCTTCTGCGCGTCAACGCGCAAGTCATCCATGTCGAGTTTTGCTGCGGAGCGACTGGTGAAGTAGAGGATTGGACCTGTCCCATCTTCCTCATCCGTACTTGCAGAAAAAGGGGAAGGTGAAGAATCAATAACAGCAGTCCCCCTTTTCCGCTCAAACTTTGCTTCAAAGGTATGCGGTCCCTGACTTAGTGAAGGCGGCGGCATAAGCAGATTAATATTCCTTTCCAGAACAGCAGATATCAGGCCCTTCGCATAGAACTTTGACCCGGCGCCTGCGAGGCCCAGGGCGCGGTTATACGCGACTTGACCCTTTAGGGCGGTTGTGATTGCGCGGCGCGCGAAGCGCAGCACGCGGAGCCATTTCTTGCCTTTTGCTTTGACTTTGTTTTTCCCGGATGCTGAAGAAGGAGAGGAGAGGTCGGTTTGGGATGTTGAGGCTAGGGATGTGCTGTCTTTGTCATTGTCGCCGTTGTTATTCTCGTTGTCTTGCTCGAGGACCTCTGACTCGGTGTCTTTAATTGACTTTGTCTTCCGTCGCCAGAGCTGCCATTGGCTCGGGTATTCATTCTTGTAAATCCCCGGCGGAGGCGGGACGGGCAGCGGGCTACCGTTGAGTTCGCCCATGCGCAGGAGAGTAAGCGTTAGCTGGGCATTTGTCGGGACGCCCTTGAGCAGTGTCTTCTCGATGTCGAGGTATTCTTTCCAGTTGGGAATTTTCTCGTTCAGGAATGCCATGCCGCGGCTGAGGACCGGGTCGCCGAAGAAGATTAGACCGATTGTGAGAGAGATGGTTTTGACGATCATGTTGCTGGATAGAGCCATTGACACCAGGATTACGGAGATTAGGATCATGGCGACTTGGAATCGGGGCCCGAGGAGGCTGAATGGGGGGGAGGGGGCGAGGAGGCTATGAAGGTCAGCTAGGTGTCTTTGACGAGACGATCCGACTAGAGGCGTGAGGTTGCATACTTTGACACCCTCTCAGAAAGATCTGTAATATCGCTAAGCACCTTCATAGTAACGCTAATTGCCGGCGAGGTTTTCGGTTTCCCAGCCTCGTCGGTGCCATCGCCGGGGACTTCAATATCACCCAGTTCCGCCGTCTCAGCCTGCACGGGCTCGTCGGCACCCTCTGCAATCGTCGTCGTCAGTCCACCGACAAAGGCACTAGCCTCTTGGTCAGCTTCCTCGCTATTCACCTCCGACGTCGTATGAACAGGCTTAGTTTCCTCTTTTTTAGACCCACTCTCAGTGACTGTCTTAGGAAGAGGCGGAAAAAGAAACGTCCGAGCAGGCGGTACAAAAATCATAGCCATGAACGAGGCTGTGATAGTCGGGATGAGAAGGTCGCAGAGCCACGCGATGAGATAGACCTGTCCTACTGTCAGCCGAGACTCCATCGTCCTGTGATATCAGGATAGGATAGGTGGGCAGATAGGTAACATACAGCACCAAACGCCCCCGTCCGACGCGGCTCCCTCCAAGACCTCAACTGGTTAACATGGTTAAGCAACAGACCGCATTTCACCACGACGGAGACGTAGAAGCGCTCGATGGTCTTTTGCAGCTTGGCCGCGGGGAATTGTTCCGCGGGCGCGCGATTGAGGTCGAGCGCTTGGACGTTGCTTTTTGGGATGGCTTGGACGTGGGAGACTTGCTGAGATGCGATGTGTTAGGACAGTTCGTAGTACGGATAAGGATTCTTCTTGGGGAGTGTACTTTATCGAAACGCCGGATTAGTCGCCAGAGATCCTCGTCGGGGATTCCTTGGGGGGGTTGAGGGTCTGCCATCCATGTGATTACCGAGAGCTCTTGGAGATTGAGGGTCGAGAGTTTACACAGAATTCAGGAACAAAAGAGCAGCCTGAAACAGGATGTCGAGGGAGTGGCGACAGCTACGTAAGGGTGGGGTTGGGGTGGGCCGTGTACCTTGCCAAGAGGACCCTGCACTGCCACATTCTGATCTAGTTTGCGGAGTATACTGACTACTTTTCAGAGCTATATTATTCTATACATACTCCGTGAAACTTGTCATCTCAGGATCTTGCGATTAGTTGGAGATCCGTGGTGCGGTATCGCCTGTCGTTGGAGTTGGATCACCATGTGATGTATGCGCCGCCGTCGCTTGATATATATTTACAATCTGCACTTTGCTGATTGATTTTTCTCGATAATCTAGCCCGCATATATTTTCATTTTAGTCGGGCTACTCTCCTTACAGTGACCACTCACGAGAGTATAGGCCCGTTTTTGTAGAGATTGTGTATGACTGGGCTAGGTCGACGCCAGTTGCTGCTAGTCCTTCCTCGATTTCCTTTTTCCGTGTCTACATTGCATTCATCGCGGAGCTTCTTTTCAGCTGTTCTGTATAACTTCCTCCAAGGATCTCTCTTTTATCATGTGGATGGCCTTGCCGCCATGAAAGGCTCTTTGAGAGAAAGTTTCATTCCTTTGGCACTACATACATTTGGTGATGCTCCGCGCTGCAAAACCCCCCTGGAAGAGTATCGACGCAATGCAGGCCTAGCAAGATATTATGGATGCAGTGTCCTCAGCCCGGGGAATATCCTTGGAAAGTGATACTTGTTACGGCTGTCAAGGTTACTTTCTTTCACTAGGTGCACAAATCTGTTTTATCTCCTTGAATCTTTGTTATATGGGATTTCTTTCTTCTCAGAGACAACCGGAGGTGATCAATCAGCTAAGACCTCGTCCTGCTCTTCTGTCAGTTGTGATTGCAGGCGATCAACAACGTCATTTGAAAAGTCTTCAGCCTAGCCTACTTTAATGATCAACACGATGTCAACAGTTCAGATCCAACTCTGGGGAGAGGAGGGCCAGATGGAAATGCAAGCCATGGATGTTTCAAATTTTTGGTCCGAGGGATGGGAAACAAGTCATCAATTCGGTGTTCCTTACCTGGACCGCCCAGCAAGAGATTATTGTTGGAATCCTCTACTCAGAAGGGAAAAAAAGGGGGGGAAAAGTGACGACTGGAACTCCTCCAAGGAAGAAGAAAGGTATCTCAACATCCACGAATTCCTGGCCCGCCTTGTCCCTCACCTGAGTTTAGACAGACAGGTGAGCGACATTATGCTTAGTCGGCCGATCAGTATCCTGAAGAGCCAGCTTGAGATGCCAATTGTTAAGTTTTGCACTCTCGAGCTTGGCACGTTGATTACTAGTGCTCTGGTGTTTATGCTGCATGCAGGGCGCTGGGTGTTTGGTAGTGTTGTTCTATACCCACGCCCACGCAAAGTCACAGCGGAACAACTCGGCGGCAGGGCCCGCGATTTGGACAGCATTGAGCGCAATTCAACTGTAAGGCCGGGTGAAACTACGTTGATTCTCTTTCTTTTGTTATTTAATTTGTCATTTGTTGAATCCTAAACTCGCTTCTAGATAAATTCACAAAAGTACTCTATGTTACGCCTGATAGACAAAGGGACCCTTCGGGCACTGTAGCTGAATGTCTGCATTTCCGTCCAAGATCCCGTGCTGGCGAACCACACTCAGAAGTGCTCCTAACGGTTTTCAAATGGATTGATATGTCTAGGTAATAAGTCGAACCTTCCCTTTGCCGTCTCAACAATTCGCGGTGATGCTGAAACATGCGCTCTTAAACATCGTGCAGCAAGCAACGAATCCAGACCAACCGACACACAGTATATCCCGCCACTTCTGCTTGTCAATACTCCATAACATGCAGGAGCGTTGGTCAAGTATCCTCGGTCGGGGATTCCGTTCAACCGTCTGCCTGACTGAGAAGATGGGTTTGCTGAAGAGTTAGGGCTACCTAGACTAGCGGCATCATAAGTCGTCCCTTTTGTGGCAGAGACCGAACACCAGATGGCTTTGAGTGATCATGAAAGTAATACTTGATGTTCAGGACAAAGCGACCGCTCTCTAGCTCTGAGAACAACATGGCAGAAGCGGTCGCGCCTGCTGTTTGGAATTGGGGTGTGGACTGGACTTGCCGAAAAAGTCCTCAACTCCGCGTAGCATTTCGTCGCTCGTTTTCATCCATTCCATCCCATCCATTGTAAATTGTCGACTAGTTGTTATCAAGCCAGTCAGGTCTATTGACGATCCTGGACTACACCGACTTCACGATCAGGACGATGGCCCAGGGCCACGCTCACCTATAAGGCTGTCGTTATGTCAGCTGCAGGTCATTTGGCCATTCATCCCTGTCATTCGATGCTTAATATGTATATTTATTGACCTTTTCTCACTGGTGCCACGTCCATGTGCGGTTATCTCAGCTCAGCAACAATCCGGAGACCCCTCTCTGTCCTTCGAGCTGAGGTGGTAATCCTCTTGATCAAAACCCGTAGCGTAGACGGGTTGCAAGGTCGGAGATATTGACCAGCTAATATGGATTCATCGCTTATTCCTAGCGGCTTTTCCACGCAAGGGACAATCGACTGGGTCAGCCTCGCTGACAAGACCGTGTCCGTATCCCTTGGAATTCTCAACCGTTGCTCAGCCGCAGGCGTCGATCCCTACACACTGGCCGTGGGCGGAATCGTGGCAAAGAAACTTCAGATTTCCCCGCAAGGACACAGAAACATCCAAGACGCGTTATCACGGCTAAGATGCTATTCGGGCTTCGGCGACATGCTTTGGTTTGGGGTTTGGAGTACGTAGCTTTATACGTACGCTTGGCATGCGAGATGAATGGCGAAGCTTACTCGCCTACTGCGCATGTTTGTCCGAGTGTTTCTCAGAGGAGTACTCGGCGGGGGTCCTTCACGACCTTATTGCGTGCCATCATCCGCCGGACGATATGACTCCGTCGGTCAATGAATGGCCCATGTTCATCCGGGCCTGTGGCAAGTGCTTCTCGACAACAAAGTTCCCGATCCTGGTAGAGGGGTTCATGCGGTTACTGGTCGAAACAGTCCCTTCGCAAGCCGTAAGAGCCAATCTTGGGGATTACCCGCAGGTGCGGGATATCAATAATGTGATTGTTGCGCTCTCGCGAGTCGCAAAAGGCGAGGTGATGAAGATCACGGTTGTAGGCAATACATTTGCCGCTGGATGGGTCGCTGCGGTTGCGAAGTGGCTGTTTGACTTGCCTGTCGCGATTCAGGACGCGGTGGGCGATGTGCGACACTGCGATTCTGCACGAGTGGATGATGCTCAAGTTTTGATACTGACCGGAAACGGCAAGAAAGACAATGGCATCGGTTTGTCGAGCGAAACGTATTTCCTACGTGGGATCTATGGATTTGTCCGCCGCATGGAAATGACGGTGACTGGACGGTTGGAATGGGGTGAGTGTCTCCGATCGACCTTCGGACAGGACTTTTGCGATCTATTGGCATTTTCTACGGCGGTCGGCACAGTGATCGGGAATGCTGCCCGAATCTATGAGGGCATCGTGCGTACTGAGCCTGGTATAAGCGCTGCGGCGCTGTCCAGGCACAGCAGCTATCTCGCGGGAAGCTATGGACGTGGGTTTGTCCAGAATACATTGAAGTGGTTCCCTGAGATAGGCTCATGTGAGAACGCCATGAGAAGCAGCGCCGAATTTAGCTTCAAAGACGCACTAACTCAGTACGAAGAGCAGCGACGGCGTCTCGAGCATGAATGTCTATGTGGAAGAAATTGTTTAGGGAAAGAGCGTCCCCGGCGACGTACATATTGCCTCGTCGAAATCCTAGACACAATCTTGAGGCTCTCTGAGCTACTATCAGGCCTCGAAATAGCGCCAGGCCTCCTTCCAACAAGGAGCGGAATCAGGACTCTACATTTGTCGAGTCTTGGGGAGGTTGGTCCTCGTCTCCCAGGCGTCGGGCAGATTTCTGGGATTTGCAGAGGTGGAGAAAGTCCCAAAGCGCTGCTTGGGTCTATCGACAGGGCACCAACTGCCTGACTTGTAAATGCGATGACTCTATTTACTGGACAGCGCTCGGAGAAGGTAGTATATGGCTCGAGTGCATTAAGCTTCGGGGGCGTTTGTGCGTATTTTGACGTACTCTGTGAATTGAGCTTGGACCGGGAACTTGTTGGACTGGTTCATGTCGTCCCTGGGCACCTTGGAAGGAATCAGCGAACGTTTGGGGCAGTGATTGATCACAGTGACCGCTACACGTATCCATCGTCAGCCAGGGAAGCGGCAGCTAGAATGCCTCTGATGAACACTGCATCCATGGCGGTCACTGAATCGGTTGACGCGCTACGTGTCGCTTACGTCCTCTCCGCGAAACCGCAGCATAGCTCAGAGAGACCATCTCGAATCCATTGCGGCCCCCGTGATCTCGTTCACTTCATTTGCTTAGGGCGTGGGCTTGCGTGTTTTCCGTGTCCGAGACACGAATGCTCAGAGGAAATGGCGAAGATCAGCGGCGACATTGTGGAAGATGGTAGTAAAAGCTCGTTACTCAAGCTCAGAGTCAGGGGTAACAGAGTCTACCGTTATGATGGGCCGGAATTGGATACCATTGGGAGAATAGCCGGACTTCTTCTAAACCTTTTCTCAGACATATCCAAGCCGGAAGATTCCAGGATGCCTAAATGTCTTTTCTCGGATTCAGGGTGCGTGGACTGCATTCTGTGGCAAATAAGCAAGCTGGATATTGGTGGAAGTCCACTCATCATATGAGACGCTCCGACGTCCACGGTGTGTTGAAGTCCGGTCAACGGGGGTCAGGCCCCCTCCATTGAACTCAAGTCTGTTCTGAGTACTGCAGGCTGAGCTCAGTCGACTAGGCCATGTACCCTGACAAGTGCTACCACCGAAAATGGCAAATCGTCTCCCTTTTCCGGGTTGGCCATGAGGCAGACGGAGCCACTCTGGAGCCTGAAACCAGATCCCTGTGTCCCGATGGTCTTCGGCACACAAGTTTGTTTGTTCTCTATCTGGGCTCTTTGATGGGTCTCGTCTATGCAAATTTGATCATGAAATGCTGGCTGAATAGAGCCCGTCCACTGTTGAATAATTACCGGGCTCCAGCCCTACCTACCTCGCCCAGGCCGCTTGGCAGCGGAAATTGCAAATCGAATGCATCCTTCAGGGCACGCGCCAATATGAAGTTCTTTGATCGGAGGACCCTTAATCTAAGTGCGATGTGATCTGTCGCTCTCAGGCCCAGATCGAGCGAATCGGCGTCTGCGGGGCAAACTAATAGTCGTGTCATGGTATAGGGCTGTGGTCAAATCCCTGGCGGCTGCGGTGACTCTGTTTCTTAGCATCTTTCTAATTCGCCGGAATCCTTGAGTGCCGTTTCATTCCAGCTTCATTTGCCGCTTTTTGTGATATCACCAGGGTAGCGCATTAATACCATGTGGCACGGTTTCACCTTGCCGCTTGCTATACGAAAAAGAGCCGCTCAATGGTCATGTCGGACAAACAGATCCCTCGCTCGAAACCAGCCACACGCAGGCCTTTGCTCATTCTTCCGAATCTCTACACTGCTCCCTGACGGCCGAGAAATCTGGCCTTGATTCTTCAGCACACGGGTGAGCGCCACAGCGGAACATGGCGAAAGGCACCCAATAGCCTCCAATTGCTGAGATTGCAGGACGGTCCCATTCATTGCTGATCTCAGATTGACGAATTATGGCTTTGAAGTATTTCCTGTAGAGAAATCTGTACATTCACAATTCTGCATCGCTTGTGAACGACTATAAAATGGCCGTACTGGTCGGTTTCATTCACATTCACTCAAAGTCCGTCTACCTTCAAGCTCAGTGCATCTTCTCAGTCACTCCTTTTCTTCATTCTTATTGTAGTCTGCTGCGCAGACGTCCTCTCCTTCTCTACACTCCTTTTACTTGAACTTTACTCAGTCAGCAGCGCTGACTATACCATCCACCTTTCTCATTTCACTCCTTCACAATTTGACCATTTGACCATTTGGCCATCACCATGAGCCCCTCCACCAGCTGGACCATAACCATGCAATCAGCCTTCACTTTTATCCTGGCCCTCGCAGCCCTATCAAATGCCCATCCCTTGGGTTTCCCTCTCTCCGCACACCGGCGCATCAACGGAACCTCGATCAACCCCAACACCACCACCGAAATCTGGCAACCCACCATCGGCGCAACCTGGCAAATCATCCTTCACGGCGCCGTCCCCGCATCCTCCCTCTCCAACCCCACCGCCTCAATCTACGATATCGACGTCTTCGAGAACCCGACGTCCACAATAACATCACTTCACAACGCCGGCCGCAGAGTCATCTGCTATTTCTCCGCCGGCACCCGCGAAGACTGGCGCGAGGATGCAGACCAGTTCGATGACGCGGATCTCGGCTCGGACCTTGACGACTGGGATGGTGAGAAATGGGTTGACCTGCGCTCGGAGAATGTTCGGTCCATCATGAGGAAGCGGCTTGATATCGCGAAGCAGAAGGGCTGCGACGCCGTGGACCCGGATAACGTCGATGCGTACGGGAATGAGGAAGGCGGGCTCGGACTGACAGAGGACGACACGGTCGACTTCATGAACTGGCTCGCGGGTGAAGCGCACGCGCGCGGTCTAGCCATCGGTCTGAAGAACGCGGGTGCTATTATCCCGCGTGTTCTGGAGAACATGCAGTTCAGCGTCAATGAGCAGTGTAGCGTGTACGATGAATGCGATGTCTACATGCCGTTCGTGGATGCGGGCAAGGCCGTCTTCCAGATTGAGTATCCGAAGGGGGACGATGTTAATGATGAAATGGAGGTTTCGGGGATGAAGAAGGAGAGTGTTTGTAGTGGGTATGAGGGGGAAGGGAGCTTTTCGACGCTGATCAAGAATATGGATTTGGATGAGTGGGTGCAGATTTGTTAGATTGATTTGTTTCGGTGGGATCTTTCTTCTTCACTCCTTGGTTTGTTATCCTCAGGTAGGATCTTAGAGGTTGGAAAGGATACTTCGGTCACCTACCTTTTTCTTCCTTTTCTTCTTTTGTTTTACTTCTCACTCCTCGGGGCCGTTGGAGTGGTATTACTTTACTTCTACAATTTTAGAGTCTCTTAACTAGACACTTTTCCAACTTGATTTTCCATAGACAGAAAAAAACTCAGCAATCATGGTATGCCTGCTTCAGTCTGTCCACACCTCAAATACTACCTGCCCACCCATAAGGGCAGTATCGAAGGCTGCACCTCCCTATATCCCCCTCAACCCCGACCATGAGACCGCCTGACAAACGCAGCTGTCACATCACGCTCCTCCATTGCTATTGCCACTGCCACTATCATCCCCAACTGCACACCCCAGAAGCAACTGGATGATCGTCCCCACAAGCTCCACCAAATCTTCGACAATGCCCTCATCACCATTATTATTCTGGCGCTTGACGGTCCGTCCCAATCCAGATGCAGTCTCCATAGGCATTGCTCCGCCCGGCGGCTTCGAAACCGAAACTGTCACCGTAATAGGCAGCAATGGCATCCTAGCCCCAGCCGCACCACCACCACCATTAGGAGTAGGGGAGCTAGTGGGAATCGCCTCGCCGCCATTATCACCAAGAATCGTATCAACAATCACGCAGAGGATACTGGTCACGGCATCACCCTGGCGTTTAGCGTTGCCCATCTTCTGGTTGTCCTGACGGCCGTTCTCGAACATGCTCATGTTGAACCCCATCCCCTCATTCATATCCATCCCAACATCGGCAGGAACACACCCCGCGCGATCAACCTGTATAGTATTGACAAGGACTTTATACGCGTGCGTGAATGAGGCCACGGCGTAGGCCTTTTCCTTGGGGATTGTAGAGGGGAACGGATACTGGATTAGGGAGTCGAGCTTTGTGTTCAGTTGGTTGAGTTGGGCGCATGTGAGCGGGCGGATGAAGAGCGCTGGGTCCACTGCCGCCATTGACATGGCTAGGGGGAGGAGCGGAAGCCAGGCGAGGAGAGCCGTGATGAATTTGAAAGAGGGGCGCTTTTTGTGGTTGAGTGAATTTGGCTGGGATTTCACTTGGTCTTGGTCTTGGTATGGTTGATTTGTGTACGCGGTGCTTTCGGTGGGGGCTGGTCTCGATTTGGCTTCGTTTTCGCTTTCCTATCAAGCTTTTTATATTGTTTCGTTTTGAGAAGTGCTTTCTCGGCTGGGCCGGGAAATTATCCTGATTCGAAGAGTAGGATTATGAAATCGAAATACCCCGGTGTATTCCTGGGCATTGCCTCTTATCTACCGACGCTCATCCTAGTTATGGTTCCCTTGCAACAACAGCCCTTTTCCGTTCAGGAGATGTGATGAGATCGGAAACCCGCATGGCAAATGCCGTGGAAAGCCGCTGGGAATATTGTGTGGTTGATATGCCGGTTTGCATTCCAAGTGAAGGGTGGTTACGGCGGACCCTTGGCATGAATGCTGCGCGACAGCCTAGATCCTATTTGTTCTCGTGATGCTACCCCAGACGCAGGCACGGCATGGTTGCCAATCGGACTGCCCCTGCATTGGACAATGTGATTGGACGTCCTCGAAGTGAGCCTGGTCGAAGCCTCGGCCGGTCCAGGTCGGCTCGTGGCAGGATGGCTTGCAGCCCAGCAATGACTTGAGCAAACACATGGTTCTCATAATTGCTTATATACATCAGAAATACGGCGGTACATTTATTCAGCAGTCAAACGACATTATTCCACCGCCCCTCTATGTACTCTTTCGTAGTCAATCACCAAGGAAGTTCCGTCCCATCAATGATGTTCAGGTACTTCCCGGACGTTTTCTCGCGCGTCGCACCGTCAATCTATCCCCCGACTCCCGTAAGCGGCTTTCTGAGCACAAGAATAATGTGAATGTGGGTTGGATAACTCACCGTTGCTATGGTCTTGGTGATTGCCTCCTCGACTGTATTAGGCGCCTCCTCCATGCCCATCAGCTGAGCGCCTTTATTTCCCATCTCTGTCTGGACGAGGCTGTGCATGCGACCCTTCTTAATATGCTGGTAAAAGTGCCCCAAGGTCTCTGGGAGAAGCTCAAGGGCTCCGAGGGAAGCTCGAAGGGAAGAGGAATACTCACCCAGGATGAATCGAAAAGGCAACCAACCACTTCTCAGACGCATGGATTCCTCTGGTCATAATCAGCATTTGGCACTGTCGGACAATAGGGGACGCCATACACAGTAATCCAGTTCATACCCGCTTTACTCAACGCATAAGGCGTAACGATCGATGTTCCGTACTCCGCACACCCACCAATCGACCCAGCCCCCGAGCTCATGGACGCCCATTTCGGGCTCCCCTGCGAAGCCTCTAGCAAACCCCTCGTTGCCTGGAATAACCGCAACGTCCCAATGGCATTGACGTCGAAAACATTCATCACGTCTTTGATCGCAACGGTCGCCGGGCTCCCGCCGGGGTACGCGAGCCCCGCATTGGGAATCACGATGTCGAGGTGTGTTATCCCAGCAGCGGTAATTGAGGCTGTGAGTTTGGGGTAGTCCTCTGCGTTGGTGCTTTCGAGGGTGAAGAGGAGGAGGCGCGAGCCTGGGGCGGGTTGGTGGTTGTTTAGGGTCTCGAGCGAGGGAGAGGTCGTGTCGCGGACTGTGCCGATGACAGTGTGGTTGGGGCGGGAGAGGTATGCTTCGACAAGAGCTTTGCCGATTCCTGTTGATTCTGGGTTAGAAGTGCTCGCGAAGGCGACGGGTACGTAGGTAAGACCTACCTCGGGCGACGCCGGTGATGAGGACGATTGTTGAGTCGGACATGTTAGCGATGGTAAACGAGGATATGGGGAAGTGAGTACTGCTTGTGGAATGTAGTGAGAATTGGATACTGGATGGTTCTCGGGGGTCATTTATATAGATTCCCACCATTCAGCCCACCTCCGAGCAGCGTTGGTCGTATTCGGACGAAGGACGGGTTAGGGCTTACCAACTCGTCCGAGCCGCCCAGCACCGCCCATGCCGCTTTCAGCAAACTCCCAAGCAAAATAAGGCATCGACTTACAGATCCACCATTTGCGTCGTATTTCGCTGGGCTTCGGGGGTAAAGCTGGTGTCAGCTTTCGCTATCTTGGGTTCATTCTCCTAGTGATGCCGAGCATTCGTCCGAGTGTGGGCCTGCAGCAGTGCTTTTTGACCGGGGATGACTAAGCAGATCTCGGGCAAAGAAGCTCGGACGAAGCTGGCCTCGACCAAGCTGACATTCAGACACCAGATCATGTCTCATCCAACCTCGGAGTCGTCCACAAAGCGACGGAAGATTCGCAAAGGAACAGCCAGTTGCTGGGAATGCAGGCGCAGAAAGGTGCGATGTAGTCTCGTCGACAGCCCCGAGTCTGTCTGTCGTGCCTGCCAGCGCCGCGGCACCAAATGCATCACCCAAGATCTACCAGATGAGGGTGATCAAGACATCCTGAGTGCTCCCCGGGCACCTGCGAGTCCCAGAATAAGGGACCTGGGCCCCAGTAGTCCAGCCGTAAGCGGGTCAGCAATCAGTCATAACCCGACCGCGCGCACGAGGAGTACGCATACGCATGTCCCACCTCGCACTGTCCCTCTTTCGGCTCCTGGCCATGCTCAGACGTCGCAGCATCAAACGCCAGTCTCTGAGGAACTATACGCCAGTCTCCCGCTTTATGAGGATATCCAAGTGCTACGCAAATTGAGCGCTGACGTTCCAATAACGTTCGACGCGTTCATCACTGTCCCCTATTCTGACATCGAGAAAAAGGGTCTCGATGAAACCGCCGCGCTGCTTGAAACACCGAGCGCCGAAACCCATCCGGTTCTTATCGCAAAATACATGCTTCGGATTGCGATGATCTTCCAGTCGCTAGACTTCAAAAGATCCGGGAAACAGCTCACTGCACTATCGGATGCACCGCAACCCATGACGAAACGGTTGGTGGAGACCGCAATCCGCTTGTTGACCAGTCGCGATGAGCTCCTTGGAACAGTGGAAGGCCTTCAATGCGTGATGATAGAGGGAAGTTATCATGCAAACTGCGGCAATTTCCGCGCTGCCTGGATTGCCTTTCGCAAAGCCATGTCCCTAGCGCAGGTCATGGGAATCCATCGTCCCGGCCACGGCCCGGTGCGCTACCTTGACCCTTGTCGCAAAGTCGATACCTCATTTCTGTGGTATCGCATTATCTACATCGATCGCTTTATGGGTCTTATGATGGGCTTGCCCCAGGGCTCGATGGATCGGTCTATGGCCGCCGAAGGAGCCCTCGCCACTGATACACCGCTGGGTCGGCTGGAACGCTTGCACTGCGTCATCGCCTCTCGTATTCTGGAGCGCAATGAAACAGATCTGGCAGATCTAGACACAATCCGGGAAGTTGACTACGATCTTCAGAAAGCAGCCGACACGATGCCTGCTGGATGGTGGGTGGTGCCCGACTCGGTAGGCCAGCCAAGCGCCGACAACCATAGCAATCCAGTCACTGTCCACTGGGACATCTTGCGCCTCCTCACTCAGATCTATCACTACGGTCTCATTAATCAACTTCATCTCCCGTTCGCCCTACGGTTCGCCAACACCGACCAGCCGCAACTCCACGAGTACTCCCAAACATCCTGCACTAATGCCTCACGCGAGATCCTCACGCGCTACGCAGCCCTCCGCAGCTCCAACCGAGTTGCACACTCCTGCCGCGTGGTCGACTTCTTTACTCTCTCCTCCGCACTCCTCCTCCTGATCGCACATCTCCGGCAACACGCGCGCAACCACGATCTCACCTGCGGCTTCAACCCCCTCGCGCACCAGCGGCAAAGCGACCGCGCACTGGTCCAGACGGCAGTCGACAACCTTCATAAAATCGCTTGGATAAGCCAGGACCGCATCATCGCCAACTCGGCCGATTTGATTTCGCGTTTGCTGGCTATCGAGGCTGAGGCTGCTAGGGGGCGAGCGTACAGCACGCAGAGTATAGGGAGCCCGGATATGGTCGCACAGGAATTGGAGAACGGGCCGCCTCCTGGTAATAAGGGGCTTCGCTTCTGTATACCTTACTTTGGTTTCGTTAAAATCGTCCCTGGTGGGCCTATCACGAAGGAAAAGGAAACAGGAGAGACGGCTGGCCGGGGAGTTGGTCAGCTTCAGACCCCTGAATCAGGCGAAGTGGTGGGATCCGATATGGATATCCATCCTCAGCCTGGTTTATTCGGGATCACGGGTTCCGACTTGCAGGTGCAGCCGTGGTATGCGTATCCCAGGTCAACAAGGGCAGACGACTGGACGTTGCAGGGTTTAGATATGACGTTTTTTGACTCTTTGTTTCAGTCCTTTACAGTGCCAGATGAAAACGCATCTGTCTTTTAGGTTTTGTCTCATAGCCGCTCAACCTCAGCGAGCAATTATTTAACAAACTTAATGAGTTGTCTCAACATATATTTTTTCCCTTTTTTTGGAATTGGTTTCATTCCAACCGAACCATGCCTCGCTCAGCCTTCTTAACTGCGGATACATCGACCGATACATAGTACTATTTCAATAACGCACTAGCCTAGAAGAACGACAGCATTGGCAGAGAGGATGAGGCCATGGATTTAAACGACGAAAAGGGGAATTATCCCAGTTTCTTGGAGGCGGGTATTACCAAATATCTTTAGCAGGTATATCAAAACCATATAAAAGAACGAACATCACATTAAAGATATAATTTCCACTCACTATCCGTCCCCAGGGCCCAGCCCAGTCAGCATCATAAGTATCCCATCAAAGAAGCGCAACAACACCAGCCGCCAAAACCGGCGCAGCAGTAATCATCGCCTGCACAGGCCCTGCAAACCCCGCCGCCGCACCACCAGGCGTCTCCGTAGCCTCCGGCTCACTAAACTTATCCACACCCCCTGTAACCAGAAGCTGATAACACGTAACCTGCTCAGAGTATTGCTTACGCACTCCATGGAGCACTTCAAAAACGCAGGAGTACTAAACGAGCTGCCCGAGGTAATGACGTTCTGTCTTGGGCCCCCTTTATCTACATGGGGGCGTGAAAAGGGTGCCAACTAAGGTTTTTATACAGCTATCCATATTATTCTCTCCGTAACTTTTGAACTACCTGTTTCTTGCTAGATCAAATTTCTCTCGCGTCTTGATTGATTGATTCCCAACGAGATCGTCAACTTTTGTTCTCTATGCCTCCATCCCGTACACTGGTATTGTATGAATGGCATTAGGCTTAATTTGATGCCCAGCGATTTATGTCTCCTCCACTCTCTACTAAAGACCTACAACTCAGCAAGAAGCCCCCCCTCCACATTAACCAGCCGAACCTTCTGCGTCCCCTTGCCTCTAGATCGGATGTTGACCCAATCAACAACGCCCGCCGCATCCCAGCCAAAGTCCACTCTCCCACCACCCCTAAGTCTAAGCCCCTTGACACTCCCATTCCCCCAAGCAGACGGTATCGCAGGGCCCAGCACGACCGTCCTCTCCACAGTAGAATTCCCGTCAGCATCAGACCCAGATCTGGATCCAGATCCAACCGGACCCGCAACTGGTAGATCCACAACCAACATCGCCAACACCGCGCCTGCAAACCCAAAATTCGCATCGATCTGAAACGGCGGACTGGTTCCCGAATACATGCTCAGCCCATTCCCCACAAAGTTCTCATCAATCGCATACCGCAGCTCGTCATACGCCATGGCCGAGTCATTCAGGCGCGCCCAGCACGCCGCGCGCCAGACCTTCGCCCACCCTGCGTTGGCATCCGCGGCGTTGCCCATACCACGGGATATTAGCGTTTCTCGAATCGCGTTCTGGATTGTTCTGTTCGTGTACCCGTGGCCGGATGACGCAATCGAGGAGCCTGGATACCACCCGACTAGATGAGATAGGTGGCGATGGGTGCTTTTGTTGTCATATCCGTAGCTTTCTGGGAGTTTCCATTCCTTTAGGCCGCCCCAGGTGGAAATGTGTAGGCCTTTGTCTAGACGGGTGAGGGCTGAGGTTATGGTGTTGGTGAACTGCATGTCACTCTCCTGTATGACCTTTTGGGCGGCGAGAACAGATTCAAAGACTTGGTGAATGAGCTGCTGGTAGTGCGTGCAGCCGAACGTTGTCGGTCCGGTCTCCGGGCTATTGCAGGGGTTTACGACGAGAGAGCCGTCATTGTAGAACCTGTCTTCTTGTAGAGAGGAGAGCCAGAACTCTGCTACGCCTTTCAGGAGTGGGTAGCCCTGTGCCTCGAGCCAGGCTTTGTCTTGCGTGTATTCAAAGTTGTCCCAGACGTGCAGCATCATCCATGCGGCTGCTGCTGGATCTATCTCAGTCATTAGCTAGTTATTTTTACCGAGTATGGTATAAAGTAAATTAAGACTTACAATTCGCCCACCCCGCATCCTCCTTCATAGCCGTGAACCCAAAAACATTCATCTCATTATGCACGACCCAGCCGCTCGCGTTATACAGCAGTCGAGCTGTCTCCGTGCCTCGCGGAACCCACGTATCAGCTATATAATTCCACAGGGCATGCTGTGTCTCCGCCAGCCCGGTCTGATCCGCTACCCAGTAATTCATCTGCAGGTTGATGTTGGCGTGGTAGTCGGCGCTCCATGCCGGGGAGAGCGACTCGGTCCACCGGCCTTGAAGGTTTGCGGGGAGCGAGTTGGGCCTGGAGGAGCTGAGTAGGAGGTGTCGGGCGTAATCGAAGAGGAGGGCCTCGAGGTATGGGTTTCCGTTGCTAATTTCGGAGTTGTAAGAATAGGTTTCGATTAGCTCGGCGGTGTCTTTGCTTGGGGAGTTTGTTGGGTCTGGTAGGTTGAGTGAGAAATCGCCCATTAGGTTTTTGTAGTCTTTGACATGACGGCCAAGAAGACCTTTATAACCTCTTGAGCTAGCAGCTGACACACTGGCATCGACGATAGGTCCAGGGTCTTCCCCCTTAAACGACCAGCCGCTCTCCGCATTTCCAGCTTTCTGGTCATAGCTTGTCGCTGCGCTGATGATGAGCGTGAGCTCTTTCCCTTCAGAAGCAACCTGAAGAACTCCTTCTCTTGAACAAGCAGCCGTTGCAAGATTAGCATCCACTACTTCGACAAGTGCAGCATATTTCATGCCTTCAGGCGGACCAGCTTGCGTAACGCCAAAGTGCCAAAAAGCGGCCCTCTCGCTATCGCAAGATGACTCCAGGAGACTCTCCTCAACCAGGAGATTCTCAACATTGATCGTCACATCTGGCAGACGATCATTTGACTTTAGATGATAGACGCACACTTGAGCCGGGTACGAGCAGAAAACAGAGGCCTCGAAGTCGGTGGAGCCATGGTTATTGCCGGTGCCGGTGCCAGTGCCGTTACTGACCGTGAAAGTAGTCCGGTGGACACCGTCCGATAGATCAAGTGTTCTCTGGTAATTTGAATAAGAACCAACTCCGTCGAGAGAGATAGTTATGTTCCCCAGCACGCGATTGGAGCCGTAATGGTCCCCGGTGCCGAGTAGTTCTGGCATATCTGTGAAATCAGCTCTTACTTAGTATGATCTATGATAGTCAAAGGGGTCCAGAGTGAACTTAACTAACCACCAGTTCCATTCTGGAAAATCCTCTCTCGGATTCTAGGGAGCGCGCTGTACACTGGGGATGAAGGGTTTCCGCCAGTGTAGTTCTGTACCTCGAAAGGTCCCCCAGACCATAGACTGTCGACATTCAGGTTGAGCTTTTCAGCACCTGGAGGCCCGAACGGGATGACTACAGCATCAATGGTCAGTATATGCTTAGCCAGAGTGTCCAGACTCGGTAGAGTATTACCTCCGAGCTTGCCATTTCCTATCAAATAGCCGGTCTTTAGAATATAATTGTCGTCCTCTGTAGTTCCGTAGGTTGCTGGAGACGATGATCTCAAGGCCCTGCCAGTAGAGAGTCCGAAGGTGGTCGCTGTGGCAGCGAGAAAAAGAACGGGCACTCTCATGACGGCCGGGATATAATGCACTCTGCGTGGAGAGTCAAAATCCTCCAGTGGATGTCGAATTGAATACCTCCTATAAATGGAAGCTGAAAGTCACTCGAGGTAATGTGGCGTGGTGCGCGTCAGTACCTATATAGCCTCGAGTTTCAATTACGCCTGCCAAGCACCGAGTTACAGTTTACCTGCAGAATGGATAAAATATCCCCTGTAATCTCCGCATTCTAGCACAGGTCGAAGCGGGGAAGTGGCCACCGGGTATTTTCCACCAACCAGGCTCTTATTATTTGCTCTGTTTTTCATAGTCAAAACTACTCCCGGGGCCATGATATGTTTAGTTTGCTTGATTAGGATTCCCCGCAGTGGAAGGGGGGATCTTCCCAAGATCGAGGTCAACCCGAACAACTTCGTCTATCGAGGCCAGAGGGCGTCTGGTATAACTGGAATGTAAGTCTTCCACTCGCCCCCCTGCCAGACTCGGTCGGGCATTAGTAGGCTTCTAAGGAAAGGTATCTCAGCTCGTTAAGTACGATAAACGGGAGGTCGTTTGTTCTTATGCAGGAGACACTTTTTAATCCCTTTGTGAACTTTACGGTATTGGACTCTAACGCCCTTGGATTACTCCAGGGCTGTGTCTAAGTCCAGGTACAAGCTATTCAAGAGAAGCGGGTACCTCCAGGGCAGTAAAGACTATAGGGGAGAAAAAAAATTCATTCTCTGTATGGCAGTGTATCTTGCTGCGAAGACAAAAAAAGGGCCTAGATGCATTCTGTAATGCCCAACGACATAAAGTACTAGTCAAAAAGATGAACCCGGCCCGGCCCGAAGGTTCAATGGCAGTCTGTGCAGGTCAATTCAAGCACGACACAAATTCAAAATACTGTTGCTAAGGATTACGCTACTCCGTGCTCCCTCATTCATAGTCTGTCTCGCTATGCCGTCGACCCATTCCCGTCCCTTGGTTCAGAAAAGGGGTTTCGTAAATCCTCCAGGTTCTTATGCTGAGTGCGAATAGATTGTAACATAAGCCCCGCCAACACTTCAGGACTGAGCCCGTCATGATGCTGTTCCATCGGCAATAGCATGCTCAATCGAAACTAGATGATTATCAACATCTCATCATCATCAGCCATGGAGTTTGTGTTCGCCAATTGCTCACTCTGGTCCTGTTCGAATCCGGATTCCGATCCAGGTTCAGACCCAGGTCCAGATCCTGATCCTTGACTAGCTGCATTCCCGTCATTCAATTTATGCTTTTTACCAGAAGGTCCACATTCATGTTCAGACGTAAATTGAAGCCGCGCAGTCGGCTTCACCCAACGAGCAACAACGACATCCAACGCGTGATCTGCTTGGGCAAATCTGCAAGGTCCAAAACCCCTGCAGCCACCCTTCTGACAGTGATGGCCAAAGTAACACTGTGGAGAGCGACAGTAGGCACCCTTGGAGCATTTACGCTGCCTCACAAAATACTGCAATGTGTCCAGGAGACCAGAACCGATTGAGCCGTGGTCGAATGCGCAGCTTTTGTTGGTGCAGCTTCCAGCGAGATGATGAGCGTTGCATAGCTTGGGCGATCTCGTACGTTGTGCGTAGGCATCCAGATTGACCTTGGATGGCATGGGCGTGTAGGGATCGATTCGCTCGCCGTACTTATTCACTGCGATGTATTTAAGCGAGCCGGTGTCTATGGAAGGAAGTGATGTAGCATAGAATTCCCAATTGCGGATGCCAGTCGTGGAACTCTTGACATGAGAGGGTATAGGCGGCAAGAGGCTGTCCCCTCCGTCTTTGGATAGCTGCTGACCTGGAATGATGTGTACTTTCGTACATTGATCGCCGTATCGGCAGATGCCCTGTATCATCATGTTAGTTGAGATAGCGGCGCCGGCGTGTAAGAGGACAGGATACCTTTTGGTAATGAGTGCAGACTATAGCAGTGGATGAAGTTGTTCTGCTGGACGATGGAATGGTAGACGGAATTTGGCTTTCAGTAATCTGTGTCGACATAAACACGGCGGGAAGCTCTCGCACAGCGAGCTCGAGACCGCTAAACTCACGATGGAATGAAGCAGCATTGATCAAGGTGATACGGTCAGATCTGTCACGGTACGGCGCGAGCATGGACAAATAGCTTGCATCGTGGCACCCAGCGAAGAAGACATGTTTACACTGGGCGTTATCGGCGAACAAGCGGAACGTTTCTACCGGAGTTATAGTTAGAGATTGGCCTGCAATGAAACACCCACAGAGCAACCTTACCTCTGATCTTGTGTTGGCCGCCTTCCTTCTTGTCGCCAGCATCCACGTAGTCAAATAAGTGCTGGGCGGCAGAGAAGCTCGAGGCAAAAGTCGAGAATGGCCGTGCTTCGTTTCCTACTAGTCCCGCACGGGCCAGAGTCTTTGACAGTTCGCGAATATTGGAATAGATGCGCACCATAATCCGACATTGACCTGCCTGGCTTCCGCGCTGCTCATGGACGAGTTCTCTGACGGCATCGTTCAGCAACTGCGCCGCTTTTCCTCCACCTTGTGCGCCAGCCTTGATGAGATGGTCCTTGAACTACTTGAATGTCAGCCAGAGCAGTTCGTTTAGAAACATGACCACTTCGGGAATATGCCTACCAAATAGCCATCACCATCGACGAGGACAAGGACAAAGGAGTCTCGCTCCAAAAAAATCAAACGTCAGAAGCCCGTAAAGTATGTACAGCGCGGGCATGCACCGCCTACCTGAGTCTTAACCAGTTCCCCGTACACCTCTCGGCTTTCCTCCTCTTCGTAGTCGCTCTTTGAGCGGTTGTAATCCTCGATCACGATCTGGAACTCATCGAGAAACTTCTGAACGATCTTTTGTGGTGCTTCTGATTGTCTTCCGTAACAGATCTGATGGTGGCACCAAGGGCCTGAATCTCGGCGTCCCCGAGCATGGTCGTCGTTGATCAGCGGTTCGGTGTGCAAAAGGTCCGTCGGTGGTGGAGAGAAAGAATGAAGAAGCGACGGCTGCGACGACAGAATTCAAGTCCGAAAGCCATCCCTCGCATGGAAGACGGCTTTCACCACTGCAGTCAAACATAATCTAAGCCTTGTTGTCAGGAAGGTGAAGAAGCGGGAGAGGTCTGCAATGGAGTGATGGAGTGGTGGTTGGATCACTGCAACATTGTGGCTCCCAGTGAAATGTGTTATTCCTAGGTAACAGTTATTGTTCCCAGCCTCAGTCACAACAGAGGCCACCTACCACCGGGATTAGGTTAGCAGTGTGTAGCATTAAGGATTTTCATTACTGCCGACTTTTACAAAAAGAACGATAAGAAGCCAAATACCAAGATAAGCGTTGTGGAGAGTTGGAGTAGGGCGTAATCCGTTCGAGATAAAGCCCTATCCACAGTGCTTAAAACCCATGTGGCCGCCACATGAAAAGTCACTGCATGCAGAACGACATCAAAATCTCAAAATGGCCTCTGTTCTATCAAAGACATGATCTAAGCGTCTATGTCCCTGACGGCCTTGTCGTCCTCGGCGCCCGAATTTGCGGCCATCACTAGCCCCAACACAGGCAATCAATTTGTCGGGCATTTCGCTGCAGGAACGTCTAATCTTAACTTCACCGACAATGGGGCCAGCAGTATTCAGGACGGACCACATCTTGCCCAAATCAGCGAGAACGCGGCAGACCTGGCGCCCGTATGCCGCATTCATTCCGACGAATACATGGCATTCATTAATGGCCTCCTCCCCAACGGCTCAAGCCAGGATACAAGTACGTTCCAATACGCCAGCGCGAACACATACAGCGACTCGACAATCGTTATCTCAGTCCCATCAAGACTGTTCAGCAGAGATGCCTTAACGGACGAATAACCCTAGCCGGCGTCCGCGTCGCGGTAAAGGACATCATCGACCTAAAAGGCGTCAAGACGTCTAACGGCAATCGCCCATGGTTCGAATTATATGATACTGTCAATGCCAATGCACCGGCAATGCCGCGCGTCATTGATCTCGGCGTGGCCATGATCGGGAAGACAAAGACGGCACAGTTTGCGAATTCAGATCGGCCGACTGCTGGTTGGGCTGATTATCAGCGAGTCTCCTAATCTCAAATGACATACCAATTTGTGTATAGCTCTGACAATTGTCGCATCCAGTGACGCACTCAACCCCCGTGGAGACGGCCGGTTCGGGCGCTGCAAGCGGCATACGACTGGGTCGACGTGGCAATCGGCACCGACACAGGCGGGAGCATTCGTATTCCCGCAGGCAAGAACGGAGTCTACGGGCTGCGGCCGTCGTTCGGCGCCCTCTTCTCCGTCATTGAAGAAGGCCAGTTCTTCGACGCCATGGGGTTCCACACCTGCTCGCCGCCGTATATGTTCTGGAGGCACATGCAGATGGTAGGCTTCAACCTCGTTTGGAGAGATCAGTTGCGAAAGGTGATTGAGCTGTTTCGCGCTGCGTACGCCGCGGCCTTTGGTGGTCGTTCTCCGTTTATTAACCCCTTCCCGGAGGCGCGGTATGCCTCTGCCGGGAGCGTGACGCAAGAAGATGTCGGTGTTGCATATAAACGATTTACCGACTTCCGCGAGTGGGTTCGGGGTGAACATTGTAAAGCCTGACGCTGGATCTTGCTCGGAGAGTCTCTTCGTTATACCTATGGCGACTGGGGAGACTGTAAGTCGATCCTTAATCTCCGCGTACGACTCTCGCATGGCGATTAATACATTTACCCCTCTAGTCATGTCGAAGCAACGCCTACTCGCCGCCAAACGTGGGTACATAGGCTAGCTTCACGCACTACTATTTCAGTGTCCAGTCGCAGGGTTCTGAAGTCACGCTGCCAATAGGCGAGGTCCCGTACCACAGCAACATCACGAACGTGGAGGAGAGGCTTCCAGTGGCGATTGACCTTCTTACGCATTGGAACTGTGATCTCATGCTTTTGGATCCTGCGAGGGCTTTGGCTGATGCGGGGATATTGAAGGAGGTCAAGTCTGGGAGGACGTTCATGGTGACGCAAATTCCGTCCAGATATCGAAATATAATTGTGCTTGGCTCAGAAAAGAGGAGTGTAATATATTAGGGCTATATTATAACCAAATGGGTATCTTCTATCTTAGGTCAAACGAACTTGGGAAGGGCTTTACACACAAAACCACAATCCAGGTAGCTTAATGCACTTTAATGAGAGCTGAGAAAGAAATGGGTGAAGTGCACCGGCGCATGCATAGTAATAATTAAAACTAGTAAGGCGACGAAGGTAGTCGGCGATCAACGTTTTTCTCGCAGCACTGGAGCCCGGATTGGTGGCGGATGCATTGTTGAGGTCGCTGAGAGCGCTGCAGACACCCTGAGGTCACAGGCTATCCTTATTCTTTTTGGGTTCTTTCCACTGGAGTTGACTTTGATTTATGCTGCTCCACACGGTCCGATAGCGCGTTTATCTTGTCCCGTTCTTCGTCCCGGATCTTCTGCGTATTGAGGGAATACATGTCTTGCGGTGTCGCCCCCTCAGCATCTTTAATAGTCTCGTCGGCACCTCTGTCCAGGAGTAAACGAAATGCTGATGGTGAACACCGAACGGCTGCCCAATGGAGCGCAGTCCGTTTCAGCAGTCCGGACGTCCTGTCAATCTCGTTAGCGGGGTTCTTGAGGAGTATGTCCAGGATCACTTCCTGGTCGCTTGTCAATTGCCCTGACCACAGTGTCGCGGCAATCAGCAAGGGCGTGAGGCCGAACGAGTTCACGGTATTAACGTTGGCGCCTTTGTAGAGAAGCATGCTGACAGCATATGGGCAGGTTTTGCTTACGGCGAGGTGAAGCGGGGAGTTGAGATCGTACGGGTCAGGGGTGTTGACTTCTGTGTTACCATGCAGATCGGCTTGCAGAATACAGGCCAGTGCGTCGAGGCGGTACTTCTCCAAGCTTCCTTGTGTGTCACTCTTGAACAAGGCGTGGATTGGGAGTTCGCCCTTTGTGTCGGGGATGTTAGGGTTAGCGCCGCCGGCAGCGAGATCCCTGATCAGGTTCGTGTGACCCTTGAAATTAAAGTCTCGAGGGCAAGATGCAGTGCACTTTTCCCAGTCCCAGATTGTTTGACATTTAGGTTGACACCATGTTCGAGTAAAGCCTGCACGCACTTATAGTGCTGTGGTTTTCCGCCGCACACCGCGTGGAGAAGAGGAAGCGGTCGTGGTTTCTTGCGAGTTCCCGGATTCGAACCTTTTCTGAGTACATAGCGCACTACTTGAGCTTTTCCTGCGCGGCAGAAGCTCTCGAGAAGTTTGTTGTCTCTGTCCAGCCAGCGGGTCAGATGAAGGCTCGCAAGTTCTCTCCAGTTGTCCTCGGTAGCCTGAGTGGTAGCGGCTTCCCACTTCTGTTTCATATAAACCGCTGGACTGAATATACCAAATTGGTCGGCGCTAGGATTGGCGTTATCCGTTCCCTTGTTCTTTTCATGACTGGCATTTTGCAGCGCGGTCTGTCGCAAGCTGAGGTTTGCTTTCTGCGGCCGGCTCCGCTGCTTGGCTGGTTGGCCCCTGAGCTGTTGGTTGAATGGCGTACGGTGAGCTTCGTCTCGTAGATTTAGGGGCCAGCTTCTCACTTTCAAGAAGCTCAGGCTCATGGTAGTCAGGCCCCTCAACACTGGCCTGATGATTGACCTCCTTGGCAGCCGCGGGCGTAGAACAAGACGCCTCCGGGAAATCTTCCAGGCTAGAACCATCGGAGATGATCGGCGATGTTGGCGGTGATGTGACTGACTGCTCCAAGGACTCTTCAGTCTGCCGCTAGTTGAACAGAAAGTTGTGTCGATGTGTACAGTCTCCACGCTCTCTGCGAAACGCACTGACGCTGCGGATTTTGTCGACCTTGTGCCATCATTTGGACGTATCAGTGTATTATCGGCGGGCTTGAGGACATCTTGATTTCTGCAAGGTAATGGCTTGTGCTGACCGCGCTTCACTAGGGGCGTTTGTGGGATTGTCAAATCCAATGCACTGCCTGCGGTCAGGTTCTTGAGGGGTGCCTCAAAGCCTACCAGTTAAGTACAACGGCCATGAACATCGGCTCAGATGGGTATCGCCTCGTCTCGCAGCTGGACTGGGAACATTTCCGGCTCCTGCAATGGGGCGAGCAGAGTGGGCTGGCTCGAAATGAACCTTCAGCCTGCCTCAATTGGGGCTATGCAACATCCTTGCTAGTGGAGCAAGAAGCACTTCTCACATCGGCAGACAATTTAAAAGCAAGGTACAACCTGAACGTCAGCGAAGAGGAAGTATCTGCCCAAGTGGAAGGCCCGAAGATCGATTTGGTCAATGAGTTCAGTCGTTGCCTTCGCAGACTCAGGCCCGAGCTGAGGTCGCAGGTCATTTAGGGCAAGAACAGCACAGTGAGGAAGCTGCGATGGGCAGGCATCGGTCGCAATCAAATCGTCTATATCATCAACGACTTACGAACTATCAACGACCGGCTTTGTCATTTGCTAGACTCGGCAGACAGAGAAAGGAACCGCAGATTGCAGGATGAGCTGTTGAGACAGATCATTAGCAGCTGTGTCCGCCCCCAGGGAATCGAGGGCGTGCAGTCTGTTCTTAGATACCAAGAACCCAGAACAGCGTCAAGTTCTCGCTGCCGCCACGGCCTTGAAAAGAGGTTCTGCTGATAATTGAACCTGGTCGCCAGCGTGATCGTATCACTCAATCCGGTGCCGCCGCAAGTGGTCCAACTTTGCGCCAGTTGCATCTCTCGCGGTTTGCTTCCTCGACCAGACGGATCAGGAGAGGCGTGGAGCTTGCTCAGTACGATGGGGAAGCCGTCGTGGTAGAGTGGCGAGTCGTCGATAAGCCGAGATGGAATCAGTTTGAAAAAGCCATGCAGCGCCTCGCCTTCCTACTCACGGCTATGGACAAAGACACCTTCCATACACTGCACTGCTTAGGGTTGCTGGCATCCGAACAGGCCGGCTACATTGGGTTCGTATATCAAATGCCCGTCCATGAATCGAAAGTCAGTTGTCCGCTGAACTATACTCACACCTCGCTATACAATCTGCTTGCTGAATGTCATTTCGTTTCCCTCTCAACGCGAATTGAACTAGCGATCATGGTAGCTGAGACCCTGCTTCAGCTGCATACCGCGGGGTGGCTGCACAAGGGTATACGATCCGACAATATTCTTTTTCTCTCCTCGCCTGCGGACAATGGCTCTCAGATCATGCCATCCAAAGCATACCTCCTTGGATTTGAGTATTCGCGCCCCGACTCGACAGCAGGGGCTTTCCTCTCGGAGCTGCCCGCTGGGCCCCTTCTCACTGACCTCTACCGCCACCCAGCAGCCAGAGGATCGAGCAGGGAGATGTACTCGAAAAGATTCGATATGTATAGTTTGGGATGCTTATTGATCGAATTGGCATTATGGAAAAGGCTGATCGATATCATCCCAATCAGTCATACCACCCAGATAGCATCGGCATTCAATCTAGAAGATGCACACAGCAAGATACCAGAGGCGCCTTCGTTCCTTGGTTATCAATCATTTGACGAGCTGAGCACGCTGATATCGTACCATGCGGGGGATTCATTCTGCGATGCGGTCAAGATGTGCTTCGTTGACTGCCAAAGTAGTGGCGATGATAATCTCAGATTACAAAATCGCGTACTTACGAAACTGCGCGCTTGCAGGCAGTCTTCTTGATTCCATCATCACGTAGAAACCAGGGAACAGAATATAAACTACAACGACTTCCACACACTGTTGCTGGAAGTCTGGCAAGCACGAATTGATTATATATAGAATTCCAGATAAAGCTCAACCATATCACTCAGTGCTAAAAGCTACGTAACACACATGACGAAAACTCATTCTCTCTCCTCTGTTCTGTAGAACCCAGTAAGATCAGACCTCAATGCCATAAACCCCTATCACGCGTCAGCTTGTGTGGTATTTTGTCTCAGTGAGAACATCACGGGAATCACGTACTTCGAGCATTTCTCGTGCAAGGACCGGGTCAATTTCTGCTTCCCTCGCTAAACCGAAGAACTCATCCTCCGCAATGGTAGTGTCAGGGTCCTTTTCCCACAATCGCCTAAAGTTCGCAGTTGACAGCGGGTCCACGAGAGTCCGATACATCTCAGACCGGCATTCACTGTATTGCGCTAGGATCCGATCGTCCGCAACCTTCTTGTAAATCCCGAGGAGGGCGTCATAGAGAGCTCCAATGTCTGCTATTCCGCCGGTTAAACCGAGACCGCCGCTGCATTGAGAGACGAACGTCATTAGGACTCCTTTACAGCATCTAGGTGGGGTGTTGTGTTGCGTACAAGGGGTTGCAGAGATGTGCAGCGTCACCAGCGAGCAGAAATCGGCCAACCCGCATGGATTTCGCGAGCCTTTGGTGCATCGTGTAAGGGCCGATATTGGTGACATTATAGTTAGCTGGTTCTGGTTGGCCTGGGAGTATCTCCTTGTAGCGCATTGGGAGACGTTCAGCGTATTGTTCATTTGTCAGACCCGGTACGTCTCCGTAGGTGACTCTCCAGAGGTTCTTCTTTGATATCCTCGCTGCCATGTACCAGTCTGTCTGATGAATGATAAAGTTGGAATCCTCGTAGCCGAATTTGTCGAAGTCGTAGTAGACCTACTTTCAATTCATTGATCAGGCCCCTTCCTCACTATGCTGAGCTTTGGCCGGTAGAGACTGATGGATGACTCTGAACCTACATTCGTGGCAATAATCTGCTGCTCCCAGGTAGTCCCGGGGAATTCCCAGTCTCCAAACAGAGACCGTCTGATTTGACTCTTCGCCCCATCACATCCGACAATATAGTCAGCGCTGAACCGTAGAGACTCCCCCGAAGAGGACTGGGAGGGCAGCACAACCTCAACCCAGGCCAACGAATCATCCTGGCCAATGCCGGTGACCCTATGCCCCATCAAGACTTCAGCGCACCCCTGCTCCATAGCCGCATCGTACAAGATCTGAACCACCCGACCCAGCTCAAGGCAGACAATCCGATGCACGCTACTCTCAGGCTCGAACTCGTTATTCAAACCAGCAATCCGGGTCCCGTCCTTCTTCCTCCAGCAGACACTCCGCGGGTGGAATCCTTCCGCCGTGATCTTGGAGAGGACGCCGGCGCGGGCGAGCTCGTGCTTTGCGGGTGCGCTGTAGTGGCATGCGCGGGGCTGGTCGTCGAGCTTAGTTGATGCTTCGAGCACCTGCACTTGCACGCCCTGTTTTGCGAGGAGAACGGCAAGGAGGAGGCCGCAGGGGCCGGCGCCGACAATGATAACCTAGTCAATTGTCAGAGGATAGTCACTTTCGTTTCCCACATGTCTATTGAGAACGTTTCCACCTACCTTCATTATAGTCTCGTTGATGTGCTTCGCAAAGTACGTAGGGTGAGACTTTTATTCTCACGGTTGTTTCTAATAACAATGGAGCCTTTGTAGCTATATCTACAAAGCAAGGTGCATTGCACGAAGCTCAGCCCACCTCCCACTCCGGGCAGTTTTGCTGAAAGCTCATGTGAATCTTTAGTTTCTACTTGGCATGTTGAGCATGACACAATCAATGCGGGGTGGATCAACCTCTCTCGGAAGCTTTTCGGACAGAACCCCGATGCCAGCACTGCGCCGGGGCCCGATTGTAGAGACATTTAGGCAAGCCCCAAGCACCATAATTACCACGATGGTGAGTTGTCTGTACTGCGGCCAATTCAAAGAATTCTTAGGTCATTGCACGGTTGGGGACGAGGTTATGTCCTTGTCCTTTCCTGTTCCTCATTTGGGTTTTCGATCATTGCCAGTGTGTACCTATCCTATCGCGAAGGCCACAGTTCCAGGAACTTGACTCAACCTTGATCTATTGTCAAGGGCTGCTAATCTCATGGCTGAATATGTTCCATGAGGAAGGCGTAAGAGTCAAAGCCGTGAAAGGGAACCGCGGTGCTGGACAACGGAAGGAAGCTGGCGTCCCTCTGAAGTCGCTGCAAAAGCATATATGTGCCCTAATCACCTGGCTAATTGCTCCATATCAACCTCATCTTTGAAACGTTCGGTACATACGACCACAGGGTGTGGAGAACAGGGCTTCCCGTCCGCTCAGCCGTACTTAAGCCACACGCCGGCTGGTTAGTAGTATGGTGGGTGACCACATGCGAATCCCAGCTGTTGTATGTTTTTCCTTTTTGCTGCGGGCGCAGCGAGCAATTGGTTTTTTTTTGGTTTCAAGCGTGCAGGCTGTGGCCGTTAGGTGTGGTGGAAATCGGCTGCTGGCCAGGGTGAGGACTACACTACGCGTAAAGTGCTTCCTATGCGTTTCGACGTTAAAGATTGTTAACGGTCTATCGGACCAGGTACGTGGAGAGGTGAGGTGCATAACGTACGAGTATGCTTCTGGGTGCTTTGCTCCAGAAAGAGGAGTTCTTCGTCTAAAAAAAAAATCACTAGCAGATTCACGAAATGGATTGCAAATTTGCAGGTGCCATGAACGCCCCCGGATTGGAATAATTTTTTCGAAATATATAATCAATGGACCCAGGAAGCATGACGCCCGTTACGTATATTTCCAAGATGTACCTATACAACCCTTATTTCCAGTGGTCGAGAAGACCTCAACCGTTAATCATGCGCATACCGACTCCACCCCCCAACAACAGGCCCAAACCTCCAAAACACATACGGAACAGGCACCATCAACGCACTAATACATCCCAGGATAGTAAGTGTATAATGAACGCCCATACCCTGGTAGAATGGAATCCCAAAAATAGTCAACCCGCCTGCAGCGCAGTACCGCGAAACAGGCATGAACCCCAGCGCAGATGCCGCGTAGGTGTCGTACGAATGGATAATGTACATGTAACTTGAGATGAATATGGTGATTGTGCCGAAGCCAAATAGCGCGGAGGCGATGGTGGGGACTAGATTGAGACTGGGAGCTGCGAAAGTGGATGCGTTAGCATGGCTATGTAGGGTACAAAGTGGCCCCGGGGACAAGGGATAGAGGCGTACATAGCTAGTCCAGACCATCTAGACCAAAGATATAGGGACGCACGGCGCGCCGATCATGGCAAACCACAGACGGAACTCGGGTCACAAAGAGGCGACAGATTGGTCGATTTCGTTGGTATTGGCGGCTTGAAGCTGTTTGCTGAGCTCGCGCTTCGTTGCTCGGTAGCGGAATGGGACGCAGATGCTGGCGGCGACAGTTCCAATGTACTGCGCAACCCAGATGATATTGGTGTGGCCCTGAGAAGTGCCGTAGATGTCGGTGAAGATAAACTCGTAGCCATCGAGGAACGTAAAGAGCGCAATGTAGATGATGGTCAGTTACAGTGAGAAGAGGATGATAATAGGCTCACGGTTAGTCATCTGGAACTGGCGCAGGCAGGCTGCTGCCATTCTAACCAGCAGTGCAGTCCTTTCTAGCTCGATTTCGATGCGGACGTGAAAGCGGTTGTCACTGGTGAGTGTGCGAAGATGATGTGCTTTCCACTTCAGCAGCCGTGGCCCATATATCTCGGGCTGGAATAGTATAACCGCACTCACTACTAACCCAGATCCAATAAGGATGATCCAACTAGTCCAGGTCCAAGTCAGAGTTTGCTGTCCCATATAATTTGCAATTACCGGCCCTAGCACGAACCCCCAAATGCCAGGATTGCATATATTGGGAAGAATAGTGTCTTCTCCAGCGGATTCCACAGATCTGCAACGGTGCCTCCAGCACAAGGCAAAGGGGGACAACCAAAGGAGCCGGACAAAAAGCGAAACACCAATTGAGCCCCGATATTTGGAGCCGGTCCAGAGGCCATTGTAAAAATCATGAAGATAGTCAGCGACGTAACATAGACGGCGTTCCGGCCGCGAATCTGAACAGGAACAGGAACAGTCCTGTTGCCATGGAGGCAACTACCTCGCTGACTCTACTCTGTGACGCGGCCATGACATACATCCCATTACGCAAACATTCCCGCGCTCCTAAAGTTTGTCATCCCGTCTTATTCGCATTCCCGATATGTTTTTCTATACAGAACACATCCAAGGAAGTACCCTGATCGGACGGATAGTAAAAGTAGAATCACATTGATCCTATAGCTATACAAATTAGCAGTCCTTACATGATATGCATTAGAATATATGTAATAATATGCAGCATTGGCAGGACAGTTACCCGAACTAGGTGGTTGGAAAAAGGTACTTAGCTCAAAGCAACCTATTATTTCCGGATAAGTGCTTTCATACCTCCTATATACGAGTTCACCTCCGTAAAGATGTTTCCATGGGTAACCAAGCAGGAATTGAATAAACGAGATGGTTGCCAACGGAGCCATAGTGACACCGCTCTGGGTCAGCAAGTCTCATTGGATATGACTCTATCAGATTTCGCCCCCGTATAGCTTTGCTTTCTTGTGGTACTTTTTAGGGCTCAATTGACGCCACCATTATCGGATATTTTATCGCGCAAGCCACTAATACTGTAGAAAGTGGCCAGACTGAGTTGTCCAAACATGTTAAGGACTTGGGTGATTTGTTGCAGCAGGTGGTGAGGGTCTCGAAGCAGCCCGGTTTGGGAATTTATTTGCTTGATAAGGAGCTACGTGCTCATGGGGGTATGATCCCCTGGGGAAATCTGAATAATTCGGATAAGCATGATGATCTTGTGAGGGAGATGACGGCTGGTTTTAAGGGTGGTCTAAGCTTTTAAAGTCAAAATACTGATTTGATTACAAAAAGTAGTGGATTTTAAGCATAGGAGGAATAATACTTGAGACATCGGAGATATTGGATGAATCCTGGATTGCACTCTGACCGCGTAATATTAGTACTTAGAGGAATTACTTATTTCACCCTTTTTGCTCCTAGGGAGATAGTCGCAAAGTACGGGCTGATGTGAGGGGCTATTGTTAATCTCAGCCTTGAGATCCAGATTATCCACTTAGCTATGAGAGGTGCCAATTCATGGTTATGCCTATATCATCCACGACTGGAGCTTCCATGGTCCGAACTAAACAATAACTTCCTCCCCTTCCCCAGCCCTCGAAATCTCCAAAACCTCCCTCACACCCCTAAACTTGACATCAGAAAAGTACTTCTCCCTATGCGCCTTAACCACCTTCCCATCCAGCGCCGCCGACCCACTCGGGATAACAATCATATACTCGGCCTCAATCCTACCAAACTCATCCCTCGCATCACGAACCTCATTCACCAACTCCCTCAATGACAAATACTTAACCTCAAACTCGCCCTCCTCATTCCACCCATAAAACGTCCTCACGGCCTCAACAAGCTGATCACAACTCAATTGTTCCCCAGAAAGGAACACATACTCCTCCCACATTCCACTTGGAACCTCAAGCAACCTCACCAACCCCTTCGCAAGATCCCTCGCAGAGATAAAATCAACCAGTTCCTTGCCTATCCCCGGGATAACAGCCCTTTTCTCGGCGATATTCACGGGGAACGCATCGCCGATATCCTTCATATACCGATTCTCCTTGGGGACGATATAATCAAGCAGCCACCCACAGCAGATTAGCGTGTACTCGAGCTTCTTCTCCTTCGAGTTTTGAGCTCTGAGGAGTCGTCGAATCGGCTCCCGCGTCTCCCAATAGAAACCAGGCTGATCGGGGTAATCGCGGATATTCACGCCGTACTCGGAGGGGATGAACCGGATGACTGTCTTAGCTGCAATCGCAGCCGCGATGAGGTTTTCGTGGGTTGAGATGAAGGCTTGCGTGTCGTAGGTGAGGATTGTGCTGATTAGGGCTATCGCGTTGTGCTTGTTTAGGGCGTTTGTTAAGGAATTGACAGAGGTATAGTCGACAGTTTCTTGTACTAAGTTTGGGATGGATTTGAAGTGTGGTTTTTCGCTCCGGACGAGGAGGATCACATTGTGGTTTCGCGACAAAAGCTCTTCGCTGATGTACCGGGTTAAGTCGCCAGAACCGGCGATTGCGATTGTTAGAGGTGAAGTAGAAGGCATTTTCTTGGTGTTGGCCTTTAGGCTTTGACTTTGACTTCCATGCAAGTTAGGGCTGGCTAGTTGGTGTTGCTGGTGCAGATGGATACTACTAAGGTGTCTGTCAGTCGCATTCTTATACGAATTCGCTCGGCGAGTTCGGTGACTTTGCGAGATGACAAGCTTCTGTATTGCTAAGCGCGGATGAATTTGAAAACGTGGTAAATATTTGTTCTTGTGTATTTTCCTCCTGGGCGTCGTCATAGTTCTTGGTGCCCGCATGTGTTAATCTACATTCCCGGGTTCCGCGGACCCCGGGAGGAGGAGGGGGGCGGATGATGTGGTGGGGTGCCTGCAGTGTTATTAGTAAATGATTAGTTGTTTAACTCGTATACAAAGTAGCCTGCTTGGCAATTAACTGCCTGGATTACTCAGTTGAGAAGAATTGCATTTGTCAAGGGATCTGCCACTGTCGGAGTCTATAAGTTTGTAAGAGTTGTCAGGTTTATCAAATCCAACCATCAAATCACCTGCGACATATGTTTTGGTTGGCTCTAGTAAGAGGCAAAGACGGGAAAATACCCAAAACACCAGATCAATAATAAACATTGAAAGCGCTAATCATCCACAAAATACCTCTGCAACAACCTCTCAGTAAACCTCCACAGCGAGCCCGTGTTATCGGCATGAAACGCAGGCCCAGTCCAAAACGTATCCCGATATCCCTGCAGGCCATTTAGCCGCGCATAGAACCCCCCAACAATGTCTGAAGCGCTCACGTGAAGCGTGTATGGCCAATGGTCGCCGTAAGCTCGCACTTCCGGCTCGGAAACCGGATATCCTGCGTTTTGCAGGGATAGCACGTTGTCTCTTATTATTTGCAGGGCTTGTGCTTTGGGTATTGGCTCGCTGAGGCCTCCGAGAAATGCCACGTATAAATCATGGTCCGGGGCCGCGGGGCCGAGGATGTAAAGGCCTGGTAACACAGGGACGTTGAAGGGGGTTTCGTTTGCCCCGTTGAGGACCTCGGTTCCGTAAGGGAGGCCGGTGATGTGGAGGACGCTGTTGTAGTAAGAGCTGCTCTTGAATTTACCGAAGATGCCCGCCTCACGGTGATCGAGGTCAAAGGCGGAGAGGATTTTTGGGAGAGGTGGAATAGTGACAAGGAGCTTGCTGGCTTGGATTTCCCTAAATCCGGTCGGTGTGCGGACGAGGAGATCATGGGGATGCGAAGTAGAATTGTCAGTATTGTAAGGGTGAGGACGATGCGATTCGACCACAGTGCTCTTGTAAAGTACGTCGTCACCGAGCTCTTCTGCAGCGGCCGTGTAGGTGTCTTGGTTGGCTCCGCTTGCGGGTCTTATGAATCCATTCAGCCCGCCTAGGACCACGTTCAGATTGCAGTCCTTCAGGACGTAAATGGCAGGATCGTTGATGACGTCTCCGTGCCCGTGTGCAAACCCCAGGATTACTCCCACCGCTGCCCCGAGGTCATACCTTTCAACGAAATCTCCAAACGGCAGCAGCAGCTCTTCTGGAACGGGGTAAGGGAGGTCGTACCCATTCTCAAGGTAGGGATGCTGCATTAGAATCTGGATATAGCGCGTCATTGCGTCGGTGGTGTTACCGCTCGGGGGAGGGAACGGTTGCCCGGTGCGGAAATCATATCGCAGGCTTCCCGCAGGATCTGGAGCAAGATGTTCCGCCCTCACGGGGATGTTGAGATGCGCAAAGAAATTCCTGGTTTCAGTAGTATTCGTATATATCCAGACGCCGTAGTCAATAGGGCCAGCAGCTGGATCGTAGTACGTGTCTGTATGGCCACCTAATTTGTTTTCCCTCTCAACCAGGATGACACTTTTCCCCATTTCTCGAAGGCGGATGGCAGCGTATGTACCAGTAGCGCCGCCGCCAATGATGGCAACATCGCGAATGATGACTTGTTCGCCACCGTCTGAGCCGTTTTGCGCAAAGGCTGCACCTAGCCAGCCGGTAAGGACCCAGAGTCCCGTAAGTTGAGGACAACGCATCTTTGACGTTTATGTTTTTCGTCAGGGGCGTACGCCGCGGTTAAGTATACAGCCGACATGGCCTTGAGGCCGCAGCATACAGCATCTGTTCAATCCGGCTGCGCACCGGAATGGCCGACATGCAATAAAGTTTGTGCCCGCATCATTAGCTATGATAGCCTCCCTTGTCCCTTCAAAGCAGATCTCTCGCAATGCTGGCCAACCCCGGCATATTACCAGCAGCTCTCACCGAGAATGTCGTTTGGGACCCTCATAACATCTTGAGCGTGGTCCAAGATACGCGGACTGAATCATCCCGTCCGAGATCAGAAATGTACCGATAAGAAATGTACCGATATTAAAATGAGGCCCGCGACAGCAGTAGTCAATGGTATTTGCATCTGGGAGAAAATGCATCCATGCCGATGGCGGCCGACTGGCATTTCCCCAGACGAAAACCACATGGACAAATAGGTATGGTGCCATAGGGTGGGTGTCGGTACAAGATAGGTCGATCGATGAGATCGATGAGGAGCAACTGGCTCTGTAGGCAAGAGTAAGTTAAGAACACAGAAGGATGAAGGGGCTTTGGTCCCCTGTTCTAACATCTGACTCTCGGTTCTGACGTAGGCTGTAGAAGGCATCTCGGTGTTCACGCCGACCCCGACTTCCTCGGATAACTCCCCCGCATCTTCCCCGCTCTGCTTCCCCAGTATATACATTTCCCCCAAACCCCAAACTACAAGCATAACACCAATACATTAACCAAACAAATATACAGTCAAACACCAACCAAGATGCCCCGTCTTGCCAGCAAAGTCGCCATCGTCACGGGTTCGTCCTATCCCTCCCCAATAAAACCCTCACTAACCCCAGCAGGCGGTGGCTCCGGCTTCGGCGCTTCAATCGCGACAAGATTCGCCGCCGAAGGAGCGAACGTAGTCATCGCCGACATCAACACCACTGGCGCCGAGAGCGTCGCGGCCCAGAACCCAGAGAATATCGTCGCGCAAAAGGTCGACGTGACGAGCGCAGAAGATTGGAAGGCCATTGTTGACTTTACAGTTTCGAAATTCGGGCGATTGGATATCCTCGTTAACAATGCGGGAACGAGTTACCGGAACAAGCCAACTCTCGAAGTAACAGAAGCCGAATGGGAACGCGTCTTCAACGTCAATGTGAGGAGTATTTTCCACGGGTCGCAAGTCGTCATTGCGAAGCTGCTCGAGCAGGGATCGGGGGGAAGCGTGATTAACATTTCCTCAACGGGCGCGAGTCGGCCGAGGCCTGGCTTGGTTTGGTACAATGCGAGCAAAGGAGCTGTTTCGAATGTAGGATCTTTCCATTTTCGAAACCATTGGCCTGTTAGTTGAAGCGCTAACTGATATCTTTGGCAGGCAACGAAAGGTCTCGCGGCTGAATACGGCCCGCACAACATCCGGGTCAACACAGTCTCGCCACTCCTCTCCGGGACTGGTCTGTTCAGTCAGTTCACCGGAATGGAGGATACACCGGAGAACAGAGAGAAATTCATCGGGAATGTGCCGCTGGGCCGACTGACGGATCCCTCGGATGTTGCGAACATGTGCCTGTATTTGGCGAGCGACGAGGGCAGCTTTGTCAATGGGGCCGAAATGATTGTCGATGGAGGGAAATGTATCTAATTCACGGAAGAGAAGTAAAAGGAAGGTGCTGGTTGCTTCTCTAGCGTAAAGGGCTAGGGCAGATTTGACGGGTCAAACATCGATAGATCCTCTTCCAATAGTCCCAGCATGTATTGATTCCCCGAAAACCAGTTACCTAACTGTGTCATGTGCCCCTGGGGCATATGCGGTCCGCTGATACTTTGAGCCGCTGTCCCTGGGTAGCTCATTTCTCCTGGCATCGTAGTTGTACCCGGTGCAGCCGCCCACCGCGCATCTCCGCCATCAGCTGGCGGAGCGAAGCCGAGCGCACTAAGATAAGTATCAAACTCGTGGCCTACCGATGCAAGGGCTTGGTCCTCCTGTGTTTGCGCTTGTATCCTGGCCTCAATATACAGTCGGGCAACGTTGCTCAAAGCTTGACAGAGTCGGTGGAGCTTCGATATTGCGGTGGAAAGGGAACAGTTGGGTTTGAGCGAGACAACAAACTCTTCGAGTCGCTCTAGGTCTTCCCAAGAGGACACTTCGATTATGTGGCAGAAGAGGACGATGAATGGGACGAACGGGGAATATAGGATAGACCTGCGGAGTTAGACAGGCTCGGAGAGTCGGTTCAAGTGGGCGTACCAGTGTAGGTAGGATAGCTTCAGAGCAGCAGTGGTGTCTTTCAGCAGTGACATGCATGATTTATGTGACAGGAGAGCGCCCCTGGCTGACTCGATGCACTCCTGGACAAATGTGCCTGGTGTCCCTGACTGCGGTGGAATGGCTCGGTAGATAAGACACAGGAGCGATAAGCGGCATACTTCATCACACCTCATGTAGAGCGATTCGATCGCGGTTATATTGTTCAATTGGGCGTATATGCCCTGTCTGGCATTAGTAAGTTCCGGTCGCCGATAAAAAAGAAACTGACCTCAAACGGCTGCATCACACGTTCCTGCATTCGAGCAGCTAGATTACGTGCCTCGGCTACTCTGCTCATCTCGCTTTGACGTAGTGCGGCAGCACTATAAAGCTTCTCATACACCAGACCCTGTATCCTGGCTAGTTCGACCCATATCATGTATGCAGACTTCCACGGTTCTCCGACAGTAGATGCTTCAAGCGAAGCCGGTACATCAATATCATAGTCCGGGATAGTCGCCGCACGTCCTAATCGCAAAGAAAGAGCTCTATCCATGCAATATATGGACCAGAACAGCGTAAGTATGCGCTCCTTTTCTTGCAGGCTAATATTTTCCATCGAAGCCGTTTGGTGGATGCCCATGGCCTGGCATAGGCGGGATGCGGTCGATGTCAGCGTAAGGGCAAAGGAAGGTTTGGACATCTCAATAGCATGAGCGGCCTAGGATATTCAGCATTCATTCATATCAAGAGTTGATTCGGACATACTGCCATGGTAAGAGCCTCGATAGAGTCGGTGGTTGCCGGCATTAGAAGATGCAAATTTGCCAACGTCGTATCAAGGTTGTGTCTGCAAATATCGACATATCCCTGATACTCTTCTCGCTGGGCGCGGTCCTTGGCCATAAAGCTCGCTGCGACGAAAAGTTGGTACAGTCCGCCATTTGCCACGATGAATGTTGCATCAGAGTAATCTTCTGTGTTAAAGTAGACCTCGCGGCACTTTTCAGCAAGGCGATCGAAGGGGAGAAATGGGCAGTACGTTTGCAAAGCGGTACCGTAACTATCTACTGTCATCCGTATGTGAGCATAAACATTTGATAGAATTTGCAGGAATACCTTTGGCATTTCGAAGCAGCGGAATGACCACATGCATAGGCGGCATGACCAGCTCTCGTAAATCACAATCAGAAAGTCCCTTGTGCTTTTTGCGTGGGAACTCCCGAGCAGATGGCACTTGAGTGTCCTGCATACTGACAAGCTGCTTCAATGTGGAAAGGGCCGAATTGATCTTAGAAGCAGACATCTGCAACGGACTACGAGATACAGCAGTCTGCAAGAAATCACTGGCATAGACTGACTGGCTAGCCATCAGCGAGTTGCCCTCGAACCCAGTCTTCGACTCTTGCTGGTCCATCGCGTCTTGCGGGTTAGACGTATACTCCTGGGCAGAAGGGCTAATATGTCTTGAGACAGGCGTCGCATGAGCACAGATCTGAGAGGTGGTGCTTTTATTTGAGGCCAAGCTAGTCTTGAGCTCATGCAAGACTTGCTCTATGCCAGCCAACCGTTCATCGATGTGGTCAATCTTCTTCTCGCTGGAAAAGAGTCAATTCTACAATACAAATGTTTGGAAAATGCCTTGCCAACTCACTATTCATTTGAAATAAGAACGCGTTTCCGCGGCTCCCGAGGCTTCTGGCCCGCCCCTGTAGAGCTGCATATTATCTTGGACGTCCGGCAGTTGGAGCACGGGGACCGCTTGTCGCAGCGGATCTAGTGACGCTGTCAGTAGCACAAAGACACCTTATTATGGTGTCTATTACCTTCCGCTGGCGACATTGGTCGCACTTGTTCATGTTAGCGAATTCATCCCTAGGGAGGCCATCCCACATACCGCACGTCTAACGAGGGCCTCCTTGCCGTCACTGTGGGGACTATCGGCATCCATGGTGGAAAACTCTTCAGATATTGTTCTCCGATATGGACAGGCGGTATCTACCACTCAATAGACTTCGGCTGGATTTTTGGGGACGGAGACGAGATGGTAAGCTCTCAGGTCGAGGTTGTGTCAATGTCGGACCCGCGGGTGCCGAGAGCCAAGGCTGTCATCCTCAGGCAGCAACTTCAAAAGTACTAGAAAACGTTGTCCGTTGCGCCCAGATTCTTCCCCATAATAGCTGATCCAGGTCTCAGCTTTTAGAATGAAGATGGAAGCTAAAGCCGGTTGCGCCTTCCTTGTACGAAGAAGATACTGGCCAAGTCTGTGGGCTGACATGTCCCATGACTCTCATTGTTCTATTGGATTCTATCGTATAATCGTCGTAACTTTTGACACTAACCCCAAGACCTTATGTAATTGTGAAGCGCTGAGTATGCTTCGGGTATCAGCTTGCGAGATATATGTTTTCCCATATTTTCTAAATGGGATCCTGCCTTTTAATCGAGATTTAACTTCATCCAAAGGGTGGCGGATCCAAAGAAAGGCGCGATTTAATATTATAGTAGCGCTACGATGGGGAGAACTGATGACCATCGACGTGACACGGCCGTCTCTTGTGATAGCGCGGAATATGAGCTGTGCTCTTCGCAGCAGCGGCGTTTCACTTGAAGGACACCAAGTCTATAGGCCTTATTTCTTAATCCCAATGACAGCCAAATTTCTAGGACTCTCCCCATAGTCAAAGACAGGCTCGACCCAGCACTCTTTGACGCAGTCTTGCTCACGCAGATACTGCCAACGATCAACAACAATTATGGCTTCGGCCACAGCAGCGCAGAAAGACATCAATGTCCAGGTCACGCTGAGTCTCTTCTTCGTCGGCCAGTATTCATCGGCATAACGATCTAGCTCTTCGTCGGTAATGTTAGCCATGCCGTCTTGCACTTTCTGCCCATAGACTGGATCACGGCTCAGTTTCACGACTGCTGCGCGGATGTATGCTTGGAATGAAGTGAAGGCCGCCTTGCGCAGGGATCCAACGATGAGAGGGTTGCCCACGTCCTCTGGCTTCTCGGGCTCGGTGCCATACAAATTTTTCGGTATGGATGGCTTTGGCACAACGCCTCGGTCCACGAGGACTCGCTGGAGGAGGGTGCGGTAGTAGTGGCGGGTGAAAAAGTCCTCTGCGTCGTCTGTGCCCCAGTTATAAGGAGCTTGCACGGCCATTGATCTGGCAGTGATGTTCAATTTCACGCCAGTCCCGCCGTCGTGAGGGTATTCTTCCAAACGTTTTGACATGGGGAAACCGTGGGGATCGTATGCGACAGCGTCTTTTGACAGCCGTGGGTGCATAGTTCGCAAAACAGGGAGCTTGTATGTGGCAGGACCAAGCCGCTCAGTCATCAAGTTATAGCAACATCCAATCATGGCAATCGCCTTGACTGATGGGTTGAGAACCAAAGCTCTAACACCGTGATGAACGAGATTTCCACATGAATGCAACGACACAACCATGACATTGGCGTCTGACTGCTTTGCGGTGTCATCTGTGCCATTGGCCTCCTCTGGACTTTTCCTCGGCGTCACAACATCTTTGATGATCGGCTCTAAATAGCCGTCCTTGATTTCGTGCTCGATGTAGTCCATCGCTCCCCGTGGATTGCCTGTCTCAGAAACAGGCTTCTGGGTGCCGCCAGTATTTTTCGGGAAAGAGCCAAGCTCATCAGGCGTTACACTGATGTCGCGGAAGATATTGATCTCCGCAACATTCTCGTCATCCGCAGCCTCGTCCGCCTCTGCTTCGTTACTGGTCGGCTCAGGCTGAGCCTCCGGTTTCTCTGCCGCTTCCAAGTCTTCGCAGACCTGGCAAACCTCTGGCTTCTTGTCGAGTCGCACCCTTTTCTTCTCAGCCATCCTCGCATAGACATCCATACGGTTGGCACCATTGATGAATTGGTGCCTCCGTTCAATGGCAATAATGTGCCTGTTGTACGGAGGACTAGCCAGCGTTCGCCCGAGGTAGTTCTGGCCAGACCCAAAGTCCGCAATATGCGTTATCCCCTCGCCCCGCTCTCCCTTCACGGCCTCACACAGGGAATTGACGTATTTCGAGAAGTGCGCCACCTCGTGGTACTTCTTTATCTTCATCCCGACAGCAATCCGTGGGGGTATAACCGCCTTGCCCGAATCGCGGGAAGTAAATTCCCTACGCAAGGTAAGTCGCCGAATCTGATGGATGAACTCCAGCAGCGACAGTGGGGGTAAAGCCGCAACGCCTCTCCATTCCTGTCCTGCAACATTTCCTTGTTTGTAGGCCGCTAGCAACGGATCGATATCGTCACGCAGCAGTAGGTCGATTATATCTGCGATCTTGTGGAGCTCAAAGAACTGTCTCCAGTCCTCGGGCAAAAGCGTGGTGTAGAGGTCGGGTTCGCGCGTGAGAAAGTCCAGCATATGCACACCACCGCAGAGGTGTCTAAAGAGGTCGGATGACGTAGCAAACGATAACAGGGCCTCGACGTATGCGTCCGGATCGGTCCACTCCTCGGGGAGAGGCAGGCTCATGGCTGACATGTTATATTGGGCAGGGCTGCAGGACGACTTGTAATCTATCGATTCATGGAGGGGTCGAGGGGCAGAGTCGAGCAGTGGCCGAGAAGCTGTAGAGTGGATGGAAAGCAGTAAATTCGACAATAAACGATCGAACGGTCAAGTAGGTAGAATTCAAAGAGTGACAGGTATCCAAAAGGCCTTAAGGCCACGGGGCGCCGCGAAGAGCAGAGGGAGGTTATCAAGACTTTTTTTGCGGCGGGCAACATTTGAGACGGACGGGTGGGGTCGGCCCGGGCTGGGCTGGACGCTCTGGCGGTGCGGAGGCGGAGTCTCTCTTCAACTCTCCAACTCTTCAACTCTGCAATTATTTGGACTCCTCTCGTCTTTCTCCTGCAGCTGCGTCGTCAGCCTCAGTCACACGACTGCGCTCCTAAACCTCATGCGTCCGTGATATGGGTCCGGCTGGGCCCTGATCTTCCGTTGATCAGGATCTTCCCCTAGATTTGTTTTTCCACAGTCATTCCTGGCGGTGTGCCTCGGTCGCCATGACACCATCCAACAGCCACTAGTCCGCCGAACTAGCGGTCCAGCACAATTGCTGCTCCTATTATAGGCCCTTCAAGCAGGCTATCGCGGCAGGCCGAGTCGCTGTGCCACCTGGGCGTCACTCCGGACCCTCCTCCCTAACGCCAAAACCCTCAATCCAGAATAGCTCGCTCCATGTCAGGGCACGTCCCTCAAAGTCTGCAGGGCAAAGGAGAGAGGCCAGGGATGAGACGACTCCACGTATGATATAAAATCCAGTGATGCCCCCGAGACTAGCCCTTGGTCCTGCATCCTGCATACTCCGCTTCTTGGTGACTGGTCTGCAGCGCAAGAAGTGCAGGCGATTCGGCCAACGCGTCATACTGTTGCACATGATACCTCCTATCCCACGCTAGGTTTGCGGGATTTCTGGGATTTCTTTCGGCTGCTTGTCTCGGATCTTGTATATATATTGAGGGCATTGCTTCACGATCGTCAGGCAGATCTACGAGTCCCCTCAATGGACTATTTTACCCTCTACCCCCAGAACGCTATGCAAGTCGGATGAGGCCGGAATCATGGTAGGTTGACACCAAGACTGCGAAAGAAAAACAAGCACGCGACACTAACTGTTCTTTGTACTAGAGATCACACCACACCAAACAATACGCTTTACCATTCGGATACATTGCCGATATCCTCTTCCAGGTCATCATTAATGGGGAAGCGAACACCATACTGAGCCTCTGCCTCCTTAACAAGTCCACATACGAGACGATCAAGCTTCTGGAACCGCATATTTGCCATTGTTTCATGCGCCGGCATGGCATCGCCAGCTTCGATTCGTTACTAACATTGAACCCATGGACGGGCGAACAACGTGCATTGACGGTGCACACGCTCGTGAGGTTCTTGTACCGCCATGAGCTCGCCCATCGCTTATCCCTCAACATCATACCCGCAGTATGGGGACCGTTCTACGACGATGACGAGGCGAATATGAACTTTGAGGCGGAGCTCAAGCTCGCGACGATTAGAACGGGGTCTGCACGTACTCTTCCACATGGCAGACATTACCCGTGACACGAGACAAGCAGACGAACAAGAACGCCAAGCACAGAAGCAGCATCACCAAATATTAAGCGCCGTCTCGCAACGTTTGGCTACCCTCACCAAGCTCCTAGACGAATACAACGACTTTGAGAGCAACTCTATGTCGAATCTCGACTTTACACTTCCCCTCACGACATCGAACTCCAAAAACAGGCAGAGCCACTTGGCCAATAAACCCTCTTCCTCCTTGCCTCTCTTAGATACAACCCAAGTACGGCACCTCTCCCGCATCCTCGCAAACGGCCACACGGAATCGATAATCGGCACGCGCCGCCTAGCGTTTCGATCCCACCTCGACGCCGCAACCGAAATCGCCTTCCACTGTACCCTTCGCATGCTCCGCGAGCTGCTCGAGCGCATGCTACTCCGCCACGGCCCGAGACTCTGGCATCGGGACACGCGCGACAAGTACAGCGTTACACTGTGGTTCCTGCTGAATCAAGGACCGAGGAGTCTCGCTAGGTTATTCCTCCCGGCGAAGGAAGGCGAGGAATGTTGCCACCATATGAGCTCGGGGTCCAGGCCGAAATGCCACCTCTCGAACCCACTAGACGATTATTGGAATGCGTGGAGTGAAATCAATACACCCCTGGAATCGGGCGACTTGCGCACTAGTGCCGGCGCTGCTCAGGATGGGCTCAAACATATGGACATGAACATGGGCATGGGCTTGGTAATGGGATTGGGAATGGGCATAGCTCCATCTCCAACTCGCTTAACCCTAAGCTGGAGCGTAAAGCCCGCCCTGTTCGACACCCGCGGCCGCAAGTCGAATCGTGCCGCAGAGCGCTACCTCAAAGAGATGTGGGGGAAACGGCACGTCGGGCTCCATGAGGCGTTTACGGTTAATCTGTTTTCGAATATTCTTTAGCTAGCTTTTGACTGGCCTGCGACTGCGAGAGTACGAGGACGAGGCTACAGTGTAGTGCCCACCTAGGTTGGATTTGGTACCATGATTTGATTTGGTATTGCGGGCTATGGAGTCTGTACCTGTCGGGCTAGATAAAATACAATATATTGCGTTGCAGTACATGGACTAGCGGTAGCTTTATTGAGGATGGTAGCTCCGGCTCCTGCTCCTGTATAATCGTAAAAGTATGCAGTAGAGAGCCGAGCCTAGTACTAGTAGTCGTAGGAAGTAACTTTAACGACCTAATTATAGTAGCAAGCCAGGTGTATGGTGTACGAGGTGACCAGACCTGATTCCTGACGGATTTTGTACAAAATCACCTCGTCAGGCCAAGTTAGGCCGGAATGCGAAAGTACCATAGGGTAGCCTTGTACCTAGGTGATTTCATAGGTATGGGTTAGGTAGCGTCTTGGCCAGCTTTATTCGTTGTCCTACCGAGAGTGGACAGGCGCCAATCAGCAAGAGGTGTGATGGGCTTCATATAGTAGATAGTAAAGAGATAATCTCGCGGTCCTATAGCTACGACCAAGGCTACGTTGGACACATATAGAATCCAGATGTAAAAAAAGAGAAATCGTAACCGGTACTTAACATCAACCCTAAGCAAAAAAAAATGGAAACTGGGAATCAACATGGTATTTGACATAGATGAGATGGGAATGTAAAGCGATGGACGGGACGGATCTCTAGCGCATGCTCGCGGTGACCAGCTGTTCTAACACTATCGATTACACCCATTCCATGAACCTTCCCATCATGGGAAGGGTGGAAAAGGTGAGGCCAGGGATCGATGTCCTACTGCGAGGTAGCCTATCGTACCTAGTGGATTGTCTTATCTCATGCTTCGCCTGATCCGTCACTTTTGCGAGAACAGTAGACAGGAATGAAGAGCGAGCATGTACATTGCAGCGGAAGACGGGACACGACAGGAGGTGAGAGGGGAGGGAAAAAAATCAAGTGGTAGCTATCAAAATATCTTCGAGAAGTGAATCAAAAAAAGGTCGGACCACAGCTGGAAGTGAACGAGTGTGTCAGGCGCCGGCCGAATGGTCGAAAGTAAATTTAAAAAATAGGTACAGATCGCAAGCGATGTGGTGTTTTCCTCCCGCAGTAATAGGTTTTCATCTCAGAACGCCTATCATGGAGTCGTAATACCGTACCTATCTTCCAGTTTAGTGCGCGTGGCCGTGAGAGTGGCGCTTGTGAGCCGCGAGGTGGTCGTGGTGGCGCTTGGCGGGCTGTTGGGCCTGCTGAGCGGCAATGGCGGCAGGATCAGTAGGGACTTGCACGACCGAGGAAACGGTGCGGGTGACGGTGTTGTAGTCGGTAGAGAGGACCTCAACTTCGCGAGTCTCGGTCTTGATGGGAACATCGTTCTCATCGACCATGACAACAACCTCCTGCTCAACCCAGACGATCTCCTGCGTAGCTGTGCTCTGGACCCAAGAAGTGGTGGGGGTCGGCGTGAAGGTCGAAGTCGAGGTGGTAGAGGTCGACGTCGAAGTAGGGACAGTGGTCGAAGAAGTGGTCTCAGAGGTCTTAGCATCAGCAGCAAGAATGTTGCCGATGCTGTTCAGACCCGCTGAGAGGCTAAGGCCGAGGTCGCCTTCAGTGCTTGAAGCAGCAGCGGAGGTAGAGGTGGGTGCAGCAGTAGTATCGTCGCCGCTGCCTCCGCCGACGTACTTGACAGGGAAGGCATACTCGGGACCCCACTCGACCTGGACCTTGTTGGGGAGAGAACCCTTGACATTGGTCACATCCTCGCTGGCGAGGATGCTAGGGATGTCGAAGGAGCAGAGGCCTTGCTCAAGCTCGGATTGCAGTTCGAAAACAGGACAGTCCTCGACCTTACCAGAGGGGTTGGTGCAGGTCTTGACAGCCTCCTCAAGGACACCAGATTCCCAACCGTGCATAAAGTCAGCGTGGTAACCGAATCCAGTGGGGTCGCCGGTGGAGAGGGCAAAGTAACCGTCGCGGTCCTTGAAGGCATAGGTGTCCCAGATCGTTTCGAAGAAGAGCGAAACAACGCGGTGTTCGAAGCCCTCAGGGCAGGTACCGTCCATGACCAGCGAAGGGTAGGCCATGTGAGATTTGTGGTCGTCCGAGTCAACATCCTCACCGTTCCAGCACGAGGGGAACATCAGCTCGAAACGAACACCATCAGTACAGTGCTCGTCAAGGTAAGACTTCTCGGGCAAGAAGTGACGGCCGAGAGACGGTTCAGCAGTCTTGGCGTAGTTCAAGCAGTTGAAGCCGAGAGCCTTTTGTGCGAGGGCAGCCTGGCTAGCTTGATCACCAGTCCATTCGGACTTGGGGGGGTCGGGAACCGGCCAGGTGAAGTTTCGCTGGAAAGGGTCACCAGCAATCATGCGGAAGCCATCGGGGAACGCTTCGACGTCATCTCCGTACAGAAGGTAGTACCTAATGTCGGTCATTAGTCGTAATTTCAAATCAGGTCAGTGACATCACCCACGCAAGCAAGCCTCCAACTTCCTCGACAAGTTCAGAGTCGCCGGTTTCCTTGTCAACAAAGTACAAGGCAGGGGCCCAGTAGGCGGACTTGTCCTGCTTAACAGCGCAGGACGTGCAGTCTCCTCCAAGCAAAGCCGACATGTCCGCGTCCATGGAGAATCCTAGATATTTTCAGCAATTGTACCTCGGCCGATTCGCAAGTGTCCCAACTAACCCTTGGAGCCATGAATGGTGTGGACGTGGTACGAAGGCGAGCCAGGGTCCATCAAAGGGTCCATTCTGGCAAGGCCACTTCGGCCACGGCAAGGAAGACGCCAGAAGGCATCAGCGACGCCAGAGAAGGCGGCCAGGCAAGCTACCAGGCTAGTATCGAGGCGCATCTTAGAAGGCATGATGATTATATCGACAAAGGAGTGACGAGGGTGGGTTTATTTAAAGGAAAGAAATTTGGCGTTGGATCTTCACGACGCAGTCGTGCTGTAGCTATCAGTCGAACAAACGGTTAGTCCTCAATGAATGGGGCATAGCGAAAGGAAGGAAAGCGCAGTGGAGGGGTTGTCGGTAGCGCAGAATGGTGTTGACTGGAAGGAAAACCAGGCGAGTATATCAGGCAGGAAACACAACAAACAAGGCAGGAACATTCTCTCGCCAGGTATCACGACAAAGAGCGAAGCTGCGTGGCCAATAATAAAAGAGGTTGCGATTCAAGATCAACGCAAGTGGCTGGAAATTGCAGGCAAGGAAGCGCCCCTTGCAGTAGAGCAATGGCCGGACGCCGCACCCCTGCAGAGCCACGAGGCTGTGGGAAACAACAGAGCAAGAGCGAGCAAGCAAGGCGAGCCGTCAACGGCGTGGGATAAGGCAGACAGAAAACGCAGGTTGGATAGGAATCTTCTGACGGTGCCGACAATCAAGCGAAGCCAAAATCGCGCAAACGTACCTAGATAGCTGTTGAGTTTTTGGAACGGATGCGACCTGCGACTGTTAGGAATCCAGGGTCTGCAGATGGAGAGATCGCCACTGAAAGAACAGAACGAGCGTACCTGAGCTGTTACAACAGGCCACACCGTCTAACATTTAATGAGAGACTGGTTAAGGGAAGAAAGAGGAAAGAAGATGAAGAAGCTGGGAAGAAAGGCTAAGCGCCGTTGATAGATAATGACCATCAAAGGAGATCGAGGGGGGAAGGGAGAAGCGGCGAAGATAGTCAAACACTTCTAATACAAAATTACGGACCAACACCAATCACCACTGCCTCCCTACAACTGTCAAGACTTTCCACCCTTGGCCTCTGCTCCCAAGCGCCCAACTGCTGTCCACTATTGATTTTATTTCTTGTCAATCACCCGGACCAAACTCTGTGAGCGGATCAGAATTACAGCTACTAGATACTGCAGTACTGCTACCATTAGACGGTGTGACTGACTGACAATGTTCCTGAAATTGTGCCTGACATTGACATTTCCAGATGCCAATCACGCAGCGCCGCTGAGCTCATCGCGGGGCGCACAAATCAGTGAGATTCACAGATTCAACTGCTTTAATCTCGCGATCACCGTCAGGGGCTGCAAATTTCTTTTCCTGGTGCGACAAGAAGCTAACAAATGGGCCAAGAGAGGCAGTGTCTCTCCGCGCGCCTCCACTGTGGTCCACCCAGAAATTGGACTGATCTCCAGGGGAAGCCAACCTAGCCATGGAACCGCTCAATCAAAGCGCGCAGGGTTCGGGGCGATGGGCCTGAAACAGCGCCCCGATCGAATCAGATTCTTACCCGAAGACAAAGGAGCCGAGGCGATGAAACGGTCGGCTGGGGCCAAGTCGTCATTCAGCTCTCGGTCAGTATCTGCCTGCATACGGCATAGAAATACTACGCGAGATCATGGAAGACTGCTGATTCTCGTGGATATCTTGCCAGAATATCTTAACGCCATCTGCCGCCGCCCCCTCTGCTCTTTTTCACCGCTCGAACACCATGACTAGCCAGCTAATTTCCGACAAGAACCTTGACGGAGCCCGCACGAACGGTGGACCACTTCGGGCTAATAGTGGGATATGGAGTTTGGATACCAGGTATAGAGACCCCAGCGTTCCAATCGACTCCGAGTCAAACTGTCACACCTTTGGTCCTTCCGGCAAAGTGAAACCGGCGTGCGACACACGGGCGCTCAAGTGCGACGAACCCGGCAGTCAAATCTGCAATACTATCCGTATCTACAAATGAGAACATCAGTGACTAGTAAAAGTACGATATCAACCTTGAAGGCCTTAAAACTTCGACTTCCTGTTTCGCTGTCTACCAGGAGATTCAGATCATCAGGGAGCACGCTATAACCCTTCCATTCAGGCTTCCATGAGCTGATCTGCGTTGATCACAATCTGCGTCCTTTTGGCAGAAGCTTGACTGTCCGAATATTGGATTCAGTAACCTGTCGGATTGTCTCGTCGGCTTCCCCCACACTCGTAATCCGTCCCAGTTGCACCCCCCTCAGTACTCACTATTCACCTCGTGGCCTCCCTGCCCCTATTCCCAGTTCCGCGGGACGGGACGCCCAAACATTCTCCTGGCGCTGGACCATGGTTGATAACGTTGAACGGCACAAGGCAGAGAACAAACGTAACCCAAGCCCGTCGCTCTGACCCTCATGGACGGAGTATGCAACTAGCCCTCACCGGAGTGTCTACAAAGCACTTTAAAAGACACCCTTGCCCAGACTAGATCCCAAGATCTAGCTTGTTTCACCACCATCTATCTCGGGCTCTTGGCATCTGCCCTCATCTCGATCTCCCTCTCTCATCTAGATTAGCGACAACTCGTGGCACTGGTCCGTCCGCCCGAAGACCCGGGGCGCGGGAGACTCCCGTCGTGAGAGAGTGAGACAAGCGCGAATCCTTATCTGGAGCCAAGGACGTGGAGTCGGCGTAAACGAGGTATGGTGTCGATATACGAAGTGTGCACACTGCAAACAGTATAAGGTGCAGATCCAGGACATTTGACTGCGCATCGTGCCGTCGTACGTAGGACAGATCTTCAGAATGAGTTCAATGGCCTCTGCAACAACGAAAGAAGTCGGGAGGTCCAAGGTAACGTTCCAACGTAAGCTCTACGCTGTCAACCGTCATGATTTGCGTTTCTTTGAAATTCAACCATCATAGCTGACGTTTCGGACTTCGTTGGATTGAAAATCTACGTACTCTCTACCTCGGGCGATAACTGTCAGTCATTGAAAAAAGATCGAGTTATGAAAACGACCTCATCAAGCGCGCCCAAGTGTGATCTACGCACCACCAGTAAGTAGTAAGAGATAAACCAAGGCACCTACAGCATCCTTTACAAGAGGAAGCACCGAACGGCCATGCATAGTCGCCTCTGGGATCCTCGCACCACCAAACTTGCCAGTACACGGTATACGTACAGCAGGAAAGCGCGTCTCAGCCCGTCTCTCGTCCACTCCTAAGCAAGAGGCTCCTCCGACTTCATCAACTTCAAGAGGCACGCGCGACGGAGCTCCCACCGAGTACCGAATCTATCGACTCAAGGTGAGAATACCGATCTTTTGGGCTTGTTGGGTAACCAACGCATGGCAAAAAGAGATTTTCAGGGATTAGAAAGAAAAATGAAAAAAAAAAAAAAAAAAAAAAAAAAAAAAAAAAAAAAAAAAAAAAAAAA